>NC_046331.1:35816279-36125446 GCF_009819535.1 Lacerta agilis
CATAACAGTTCCCAGGATACCAGAATTTAAATCTCCACTCAACCATCAAGCTGGCTGTCTCTCAGTTTCCCATCTTCCCGGTCCTAAGTTTAATTCTTCATATTTCTACAATGGTTTGCCATTTAAAAACTAAAAACCAAGTCTCTATGAAAATTCAACAGCATAATGATAGGAATGTCTCCTAATATACACATATCTGAATGAAAATTTTGCCTGCTATATACCTCTAATAATACATTTTTTTGTATGTTATTTTCATGAATATATGCATTTTTATTCACCCTCCACCCTAGTATATGCATTCTTTGTACCCATTGCTTGTCTGGAGAACTGCACTGCAAACTTTGGAAGCGCGCAGATGTCAAAGGATGGCTCCGTTTCATTTTGTGTATTATTTCAGAAAGTGTTAATTAGGTAAGTTCAACTTTAAATGCGGACTGAATCTAATTCCTCCCCCATCCCCCCCTCTTACACACACATTTTGCCTGACTGATAGAAGTCACCAGGGCATAGGAAAAAGCAGTTGTTCCACCTCAGTTTCTCCCTCTCCCTGCCCCATTGGAGTGCTCTGCCCACATTCCTGATCACGCAAACAGCAAAGAAATGGGGTGCAGACATGTTTTTTGAACTGTCTCAGTGAATTGTACCATCATATAGGAATGGGCTGAATCTTCCTTTTTGAAGGGATGGGCGTGGGGGAACCCAAAGAAACACATTTGCGCGGTCAGGCAGAGTCCCCCAAACCCCAAGCAGCCCCTGAGTGGAATAACGACACAAGACAACATGCTATGGGATTAAAATTAGCCACAACTTTATTAAGATTCAGATGTAGGGAGACCTTGGCACAGGCGTTGGCCGTTTATCCTTCCCAGCCCTCCAGCCGGGGTTCTGGGTAATTTCAGGGTTATCCAGCATGTGTGGGGATTGGGCTAGCTCTGGAGAACATATGTTCAAGCAGATAGCCCACCACCCTGTTCGCCGCTGCTGAAGGGGGAGGGCAATGACAACCTATGGGCATATGGGCCAATGCCTCTCCCCAAGACCCCTTTAACGGGAACCCTGGTATCGATGCCACAATGGGGGCGTGGGGTCACCGCCCCCCCTTTATGAAGATGACTAAAGTGAATTGTATCATCAGATAGGAATGGGCTGCATCTTCCTTTCTGAAGGGGCGGGGGAACCCAAAGAAACACATTTCTGAAGCTTGTGAAAATGTCTTCTGCGGGTGAAATTGATGTGTCTCCAATATAATGGGAAACTCATGTAACATTAATGGAAACTTATATGATGTTAGGTCTGGAGAATCATTTTCATTTATCACCACTGGGTTGTTTTTATGAGTTTGGGATTAAAATGAGCCATTTTCCTGCTCCCAGCTCTCTTGTTGAGTATTTATGTGGTTGAGAAAACAGGGAACTTGTTTGTATTTATGAGGCAGTAAGACTATCAGGAGACTTACAGAACAAGCAGCATTACAGCTTTTTAGCTACCATGAAGACCCAGTGATTAGACACCCACCTCTTTGCCATCACACACTCAAAATGGAAGATACATTAAGACCTATATCTGCTAAAGCTAGAGGTGGAGGGCAAATTCCATCTAGAGCACATTTAATGGCAGACATACCTAACATGCAGTTTCTGAAACAACATACAAACTGAAACACAGCTATACTTTGAAATTTGTGCTCCTTTGAATTCTCCAGTGCTGTTCTCCAGTCAAGAAATGTGTACAGAAATGCATGCACTAGGGTACAACATGCATTATAAAATGCACATGTTAATGAAAATAGTATACAAAGTGCTCTGTTTTAGGGGGAATCACTTTCAAAGATGTCTCTATTAGGCTAGCCAATGGTCTGACTTGGTTTAAGGCAGCTTCCGATCCACTTGAACTGTCTCAAAAGCTCACTGCTGAAGACTGCTGTGCTGCTTTTGTTGGTTTATGTTTCTATTATTTATTTATCTAGCTATTTATTTTTCATTTGAGAATTTCCACCTCCACTATTCATCCCTAGACAGTGTGCAACATATTAAAATAAATGCAGCAAGTGACAGTAACGTATCAAGTAGCATAAAATATTGGTAATAGCAGCAGCAGGCAGACTTTATGAAAGCACCTTAAAAGACCCAGCACTTAAAAGATAACATGATAAATTTCAGATTAGGTTCCCCCCCACACACAAAAAAAAGAGTTCCACAGGTGCAGTGCTACGGCCAAAAACAGCCTCCTGCCTGGTCTCCGCTTGTCTCAACTCTAACAATGCAAACACCTGAAGAAGAATACCAACAGATGACCACGGTATACAGGTGAGCTGATACAGGAGCAGGCATGTCTTTAAGCATGTGAGTTCCCACTGTGAGCGGCTTGGCAGGCAAACACCTGCAGTGTGATCTGGGCTTGGCAATTGTTGTCAATCAATGGTAAAACTTCAACGCTGGCTAGATATATTCCCAATGGGAAGTCCAAGTAAAATTTCTAGCAGCTGCATTCTAGTTTCTGCACCAACTTCAAGGGCAGCTCTATGTAAAATATATTGCAGTAGCCCAACTGGAGTTTATCAGTATGGGAAGAGTCATTCATGTACAAATACACAGACTGAGCAGAGGAGAAAGAACATTCGCATAAGCAGCATTTGTCCAAAGCAAAGACAGACCCCCTAAAAACCATCATCGCTCTCTTGAAGATCTATACCTATGCTGCTTCTTTCCAGCTAGTGACTTATGATTACCTTTCCCAACTCAATAAAACATATCACTACTTTCTCCCAATTTTCAATTCCATGCCAGGGCATTAGCTCTCTCATTCAAGGAGTCAGAGTGGTGTCATAGCTGTGTCCTATAGCTCAAGCCCACAGATTATTGAGTGTGTGATTTACTGATATTCTTTTCTGCTCTCATTTCCCCCAAGTGCTTCCTTCTAAAGAAAGATTACTGGAGATTGGATATGTTGTTGTTTTTTCTAATACCCGATCATGAGGAAATTACATACAAACATACATACATCATCATTTTATCCACAAATAAAACCATGCTCAAGGCAGCTTACAACATGGAAAAAAACTACAGAATTATAAGTATAACATAAGTAGTCATAAACAATAAATTAAACACATTGTACAATCAATTTTGACATAAATCATAATACAATTTAAAATTAAAGCTACAAAAAAAATCAGTAGCAGCAACAATAACCCCCAACAAAAACCTCTAAACAATCCCCCAGCCCAAAAGTCTGTTCATCCCCTGTAGTCGGAGTCAGTCAGAGCCCAGGTGGAAAAGGCCTGTAAGGCAGGGAGCAAGTCACTCACAGCCAAGGTTGTCTCTGGCCTCATCAGTAGCCTCAGCTTCTGAAGATGGAGTCAGTCAGGGCCCTTCCCTATCAGACCAGGTAGGAAAAGGTCTTTCAGGTCTCATATCCAAGCAGAGGAACACCTAGGGGTTGGCAAAACTGGCCCCACAAGGGGCACAGGCCCAGGGTGAGCACAAAAATCACCTATCTGACAATGGCATTTATGTGTATGGTGACACACCTCCACTGTTGTGGTGATATCAAACACAAAGGAAGCTTCCCTTCCTTCTCACAACGCAGCACAAAGGCACATGAATTTTTCCACACTTCCTCCTCACCTTTCCCATACATACTCAGGATTTCTTCAAGTACTTGGACCACGTAGAATGTAATGATTTCTAATGTGGTTATTGTGGTAAAGTTATGTTTTGGGGGGAGGGGAGTGATATGGCCCCTTGTCAAGAGTTCAAGGGACCCTAGGTATGCACCTGCAGCCATGATGGTATGTGGTCTCTTCAGCTCCCTCAACTTTTGTAGCTGGAGTCAGTCAGGGCCCTGCCCTCCCAGGCTAGGAGGGAAAAAGCCTGCAAAGCAGGGAGCAGGTCTTCCAAGACTCACAGCAAAGATGATGATAGTATAGGTTGAGCAGGCAGGAAGCGTGCACACTCTTGAAACATCCTCCCAGGCTATAAGACCAGTGCCTGGAAACAATGACAGAGAGAGGCATTATCCTTGCCTTCATGCCCTGTGTTGACAGGCTTGGATGATCAGGCAGACAGAGGCCCTGAGAAGAAGCTGAAAGGGAAATGAGCTTAGCAAGTGTGAGGTAAACTTCCAGAGGCTTTAGGTTACTGCTTTGTTTCACACCAAGAGTGTCTCTGTCTAATAAAACACAATACTCCCTGGTTTAAACTTTATGCATTTTCCCCATAATCTTATTAATATAGTTCCATATTCATACTCTTATGAAGCATTAGAAACCATTTGGCAACTGTGACCTTATAAATAATACTCTCATTATGCACCCAAACATCCCAGAAGATGCGCCTTCACGTACGTGGTAATAAAGCGTGAGCCTTGCTCTGCAATACTAATAATCTTTTCAGCTTGTCAGGTAAATAGCCAATTATGGCTTGATTAGTTGTCCAAGTCCAAAGGCTACAAAATGCAGAAGAATTATGGTAACTGGGGAGCCACTACACAAATCCTTTAGAGAGGAGCTGGCGCCGATGGGCCTAATTTATTTGTGGTAGTTGTGTACAGTGAGTCTAATTATGCTAGATTCGGTAATTGCTCACTCTGCCGCTCTATAATAATTGCTTTTCCAATTAATCTTATTTATTTTGAAATTGCTTATACATTTTCATATTTGACTTAGGTATCAGTGACTGCAGTAAAATGGCTTCCCAAATAGATGATACGATGAGGACTAGAACAGTGACAAGTTTGCATTAGGAAATGATTTTTTTCTTCAAATTGGTTTCTTGCATTTTTCATTTCCTGCTCAGAAAGCTCAGAAAAATCCTTTCCCACAAGAAGGGCTTGAATGCAATTGCCCTCTGTCAAAGTTTGTTCCCTCAGTAACTGGTGTATATGAATCTGCCCAATTCCCTTCTAAAGTTATCTAAGTTTGCGATCATCGCCATATCTTACGGCAAGGAGTTCCACACATTAATTATGCATGGTACCTTGACTTCCAATCAATTTTAGCTCACAGTCATACTGGTGAGAATGTGCCTCCACGAAATGATCAGCTAAAGCTTTAGTTGATTAATCTATGGAGCACACTTTTACCCTAATATACACTTTTTGTGTGCCCAATTTTCGGCTGTGAAAATGCACCACAAAATTCAGAGATGCGTGAATTCCAAAAGGTAGCTTCCATTAAAATGTGAACTGAATGAACATCTCTACCTTCTTCCCCCTTCCAAGTAACTGAGTACCTGAGAGGCAGAGAATGTTAAATTAATGGGTGCTGGGAGCGTGTGTGGCATGACGCTCCCCTCTAAAGTGATGTACAGTTTTGCATAAGCTGTCAGAAAGACCCACCATAATTAGAAACATGCGTTTCCGTAGAAACAGCATCTTTGGGGAAGTGAGCTGCTGTCCTGATGATACCTTTCACACTGTTGTTCTGATGACGCAGAAGATTATACTTGGTGTCAAAAGACGGAAAAGCAAGAGGGGGTTAGAGGAGAGGATTGTCAACTGGAACGGGGGAGAGGGTGGGGTGGAAAGAGAGAAATCTACCAAAAGCTATTCAGGAAAGATGGCAGGGGAAATATCTTTATCATAGCATGGAGCAAATCCCCAGCTAGACAAGGGCAGAAATGAAGGAAAAATACTGTCCCTTCTTGACTTTTACTATACATGTGCCATACATGAGACCTGAAAAGGGTTTCTGGGGTTAAGCAGCGAAGGAACTCCAGCTCTAGGTTAAGTTCCCCTTTCAACAAACTTCCTAAACTGACATCTTGATCCCAGTTGATATCTCTGCTGTACTGTTTTGAACTGATTGCATGCATGCATGCATGTGTTGTTGTTCTGAACTGTTTTAAACTATAAACTGTGTTTTTAATCGTGTTTTTTTTTTATAAATGCAATTGTTTTAAGTGTTTCGATGTAAACTGTTTTATACATATATTTTATTATTTGGTGAATCACTTCAGGATGCCTCATGGGAACCAATTTATAAATGGTGTAGAGGAGGGGAGGGGAGGGAAGGAGGAGGAGAAGAAGAAGAATTAAAAATGTAAAATTCTGTGGTTCTGGGGAATAACACAGTAGGGCTGCTCTGAAAACTTATTGCAAAGGTGCTGCTTCTAGCCATATGGAAAACCTCAGAATTGTTATTTTCCCACAGTTGGGATTTCATGCATTTTAGCACTTTGCACATCAGCTTGCAGTAAGCGTGTAGGGCCCAGTTCTGAAAGATGTGGTGAGGCTTCTGCCCTTATTAAAATTAATAGGTGTTGACAGCTCTTAGAGCTGAAGGGTGCAGAGGAACAGGGGGAGGAGCACCCAAATGCTAATCTAAGATGTCAGGAATCCATACTGAGCATGATTTAATTCTGGAGCTAAAGGAACAGGAGGCGGACGCACATTTGAGACTAAAGGGGGGGGGCACTGACTACTCTGTGCCAATGTGGAGTTCAGGATCAGCCACAAAGCTCACCAGCCAGCTTTGCACAAATTCCTTTCCTCTCCCTCAAACATGCTGTTCTGGTAAATTGGATGACAATTGGAGGGGATTATGCTCTTATCTGCAGTGTTTTTTTTCTTGTAGGTCATCCTGACTCACAACTCACAGCTGTGTTGCACGGATCTAAGCCAGGCATTCCCAAACTCGGCCCTCCAGCTGTTTTGGGACTACAACTCCCATCATCCCTAGCTAACAGGACTAGTGGTCAGGGATGATGGGAGTTGTAATCCCAAAACAGCTGAAGGGCCGAGTTTGGGGGTGCCTGAGCTGAGCTGAGCCAAGCATAATGTGGTGTGACCAGCATTTTGCTTTGAAACTTCCAGAGGAGTAGATCAATATTCATGGAGAATGAGGGCAAACAGATACTGTAGTGAAGGAGGTGGGGGAGGGGCGCTTTTGCCTTCCAGATGTTGTCCCATCATCCCTGGCTTTTGGCCATGCTGGTTTAAGATGAGGGGAGCTGGAATTCATTGGCATCTGAAAGACCCACAGACTCCCTGCTCCTGCCACAAATGAAGATAGATGCAGTTTAGGCAGCTGCTGTCCAGCCATTCCTTTGTAAAACAGTTGGATGGCTAGGAGGTCCAAGAGGTCCAGCTGATGGGAATTAATTCTTAGGAGATGGTCCCCTGAGAGCTGGAGATCTCTCTTGGTCTCTGAATGAGATATACTTCAGCACTTTGGCATGGTTGCACCCGTCAAACTTAGGGAAAGGTGGGAGAGAGTGGGAGAGAGAGAAACAGCTGGCAGTTTTGAAAGAGAGAGCAAAGGGTTACTCACTCGAAGCTGAGGTGGAGTTCTAGGAATGCTGCTTACATTCCCCTCTCTATTATGTGTACATGAGAAAGAGCGGGAGATAATGAAGTTGGGGCATCTAGTTGCTCTGCCTGTGTATCAGAGGGAGGGTCTCTGGCAGAAGAAATCACCCGAACCAGAACCCTGAGAGTCTCACACTGTCCAGGATGGAAGATTGGGGATCTAGGGTTGGAGGGGAAATAAGTATGCCAGCTCCTGGGCTGGTGCAGTCAACCCCTGGTCCTGCATTTCCCCACTTCTGCTATAGAAGGAGCGCATTACACAAAGGATGTGCTGCCGCAGAGAGGTCTGTGCACTGCATCACCAACCACAACCCTCCACTCACAGGAGAATGTGAAGAACAGACTTCTTGGCTGGCTGTCAGATGCTTGGGAACCCCACACAAGAGATTTTGGCAGGTGCCATGTGATAGACAGGTGGGTTGTCCTGGTGAAGTTTTCGGGGGAGGGGAATGTACCTACCATACACATTTTTGCAGAACAACTTTCCCTAATGTAGTGCCTTTTTGTGTCTTATTGTGTGATATTTTAACAACAATATGCACTTTTATGCACAATTTTTCAGAATGTATGCATTTTTGCATTCTATCTATCTATCATCTGTCTGTCTATCTATCTATCATCTATGTATCTATCATCTATCTATCTATCTATCTCGATCTATCATTTTGTATAAAGCCCTATACCCACAGGTCTCAGTTGGCTGGACTATTGCATTGCAAAATTCTGAGAATTTTGAAGGCTTTATTTCTCATATAGTTGTGAAATGTGCAAATTATGTGGGTTCACCTTTAAATGGGAACTGAACCAAATTGCATTCCAATCCCTGGTAAGGACCAAAGCTGATGGGTAAAGTGGTCAACACAGCATGGACAATTGTCTAAAGCATGAAGCGCACAGCGCTAATGGCCTGTGCCTAACTCCTCATAAATAGTTTGGAAGTCAATGATTCAGCCGTAAAATAACCTTTAATTGTCCATTAGGTCTAACTAAAGTGCTTTTAGACTGCATTTCTATAAAACGAGCAATCGTTTTTTATGTCCTCCTAAGAATGCGCACACTGTGATGCAATTTCCTGTTGATTTCATAGCTGTATCACCCCAACTTCTCCGTGGAAAATAATCGAAACGCTGCTTTAATATGCTTGAAGTATCATCTTATTTCATTGCTATTTCATACACTGTCCGCAGGCCCTTTTTTGAGATGCCATTTCTCACAAGAGTAATCAATGGCTATGTCGAAAGATTTATGAACTATAATTAGAAAGAGTAAAATGTACCATTCCATTATCTTTGTTTCCCATGATAAAGAGGGCGATGTTGCTAAAGTAATGCAGCCTTCCCCAACCTCGTGCCCCCCCCCCAGATGTTTTGTTCCCACCAGCCCCATGGGACTACAATTTTGGACTCCCATTGAGCCTGATGGGAGCTGTGGTCCAAAAACCACTGAAGCACATAGGTTGGGGAAGGGTGCTGTGAGCACACTGCCAGGATCACGGGCAGCTGCCCAGAGTCCATGCCCATTGTTGTGCCATTCTTCCAAGCTATTTGGATCGAGCCACAAACATAAAAAGTTGTGTGATTTGCCCCTAGTGTGTGCCTGGCTTCAAGAACAGGATAGAAAGCCTGTTGTGGAAGTGTAAATGACTTCTCTTATTGCCTCTACGTTTTATAGAATTGTGTATAACCTTTACTTAAAGGGCACTTCCATGCTGCTAGTTGGTGCTTGCTGCTCCCTTAGGTAACAGCTACAGCCAATTTTTGCTGCCTATAATGAGAAACTATAATATATAATTTAAGTTATTTTCCAAACGATGCCCCTACTGAGTGTAATACAATTAAATGGGAAACCTGACTTGCAGTGCAGAGGCTTTACACCAGAAAAGTCTAACATTAGGCACAGGAGAACTAAAAGAAAAAGGTAATAATGAACTGGCAAAATCATTGTATATTCACAAAAGAATATTTTTCTTCCTTGGCCCAGTAGAATTAAAAAGGTCCCTCCACTGGGTGATATTGCCCAGCCATACAACAGTGTTAGGTTTACCAAATGTAATGTTTATCATAAACAAAACATTATGTTGCCTGTGGTCTCTACCTACACAGCCATAGGCTATTTCAGAGAAAATGAAACTGCAGAATGTTAGCAAAGTGTGCAACTTCTGGGAGAGAAGTGAAGCATCTCTTTGCCTAGGGAAAAGAATCAAAGAGCACATTGGGGAAATGAAGGAAGTGAGGTCATAAGAGCTTAAAAACTGGGGACTGTGAATGCAAGAAAGAGGCAGAGATGATGGGAAAACAAATTGAACTATTCACATGTAGGGATGCAGGAGAAATTTGATTATGTTTGCATTTAAAGGTGAACCCACAAAATTTGCACTCTCCAAAACAATGCACAAAAAAACACAGCCATCCTTTGAAATTCACACATCACCAAATTTTACAGTGCAGTTCTGCAGCCAATTAATTTGCATAGGGATGCATATATTCTGGTAAAGTGTGCATAGAAACACATATGTTTGTGAAAATACTGTGCAAATTTGCATTGTGTTAGGGGGAAATGCCTTGCAAAACGTGTATATCAGTAAAAATTGGCACTAAAATGCTGATGACTTATCAAGAGTGGTGCTCTGCTAACATTATTACCCTGGAAGAACAACTGCTGTTGCCTGGCTGTCTATCTGATACCTTCCCTATCTGACATACAAATATTTATCCTTCATCTCTCTCCTTCTCACCTATTTCTCTCCTCTGTTTTGTTCCTTATATTCACATTTATCAAAACAAAAAAATCAGATTTGTTGGTAATTAAACAAGTCCAAGACAGTGGTAAGAAGGAGAAAATTCAACTATTAGAAGCCTCTTTTCTTTTCCCCTGTGAATTTTGTATCACCAAAAAAAAAGAGAGAAGAGAGATATCTATTTTTTCAAGCTTCTCAGTCTGATGGTAAATCTCCAGATACAGTTGGACTTCAGCTCCCACTGAACTTGGCCAGTGGTCAGGGATTATGGGAGTTCCTCCCCGTTCCTTCAGTTCTCTATTCTACCTTCAGTTATCATTATTCTCCTTTTTATTGATATAGCTCTGGATAAAAACATTAATAAACTACGGATTTGGTGATAAAGGTAAAGGTACCCCTAACCGTTAAGTCCAGTTGTGGACGATTCTGGAGTTGCACGCTCATCTTGCTCTATGGGCCGAAGGAGCCAGCGTTTGTCCACAGACAGTTTTTCCAGGTCATGTGGCCAGCATGACTAAGCCGCTTCTGGCAAACCAGAGCAGCGCATGGAAACACTGCTTAGCTTCCCACCGGAGTGGTTCCTATTTATGTACTTGCACTTTGATGTGCTTTCGAACTGCTAGGTGGGCAGGAGCAGGGATCAAGCAACGGGAGCTCACCCCGTCGTGGGGATTCTAACCGCCGACCTCCCAATCGGCAAGCCCTAGGCTTAGTGGTTTGGAACACAGCGCCACCCCAGTCCCATGCCAGTTATCATTATTCTCCTTTTTATTGATAGAGCTCTGGATAAAAACATTAATAAACTACAGATTTGGTGATGGTGGTGGTGAAAAAAGCTAAGGCTGCCAAAGCTCCCGAACCACCTTTTCTGAAGGCAAGCTGTGTGCATCTCACCTTGTCAGTCTTGCACCCAAAGTCTGCCGACTCGGAGGCAGCTTAATGATTTTCTGTATAGCTGACCCTGACCTTATTTAGGCGACGCTGATTGGAAGTCATTGTGTGAGCCTGGAATAAGCTTACACTGCTAGTTAGTGGTCCAGTTCAATGTCATCTGCATAGAAAGTGCAGATGTGACTTGAAATTTAAATGGGCAACTCTGCAGGCAGCAAAATCCTGGAGGGCTCACAACGGCCTGAAAGGAATAGGGATTCTTCCAGACCACCCTGAAAACAAGAATCAGCCAGTGTCGTTCATACCCACTGCTTGGAGCCACTTCTCACTGACAAGATTCTGCACTGCCATGCAAAGTTCATAAATGTGGGAGTTGTGCAGGTGGGGCTTATTGTGTGGTTCCTCTCTATCAGGGTCACGGCCCTCCAGTTCTACGGAAACAGCTTCAATGCCTGTAGCAAATAAATGCTCGTGGAGGCAAAAGCTGTACTCCCAAGTCTGGGTCATAAGCTTAAATGCCAGAATATTTCTCCCTGTGCTCAGGGTATATTTCCTGAATTAAAGTGTCAGCTCAGAATAACAGCAAAGGCGATAGAGAGGCAACTTTCTAAATCTGGATTGTAAGCTCCTCGATGCAGCCATTTATTTCCCTTAAAGCAGAGATGAGGGACCTGGGATGAGGGACCTTAAAGCAGAGATGAAGGACCTTAAAGCAGAGATGGCCAATGGTCTCTGGATGGTGGGATCTGTAGTCCAATGATATCTAGATTTCCCAGCCCTGTATTAAAGTGTCATCTACATTCATAACGTACTCAAAAACAACAGGAGCAGCAATAACGAAATGTTGCCATTCCTGATTCCAGTCAGTCTGTCATGTCCACTTTCTGGATCTGTCATTCCATTCCATTCCCCCTCCCCAGAGTCCCCTTTCTATTTCCCCAAGAATTAGCATTCTGTGCCCATTGAGCATGCCCAGTCCCCACTGAGCTGCTTTTCAAGGTTTTCCACCCTTAGGAGTTTCTTCCCTCCGCAAAGTCTGAGCCTCTTACAAGCCTGCTGATTCCTTCTTGCATGGGGTAAGTGTGCTATTTGCCAGAAAAGGATCTACACTTGACCATTTCAGTCTTGGAATATTTGATGAATACACTGAGCATGATGACTATTTGGGGAGGCAATGAGAAGCATTTGTTAGATGGGCACACAAATGGAGCCTAAATCCTACAAGGTATAGCCAAAATTGCTAGCCATGGGAGCCGAACAGAGCCTCCATTTACAAGAGGAGAATACCACTGAATATGATTTCCTGGGGGCCACAGCATGGAAGGCTCTCACCTTGGGGGATTGCTTGTGACCTTCCTGGAAAGGATCTGATAGCCAATGTGGGCATCAAGAGGCTGGAATTTATATACCCTTATCTGATCCAGCACAGTTTTGCCTTCTAATGAGCAGAGTTCCTCTTGTGCAACAGAGTTTCCTTAGGAACATAAGAAGGTGCTTTATGGCAAGTGAGAGCATTTGTCCATCTACCTCAATACTGTCTACACTGACTGGCCATGACTCTCCAGACAATGGCCATTCCCAGTCCTACCTGGGGATGCTGCAGATCAGACCTGTGACCTTCTGCCTGCCAAGCATACACACTGTTTGAGAAGCTTCTCCTGGTGGTGAGGGAGTTATCCAAAATTATTATAGTGGGGGGGGGGTGGCAGGTAGCAGTTGTGAGAGGGAATTTTGGACATCATACACTCCGCTTCAGTTGTTCTATGAATAGAATAGTTTTCCACTTGTATTGTGGCATCGTTGGATCCAAGCCACAGGGGAGAGAAATTTGGCCACTCAGTTTAAAAAAATATGCCTAGAATGTCTGTCAAAACACTAGACATTTTAGAGGCAAGAACACCATATTCTATGGTAATGAGAAGATAGTCATTGACAAGGACATGAAAAACGCAACGCCCAGTCAATCCTGACAGTCACGAATCCTTGATAGAAAGAGGTTGTGATTCAAACGGTTCCCGTTAGATGAGTCCACAATCCCTATATTTGTCATTTGGTGAAGTTCATGAGAGACGCTAGACATGTGTCATCACGATTTGGGGAAGCTAGGCAGCAGATGAGAAGTGCCATACCCTGACCCTTAATTGCTGGGTGCGGGAATGTTAAATACTATTATGCCTTCCACTTTCTCACCCTTCTTGGGTTGTAACGCAGACAATCACTAACTTTAACACTGCAAAACAGAATAAAACACCCAGTCGAAAAATATGCAATGTACAAACAGCTTGCATTTGCACCACATGCTTTTAAACTTCAAGCAGATGGTCACAGACAGTACTTTTTTGCATTTTGGGACATTTGATACCAGTGTTCACTCTCTTCTTCTTCTTCTTCTGCCCCCTTCTGCACCCATACATATGCCAAGTGAGGATAACACTTCATGCATCTGATAAAGCGGGGATCTGGTTGAAGAAGCATGTGTCATAATAAATGAGTTAATGTTTAAGAAGCGACACAACTAGCATGTCTAACCCTCTGGCCATTTTTAATACTGGCCCTTTAACTGTCTGTTTTCACAGCGGATAGATCTGCTAGTGGCTTAACAGTGGAGGCTGGTCCATTAGGACAAACTGCCCCACAAACCTCAGCCTGCTCTCAGCCACCACCCACCTGCCTGCCTTCTGGCTTACAACCAGTCAAAGGGATGTCACTGCTTATCCTCTGGTGCTTCCTCATTCTCAGCATTTCTCGTGTGCAACTCGGGATGGAGGAGGCCAGGGACAAAACAATAAATTAGTTTTCTCTGCCTTTCTTTGCTCTGCCTTCACCTACTGTTGTTCTCCCTGCCTACCAGCCCCATTGAGCTGCTAATGGGAACCAATTAGAACTTTCAGGTTTTAAAGCAATTGCTGGGTCATGGCCATAGCTCAGTGATCAAGCTTTTCTAACACATCGTCACAGGAGTGTGCTGGTCTGTAATCACACAGCTGAAAGATAGCTAACTCTTTATTTGCAAAAAGAAGGATCTCCACAGGCGTGACTATCAGGCTTAATGAGCAGAGCAGCTCATTCCCAGTGGTCTTCTTCCATGAGAATCAGTTGCCAGGACTGAAAGAGCCCACCCCTCAGGCTTTTTCCAAGCAATCAGAGACTGTGCCTGCATGAAGCCAACCACTCCTCTGCCCTTTTCATGCGTCTTCTGGTTCTGGGAGGAAGGGGAGCCTGTCATAGCAAGAGGGGGAGACACCTGTGGCTCTTCACCAGCTGGACTCACCTCTGCCTCTTGGCCTCCCTCTTCTCCTACTTCAGCTTCTTCCTCTGATTCTGGACTTCTCTCTGCCACAGACTCTCCCAGCTCACTCAGCCCTGTTACCTTTTCAGCTTTTGACACCTCCTCTTCCCAGTTTTCTTCCTCTGACCACTCATCATCATCCCACCACCAATCCCTGGGCTCTGAGCCTTCCTTTCCTGGAGGTTCTCCAGCTGGTTCCTCCCACCATTCTTCTGCATCCAACCAGTCCACCATGACACACATATGGGAATCTACCCAGAGCCTCTTTTTGACCACCATCACCACTACCAATGCAAGAAGAAGAAGGAGGAGGAGGAGGAGGAGGAGGAGGAGGACACACTGCTTTAGTGACAGTTTTTCTTTCCTGCCTAGTAATTGGAAACAACTTCTCATTCTGATCTCGTTGCTGAAGCCCCTAGCTGGAAAGGTTGTTGCTGTTTACTTCTCCAGTCCAGAGAAAATATGTTTTAGGGTTTCAAAACACAGATACTGCAAAACACAGTAATGCTGCCCATTCCAGGTAGGGACCATAGTTTAGTGATAAGGCAGCATCACTTTGTACACAGAGGATCCGGGGTTCACTCCCCAGGACCTCCAATTAAAATGAGCAGGAAGCAGGAAATGTGAAGGACTCCACAGACTCTGAAGGGCTTCTAAGTTGGGCTATAGCTTAGTGGAGGAGAGCACACTTTGCATGCTGAAGGTCCAAGGCCTAATTCCCAGGGACTCCAGTTGAAAGGATCCAGAAACAGTCAATGGGGAGGACCTCATTCTGAGTAGTCAAAGTAGGCAATCCAAGTTGGGTGGACAACTAGCCTGATGTGGTACAAAGCAGCTTCTTATGATTCCCCATGCCAGGTCCAGTACAACTGGAAGTACTTAGTGCCTGGAATTGCCCTCACACAGTGACTTTTCCATGTCCCTGTTCAATATTCCTGACAGCTGCTGTAGGATATATGGAGAGACTCTCAAAGAAAGGCCAGACTCCACACAATTTTGAAGGCATCCCAGCAGTGATGGCTATATTAACTTGTTGAGTTTTGCTGGGCAAAAGTGGCCTCCCAAAAATTTTCCACCCTTATTGTGGGAGGCAAGACTGGGGAGGAGGATATGCAGATTAATCTCTGGGAGGGATGTGGAATTCTCTAACAGGTTTTGTGGTAGCAAAAAGAATTCCCAGAAAATTCTCATTTGAGACATTTTGATTCAGGTTAATGCTGAATGAGACTCATTCATTCTGATGGAGGAAGGAAGCAATTGGTCAGGAGAAGAGGACCAGGAGAAGAAAGGGGTGCCCATTGCTTTATTTAATATTACTGAATTACTGAATATTAAACAATATGAAAATTGGGGGTGCTTACCAGGAGCTGAAATTCTCCATCCAATTATTGGATTAAGAAATTGAGGAGGCCATTTTGTTGAATATTCTCCAGGGGAGAATCAACATTTTCCAACAGTTCAGAAAAATAAAAATTCAAAGAAATTCAGATAAAATTGTATTTCTGAGAATTTCAGCCCAACTTTAGCCAGGTACCAGCAGAGAAAGGGATCTTTCCAGCCAATGGTTGTTGGTGCGTATCTGGGCTGCTAGCTGGAGCCAAGTAATTCTTGTTTGTCCCCATCCTCTTCTCTTCTGAGTTATAAGGAGTAGAAAGCTAGTAAGCAGTGCTACCCTTAGAAAGGCCATAAGAAGTCGTGCAAGCTAAGGACACAATGAAGTTGGTTGGGCAGTGCTGCATTTGCCCTAGTATAGAGGTTTCCACTGTTTCCACCATATTTGTTGCTCTTCATGCTCAAAGTTCCTGCTCAAGCTATGCTCTCCCATACACTTACTTGGAAGTAAGCCCCATTGGCTTCCATTGAACACTTATCAGTAAAAGTGTGTAGGATCAGACTTCACAAGGGAAATTCCATTACTGAGTATGTTGCTGTATTCTTGTTGGCATCAGTGCAAAAAGTACACTGGTGTCAGGCACTTAATGAATCCTCTATAGATTTCAATATGCCAACTTGCCTTTTGTTCAAATTGCCCAGACATAGATTTGAACAAATCTGGATTGCTACACATCACAAGCTGGAGAAATGAGAAGCAATTTTTAAAAATGCAGGTTGTCAAACAGGATTTCTTTTTCCCTGGCATGAAAAAATGCCGGAGACTAAAATGATATATATTTTTTGCAATACATGTGAAGTTTGTATTGGAGCAAATACATTTGCATCCTGACTGAACTAAATAAATATTCTCACAGCAATTGTGTGAGGTAAGTTAGGCTAAGAGAAAGTGACTGGCCCAAGGTCACCCAGTGAGCTTCAGGACTGAGAAGGGATTTGAACCCTGGTCTCTCAGCTTTCTTGTCCCAACACTCCAACCACTACAACATACTGTTTTTAAAAACAAATTATTTCTGGAATCACATTTCCATCACTCCCTTTTCTTGCTTTTGGCCCTTGTTGCTATCAGTTGCTATCAGTTACTCACAAGAAGTGACTCCCATCCTAAATCTGAACTCTAAAGCTATCCTGTTCATTTTCAGTGACATTTTACTTAGAAAGGTCACAGCCTTGTCTACACTGGCATAGAGGATCAGCCTCCATGTGTGTTTAGGACTTACAGGTCAATCCAACATATCAATCCCTGACAAGCAAGTCGTCGTCTGCCCACCTGCCCCCCCCCCCGCTCCTGCCGCCAAGCATTTAGTTTAATAGTACTCCCCAGCAAGCGTGCATGACTGCCCTAGGTTCTCTCCCTTCAGCAAGCTGCGGGTGAGATTACTGCAATTTTAAAATAAACCTTTAAGAAGCTCTTTGCCACTTTCCAGTATGGTTCAAGGTTAATTATATTCATCAATGAGGCAATAAACAGCAGCAACAAAGAGGACCGGTGGCAGTGTCTGTGTGTGTCCCAATGTTTTCCATTCATCAAAGTTTGAACTTACAGTATTGATAAAGTCATGGGAAAGGGAAGGTTTTGAGCTGGTTCATTTATCTGAAGACAAATTAACACAGAAGCTACTGGAAATTCACAGAGAAGTGTCGGGGGGCAGGGGGTGGGAGTGAAAATAAGGTGAAGCACAAAGGACGTTGTTCCTTGGTGGGGGGTTGCATCTCATAAAGAGGAAATGCCATTCACACACACAAAAACATAGCAGTATTTAGCACAGTGTGATGTGTGTGGATTTTAGAGGAAGGGGTTTCATTCACTTGGGGTTAAAAAGCACCAGCATTTTTTAAAAAAACAAAACAAAGCATGCTTCCTAAGAACTGGGCGGTATATTCATTTCCAAGACAATAGCAAGTGTAAGGTTTATTTAAAAAGAGAGAGAGTTGGGAGAGAAAGAAAGAGTAAGTAGTTTAGGCCAAATTGCCTTTCTCATTAAATGTTAGGCTCACAAACCCTTAACTGGGGGAAAAGGAAGCTGTTATATGCCAGGTCAGACCACTGGCCCATATGGCTCTGTATTGTCTACACTGGCTAGCAGCAGCTTTCCAAGATTTTAGGCAGGGGGTATTCCCAGCCCTACCTGGAGATGTTGAGAATTGAACCTGGGACCTTCTGCATGTAAAGTGTGGATGCCTTACCACTGAGTTAAGGCCCTTTCCATACCCTGCTGTAACCAAGTATAAGTACATGCAACCAAAATAAATGCACATGGATACCCTGTCTGCTTCAATTTCTCTGTCATTCCTCGCTTACACACACACACACACGCCGCCATGTCAAATTTTAGACTGTAAGTTCCTCCAGGCAGGGACTTGTTCTCTTGTGCTTTGCAATGTGCTGTGCACATTGATAGTACTTTTTATATTCAACAACAACAACAACAACGTTAGCAATAACTACAAACAATGACCATTAATAAAAGCAATAACATGCAGCTGTTTTTCCTCAGCGCTGCCCTCTAAATCACCCACCTCTCGACGGACTCATCCTTGCTCTCCTCTGTGATCATCTGCAGCTCCTGCACCTTTCTGTCCAGCTCTTCTTTGCCACCTTCCTCCTCTCTGACAGCTTTCGGCGCCTGCTCTGTGGCTTGCAGGTGCTCGATGAAGTTCTGCTGCTCAGGCCAAGTCTGGATCGGCCGGTGGGGCACTGGGGTCGGTCCAGGCACTGGCGCCAAGATGTTGTGTCGTATTGGGCTGTTGTTTTTCTTCAGCCCATTTCTGTCCCGCGAGTGGCTCTTCAGCCTGTTCTGAACTGGTGTCCCTCTATGCTCATATCCTTCCTGCTGCAGGCAACCTCCGGTGCCTGTGGAACTCTGAGAGGGGTGGCTGAACCATCTCCAGCGAAGCCTCAAGATCTGCTTCACGTCAAATTCCTTCTTCCCCGAGACTGACATCTTCACAAGTTGTGGAAGGGGAAAGAGAAAGAGAGAAGGAAAACACTGCTACAAAAATCCTGTTGTTCCAGAAAGGAAACAGACCCTGTGTTCGTCTCCTGTGTTTTTCAATTCCTCTGCTTCATCCTCTCCAAAATAAGGAATGAAAAGGAAGAAATGCTCGTGTTCCTAATACTTGTCTTTCCCTGTCTCTCACTGAGCCTTCCTCTGTATGTCACGGACAGTTCTGCTAAGATCTTCCAAACTGTATAGGTGGGAATCCATCCTGACAGAATGATGAGGTCAGATCTTAAACAAGTAAATCAGCTTAGCGCAGGCAAGCATCTGCTATTACACTACCCGGTGGCTCAGCTCACACACACTCATGCAAGCAGCACTATAGAGCTGCACTATCATCCTAAGGGATCTTAGGCTGCAACCTCAGCTGCATGTAAAAAAGAAAGCAGTTCATACTTTATTCCACACACAAACACACACACTCCCCCACACCCAAGGCAAGCCAAAATGCCTCTCCCTCACACTAGGGCTGCGATCCTATATACACTTCCCTGGAAGTTAAGCCCCACACATAGGGTCAGGATGCCTTGTTGAACAACTTTAAGCCTTCTTTCTTGTAAGCAAACACCACTCAGTGAAATCAAATCTGGTTCATTTCCAAGTCAGTCGAGGAGGTTTAGGGATGTGATACAAGATTTTATAAGGGGTATTAATGGGAGGATGTTTCTAAGTAGGTTTTTAATGCTCAGTTTTTCAATGCCATAATTCTCCAGCAGTTCAGTTTCTTCTTAAGAATATCTTTCATATATTCCTTGTTTTTGTTAAAAAAAATTGTTTTGTTTTTTTAAGTGAAATAACTAGAGGCAGATAGCCCTCAAGTATCGTACAATATTACTGTAAATGAAATGAACAGCATTTAATTTTAAATTCAATAGCATAGTCTGGCATAAATGCTCTTTCTTTCTCCCCCCCCCCCAGGGTCCCCCAGTTTGTAGGCGTAGAATTCTGTGGAATTTACCTTCCCTATAGGAAGGACTGCAGAGGAAACTTGAAACATTCAGATGAGATACCCTCCCCAAAGAAGCATATCTATGGAAAACACAACACTGTTTCCTGGCTTAGTGCCCATGTAAATATCCTCATGCCATCCGGCTCATCTATTTTCTTCTCTCTCTGACACACACACACACACACACACACACTGCATAAAGAATCAGTTGTCTATTACCAGCTGGGGTATGCTAGAGCAGGGGTCAGCAAACTTTTTCAGCAGAGGGCCGGTCCACTATCCCTCCGACTTTGTGGGGGGCCGGACTACATTTTGAAAATAATCCCCCACAAATAATCCAGAGATGCATTTTAAATAAAAGCACACATTCTACTCATGTAAAAACACCAGGCAGTCCCCACAAATAACCCAGAGATGCATTTTAAATAAAAGGACACATTCTACTCATGAAAAAACACGCTGATTCATGGACTGTCCAATGGCCGGATTTAGAAGGTGATTGGGCTGGATCTGGACCCTGGGCCCTGGTTTGCCTACCCTTGTGCTAGAGAACCAGCACATGGATTTAAAGTTCCTCTGTCATTTTATTAAAGATCCACATGCCTCCCATTTATGATGGTGGGGTGTTTGGAGGAAGAAGCTACCTATCATGGGGTATTTGGAGGGGTGCAGTATGTGCACACAGACATCTGACACACTGCGTTTCTGGAGCACCTGGGTTCAAGGATGTCAGCCTTGTTGAAACGATGACCAGAAGTGCCGTTGCTTTTCCTCATTACCATCAATGAGGAATCTCTATATTAGGAGCTGCCAACATGGTGCCCATGGGCACCAGTCTGCCCACCCATATTACCTACAAAATCCACAAATGCAGACTGTTTGTTCTGCCGGCTCAGTTGCTGTTTGCAGTGGCACACAGCCTTTCTCCCCAGTTCAACATGTCCCCTTAAGCATGCTCCTATTTCATTGAATGCCAGGACTGGACATCCACCCTCCTTTGCATTCTGAACAGAGGTGCAAAGAACTTCCCTCTGTAATCAAATAGCTGCCTTTTGTTTCTTCATTGATGGGTGCTGATGAGAGGTGATTCAGAGCTCCACAGAGATCCTCCCATGGATCTTTGGCTTTTTGCCATCATGTATTTTTTCCCCCTCCATCTTCAGTAGGGGAAAGAAAATTGGATCCAGTTTGCATTTCAAGGCTAACTTACTGAATGTGTCATTTCTGAAACAATACAAGAACCAAAACACAGCAACCCCTTAAAATTCGCATTTCTCCAAATTTTGCAATGCAGTTCTTCAGCCAAGTCATGTATATAAAAATTCATATACTAGAGGTGGTGTGGGGACCCTTTGGACCGCCTGATGTTGTTGAACTACAATTCCCATCAGTCCCGGCAAGCATGGCCAATGGCCAGGAATTATGAGAGTTGTAGTTCACCAACATAATAGATTCCCCACACCTGCATTAGGTTAAAGTGTGCATGAAAATGCATTAGTACAATAACACCCAAAACACATTATATTGGGAAAATTTGCTTACTAAACTGCTGATAATTTTTCTTGTGCGCTTAAAACAAAGTGATGCCAAAATGTGAGCTTAAGATTGTGACAATGAGAAAACAGAGAAACCAAAAACTGACATATTTGCCCATTTCTAATCTTCAGCATTTACATTTTATGCAAAATAAAACTGAAAATCAGGAAAGAATATAAAAACTCTTAAGACTGTTTAATGCATTGGGACCTAGTTGCTGTGATATCCACAATGCTTTTCATTTCATTTTCTTGCTGCTGTGCATCTGAGTGTGTGCTTGTTCAAGCACTTGCTCAGCAGGATTTAAAAAAAAAAAAATCAACAGCAACAACAGTGAACCAGAGAACCCACAGCTTAGCAGACTTAAATTGATCCTGGCGGGACACTAACAGCATATTACCTGAATCTGGCTTAAGTATGAGGTTGCATGGAGGTGTTCCTGTTTTTGTGGAGTGCTCAGCATGCTTTCTGTCAACTCAGCACTGTTTCACAGTGATGAAAAGTGTGCCATCTGGGTATTAACAACGCTTTAAAAATGAACACGATCTAAAGGTGCTTGCCTGTTTGAACGTTTGCTCCTGAAGTTTGCAGGGCACTCCTGTGAGGTCAGTTTGCTCAGTCCTATGAGCTGCTCAAATCAGTCTATGGAATTTCCACCTTAAGAAAAAACGACAGCCCCAAACTCCCATGTTTCTGACACCAGCCTGACACATAGAATTCAAGCAAACAGGCTGACGGCTTTATTTCTGGCATTGAAACAGCTGATGAGAAAGTCTCTGCTGCACAGGAGCAGGAGCAGTTAAGATAATGGCAACCCTGGAAAGTGCAGGAGGGAAGAGTGATCTCATGCTTGGATCCTGCTTGTGGATCTCCTATGGGCATCTGGGTATCCACTGTGAGAACAGGATCTTGGACTAGATGATTATCCAGCAGGCTCCTCTTATGTTCTTAAGTAATCTGATTGGCCACTATGAGAAGAGAATGCAGGACTAGGTGGGCATTTTTCAGATTCAGCAGGGCTCTTCTTGTGTTTATATATTCAGAATGACCACTCCCCACATCAAAACATGACTTTTGCGTGGTCATGTGCAGCCCCCTGGACCCCAGTGCGGCTCCTGGTAGTTTGGACTGGCCTCATCCTCCCCAGGCTGGATACCTGGAGGTCTCTGCCTACCTCAGCCAATCTCCCAATCCCACCTGGGGATGTGTTGCCAGGGGATTGGCCAGGTAAGGGGAGGGACCACCTGCACACACAATAGAAGGTAGCTTGCCGTAGAAGCGGCAGTTGGGTTCCAGAGCTTCTCCCACCCTCAATTAAGTCTTATTTTTCAGGTTAACCTCTTCTCCACAGGTATGTGGGCGCTGCTATGCCAAGGCCTCTGTTGAAGGGCCGGAAAGGAATTTTCCTACATTGGCAGGTTTCACCTTTCCCGTAGCAATTCATCACAACTTTGGTGGTTTCAGGCCTTGGGCGGAATCCTTTAGTCTATCTTCCTAAATGGGGGGGGGCATGGGGCGGTGACCCATGCCCCTTTTGCGGCATCGATACCAGGGTTTCCCATTAAAGGGGTCTTGAGGGGGGTGCATTGGCCATATGCCGAGAGGTTGTCATTGCCCTCCCCCTCCAGTGGTGGCGAAAGGGGGACGGGCTGTCTGCTTGAACATACGTTCTTCAGAGCCAGCCCAATCCCCACACATTCTGGATAACCCTGAAGTCTCCCAGATCCATGGCTGGGGACTGGGAAGGATAAACACCCAATGCCTGAGCCAAGGTCTCCCTACATCTGAATCTTAATAAAGTTGTGGCCAATTTTAATCCCACAGCACGTTGTCTTGTGTCATTATTCCGCTCGGGGGTCGCCTGGGGTTTGGGGGACTCCGCCTGACCACGCAAAGAAATTAGATGAAAGGCATTAGTGGTTGTGCCTATGGTACTGCCTCCTGCTACAGACTCTCTCCTAAGTCCAAGCCTAAGCACTTTGTTAAACCTTTGTGTTAAGGCACAGTGAGTGAAGATGGCGAAGGTTTGGACAACAGTCCAAGCTTTCAAGATGGGGCAGGCCAAAACTCTCCCCTTATCTCAGTCTCAGGATAATGAATTTTCATCCCAGCAGCTTCAAATGAAGCTTAACTTCTGCAGGATTGACAAACAAGAATAATAACTTAAGTCCTCCCAATATTCCCATTCACTAAATAAAAACAGTAATGACCAAAAACATTTATTTTGCAAATGAGAGACTCGCCATGTGCCAGTAGTTCTTCTTGCTCTCATAAAGAGGCAGCAAAGAAAAAGGAGCAAGCAGAAAGGCTGCTCAGGGAACAAGCACACCCCTAAAGCTCAGCTGAGTCAGTGTGGTGTGGGCTTCAGCTCTGAGCATGCTCAGAACCATTATATGATTCTGACATAGGCTAAGGCTACCCCATAAGGCTGTTCTTGGATCAGTGTCCTCCTCACCCTTCCCTAATCTCCTACAGCAGGGTTTCCCAAACTTGGGTCTCCAGATGCTTTTGGACTACAAGTCTCATCATCCCTGACTACTGGTCCTGCAAGCTAGGGATGATGGGAGTTGTAGTCCAAAAACAGCTGGAGACCCGAGTTTGGGAAGCCCTGTCTGTGCTGGATTGGCCTTATTAAAGCAGATGTACAGTAGGCAATCCTATCACTGGTGGTTTTGCTTAGAGACACAAGGGAGGGACGGCTTTGACATAGCTATACTTTTGGTTTAGTGGTACAGAGAGCTGACTGTCCAGAAAACAACAGATTGGCAGAAATGTCTGAAGAACTTCTCTGAGGTGAAAAGTATAAAATGTGTGTAAGAAAGGAAAGTGTGTGTGGCTTTGAGGCTTGTTTGTTTATTTGTTTGTGGGGTGGGGGGTTTGGCAGGTGGGGGGGTTAAAAATTGCTTGACATTCTTATTGGAGAGGTCTGTTCCCAAAGTAACACCCCCTTGTACATCCATACAGCACCATGGCCGGCACACTGTTACATAATAGTTTTGCAAACATTATTTTGTTGGAGAGGTGCATCATAGAATCTTGATCAGTGTGGTTTTTTTGAAGGAAGGTTCTGTTTCAGTTTCCATATTGTTTTGAAGTGTGTGAATTTCAGATTCACCTTTAAATGCAAACTTGGTTGAATTCCTTCCCCACCTCCAGCAGCAAGCAGAATTCACAGACCTTGGTCTGCACCAAAGTGTATCGTTGAGTCCTATATCTTGCAAATTGCTGCCTCAGCAGGGTGGCCCATAGCATGAAGCACACATTTGCTTTTCCACTATTAAGCATTATGCCCACAATATTTCAATACTTCAGAGAAAAAGCAGAGAAAGGGGCCTTTTGTTAGGAGGGATTGAGAAGTTCCAGTACTTTCTAATGGGAAAGAATATATAAATACACATAGCCTGGAGACTTTTATAAAAGAGAGAGAGGCAGAAAAAGAGAACATTCAATTTAGACACTTGTATCATATTGCAGCTGGAGCAAATGTCACATTTCTTTTTGCAGACTTGCCACTTAACTCGCTTGTTAAGGAAGAACCAGAGGGGGGAAAGAGCCTCATAAGCAGGTTGTCAGCTCTAGTTTGGTTTTTTTTTTTCCTCCCTCCCCTCTCTCACAATAAGTTATAGTTGTTGAAAGCCTGAAATGTTCAACATAGTTTTTCATTCTGAGGTGGACCGATGTGCTGGACCTGGTTGACATCCAGCTATTGAAAGAGTACAGTCATAACCTGGCTCCCAAATGCCTTGGGAGTCAAACGTTTCGGCTCCCAAATGATCGAAAACCGGAAGTGAGTGTTCTGTTTTTTTAACGCTCTTTTGGAAGCCGAATGTCTGACGAGGCTTCTGTGGCTTCTGATTGGCTGCAGGAGCTTCCTGCAGCCAATCAGAAGCCGTGCTTTGGAAGTCAAACGTTTCAGAAGTCAAACGGACTTCTGGAACAAATTCTGTTTGACTTCCGAGGTACAACAGCAAGATCATTCAGTCTGTAACTTAAGAGTTAATTCTGCTATCAGCAGGGCTGGCCCAACCATGCGTGAGGTAACTGGTGGCAGAATTCACAGGGGCACCAGATCCCAATGTAGATCTTTATTCCAGCCTTGTTCCTGATATAGCTGCTCACTCACCCCTTGTGGGGAGGGGGGTACCATTTTGTGGTTCGCATCAGGTGCCAAAATATCTTGGGCCAGCCTTGGTTATCAGTAAGTCAACAAGCCAAGAGGAGGAGGAGTGCAGATGTTACTTAGCAATCAGGCAGAGTGGCATGATTTTCACTGCTCTGATTGGCTGTATAGGTCTGAGGGAGTTTTCTTCTGTATATTTGGTTAAATGTCTCCCTACTATGTGCTAGGTCTGAACTAAGAAAGGCAATACCTCTCTGTTCCATTCTTCTCAAATTATACACTGTTTTGGTTCAGTTTGCTTAGTAAAGTTTTATTGGGACTTTTCTATCTGAACTCAGTTTACATTACTTAATTCTTTGCTGTGAGTGCATATACACAATTTGATCAGATTAATGTGTTACTGGTTTTTTTAGGTGTACCCTGCTGGATTGCATCAAGTATCCACACAATCCAGGGATCAAGAATCTAGTGACCCTTCAAAAGTTACTGGGCTACATTTCTCATAAGCTTTTGACTGTTCACCATGCTTTCTTTGGTTGATGACAGCTGAAGTCCACCAATATCTACATTCATGGGTTTCCCTCCCAGATCTAACCCCACCACTAAACCATTATATGTTTCCAAGAAGCCCACAAACATGAAAGGAATTTACTTCCACCATTACCAAATTGTTACTCGGTAGTGGAGGCTGGTCCTTTAGGGTGAGTGAGGCACCATCCTAAGTCTTCTCTCACCTGTCTACCTGGACATGGCCTTGCCTGCCAGCTCCCTCTTCCTTAGTCTCAGCATTGCCTTTGCAGATTTCAGCAGGGAGGAGGATGGTGTCAAAACTAGAATGAATTGGCTCTGCCTAACATTGCCTTTAGCTCCACCTACTGTTAGAATCCTAGAGTTGGAAGAGACCACAAGGGCCATCCAGTCCAACCCCCTGCCAAGCAGGAAACACCATCAAAGCATTCCTGACAGATGGCTGTCAAGCCTCCGCTTAAAGACCTCCAAAGAAGGAGACTCCACCACACTCCTTGGCAGCAAATTCCACTGTCGAACAGCTCTTACTGTCAGGAAGTTTTTCCTAATGTTTAGGTGGAATCTTCTTTCTTGTAACAGGTGGGTAGCCGTGTTGGTCTGCCATAGTCAAAACAAAATCGAAAATTCTTTCTAGTAGCACCTTAGAGACCAACTGAGTTTGTTCCTGGTATGAGCTTTCGTGTGCATGCACACTTCTTCAGATACCAGCACCTTAGAGACCAACTGAGTTTGTTCCTGGTATGAGCTTTCGTGTGCATGCACACTTCTTCAGATACCTTCAGGTATCTGAAGAAGTGTGCATGCACACGAAAGCTCATACCAGGAACAAACTCAGTTGGTCTCTAAGGTGCTACTAGAAAGAATTTTCGATCTTCTTTCTTGTAGTTTGAATCCATTGCTCCGTGTCTGCTGTTGGTCTCTCTGCTTTCTGTCCAACTAGTTCCAATGGGCACCAGCCACCACTGGTAGTGTAGCACCTCAGAATGCAACACTCCTACCTCATAAATGTGTCCAATACCCTTGTAAAGACATCAGGGCTCCCTTTAAAGATACGGGATTGTATCCAACGTCATTGACACTCAGATTCCAGAGAAGTCAATAGGGTTAACCAAGTCAAGATCCCTTGTTTTCAGTGTGTCTACTCTACTCTACTCTACTCTACTCTACTCTACTCTACAGGAAGCTCCTGCAGCCAATCGGAAGCTGCGGAAGCCACGTCAGACGTTCAGGTTCCAAACTACGTTCGCAAACTGGAACACTCACGGCCAGGTTTGCGGTGTTTGGGAGCCAAAACGTTTGACTCGCAAGGCATGCGGAATCCAAGGTACGACTGTACTCTTATATAAGGTCTCAGAGAACAAGTGTCTCTTAACTGTTTTACAGTGGACTTTTTGTCCCCATTATATTTTTTAAAAAGAGAGAAGTACAAATGTCTCATTTTCAGTTTTCCTAGTAATCAGGGTGCCCTAAATTACATGTGCACCAAATTTCAGCTTTCTGGGTCATGTGGAAGTTCCCTAACAACTGCAATGCTCCAGGGATTGAACTGTCTTTCTATGTATAGTGATATGAACTTGCTGGAGAAATGCAAAGCACTTAAAATGTTGTGGGATCAAAGTATATTATCCCACAACCATCACCAGTGTATTCACCAGAAATGCCTGGTTTATTGGTTTGTTTTTAAAGGGTGGGGTTGACCTGTGGATGAATGACCCGTGGCCCTCCAGGCTCTGTTGGATCCCATCAGCCCCTTGGCAGTGGTAAAGGGTGTTCATCACTAGAGTCCAGCAACATCTGGAGGACCACAGGTTCCTCACTCCTGCCTCGAGAAAGCAGAAACTGTCAAGTGCCTAAATAATGGATGTGGCTGTGAATTTGCCTCCCAAGCATATTACATGCTCCTAAGGCATATTTGACTGATTTTGAGTTTCCTGAGAATTGCCATGTCACCCATCACATATTCCCTGTCAGCTTCCCTCTCTGGCAAGCAATTACATTTTTCATAAATGAGTTCCCTATCCGCATGCACCATTCGCCTGTTACATGGGGATATTGTGTCCGCATAGCTTGATTTATGATTGAATATTGGAGTTGATTGGTGCATACAAACCACTTCTATATTTCCAGCCTATTCCCTATATCCATGTTGTCTTTTGTTTGAGTGATGACTTCTTCGGGGGGGGGGGGAGAGAACAAGAGAGAACACGTTATTCCTCAGCAGCAATATTTTTTAGAGAAGCCCATGGGAGCTGTGAAAATCATCTTGGTTGTCTGCTAATGTTGTCGGTCTTTGAATTAGCACCCCCCCCCCCAATTCCTTGGATAACTTGTTAGGTAGAGAATGACCTACTATTCTCTCTTTTGTTTGATATACTGAATCAGAGCTCATGAAACATATTGCTTTCAAGAATGTAACAATGGCAGCCATATAGGTGGTCTCCAACAAGGTGGCTTAGAATCGACTTTGCAGGTATCAATTGGTGGAATGACAAAATAGAAAGATAATGTGCCTCGTACAGTGGGGTGAGATGGGGGGGAATCCCCTTGCAAATATGATACATCTTGGTTTTGCAGCCTCAGCTCCTTTTTAATTCTTATGGAATATCCTCCAGTATTTCATACATGAAAATAGGGACAAGTGTTTAACACAAACACAGATTTCTCATGCCAAGGATTACTATCCAAATTGCATTGTCATTGCTGAAAGGTTTGCTCTGGCTGATTTGTGCTGTGCGTGGAAATTTATGGAAACATCAAATTGGAAGGGACCATGGAGATCAATTAGACCAACTTGATACAGGGTCTCCAAGGCAATATGAAACTATATCGTCCCTGGCAGATGGCTGTCCAGCCTCTCAGATGCCTACAGTGAAGGAGAGCTCACCACCAACCAAAACTCCAGATTAAGGTTCCATCTGCACTATACAATTAAAGCAGTATCGTGCCACTTTGAGCAGTCATAACTTTCCCCCAAAGAATCCTGGGAGCTGTGGTTTGTTGCTGAGAGTTTTTAGGAGAACCCTACTCCCCTCAAAGAGCCAAATCTTCTGGAGTTCCCTGAGAAGAGGAGTAAACTACTCTGAGAACTGTAACTCTGAAGTTTCCGAAAACTTGTGTCAGGAATGCATAAACAAGGCTCTAAAACTGGGTCATTATATTCTTCCACAATGGGGTGACATTAGTGAAATACCTATCAATTAAAAGGCACCTCCATTTTCCATCCTGGCCTCAGTGCCATGACCTTCCTCAAAACTTGTCAAAAGTAGTAACAATATTGAGTAAATTTTAAGCTATGTAGAAAGGCTCTGACATTCTCCTAAACAGAGTTACCAATAGTGCTTGGCATTCATCACTGTGGATCTTCATCAAATAGCATCCTTCAGCCCTGACAGAATAAGTGCATGTGCCTAAGGTCAGTCTCAGCTATGTCTTTCTTTTTCTTTATCTCAGAGGTGCTCAGTCCACTGTCAGAGTAAATAAGTCCCTCACCCAAAGGATGAAGCAATTACCAACCTCTAGCAAATGTCAGCTTCGGATGTTGCTTATGAAAGATGGGGTCCCCCCCCATCTCTCCAGATCTTGGTGTAACCTGAGTAGGAATAAGGCCCAGTAAGTAACCCACTGCCGTGGCAGCATTTGAACTCAACTTTGCATTCAAAACACCAGGTTCAATCTCTGGTGTCTCAGGTAAGGTTGGGGAAGGACTTCTGCCTGAAGTCTTTGAGAGCTGCTGCCAGTCAGTGTAAGCAACACTAGGTAGAACATTGGCCTGAGCCAATATAAGGTAGTTTTCTATTGCCACTCAGAGCCATGAAGACTGGAATCACTTTATTTTTAGGCAAAGGGTCATAGTTACTTGCAGAGTGCCTCATTTGCATGCCAAAGGTCTCAGGTTCAATCCCTGGCATCTCCAGGTAGGACTGGGCTCAGAAAGATTCTCTGTCTGAAACCCTGGGTAGCTGGCACTAGGCAGTGTCAGCAATACTGAGGTAGATGACCCAATGATCTGACTTGGTAAAAGGCAGCTTCCTATGTTCCTACAGATGTCTCTATGACCCCATCTGCACTTTACATTTAAAGCAGTATCATACCACACTGAACAGCCATGGCTCTCCCTCACCCCCACCCCTGAGAATCCCGGGAAGCATAGTTTGTTAAGGGTGCTGAGAGTTGCTAGGTAGCACCTGTCCCCTTCACAGAGCTACAGTTCCAGAGTTCATTGAGGAAAGAGTTTGATTGTTAAACCACCCTGGGAAATGTAGCTCTGTGTGGAGAATAGGGGTCAGAGCTCTTAGCACTTTCAACAAACTACGGTTCCCAGGATTTTTTGGGGGAAGCCAGTTTAAAGTGGGGGAAAGCCAGTTTAAAGCTAAAATTTATCATGGTTCTTGCAATAAGTGCTGGAAATGTAAACAAGTGGAAGGTACTTTTGTCATTTGTGGTGGACATGCCGGAAGGTAAAAGACTTCTGGGAGAAGATTTATAATGAGCTAAAGAAGGTGTTGAAGAACACATTTATTAAAAAAAACAGAGGCCTTTTTACTGGGCATTGTAAACCAGGAAATCCCAGTCAAAGATAGAGTAATTTTTATGTATGCCACGACCGCAGCAAGGTTTTTGTTAGCAAAGAACTGGAAGACAGAAGTGATCCCGACAGTTGAAGAATGGCAGTTGAAGATGATTGATTACATGGAGCTCGCAGAAATGACCGGGAAAATCCGAGACTAGAGGGACAATGCGGTGGAGAAGGATTGGAAGAAATTTATGGATTACTTAAGAAACCACGTAAAAATAAAGATTTAAGAAAGGAGCAGATGGAAGTAATAGGCTACAGTCAGTTTATATTAGAAATTGAAGAATAAGTTTAATAGTATTTTTAATGTTTAGAAATATGAGGCTAGGGAATTACTACAGATGGGATACAATGTACGTAGAAGGAGAAGGTGCGAGGAGGTCACCAGGATAATGTAAAAAAAAGAAGTGTGCATGCACACGAAAGCTCATACCAGGAACAAATCAGTTGGTCTCTAAGGTGCTACTGGAAAGAATTTTCGATTTTGTTTTGACTATGGCAGACCAACACGGCTACCCACCTGTAACTGTAAAAAAAGATGTAATGGAACTTATGATAAGGTTTTGATGTTATCGGTTTTTCTTTTCATTAGTGTTTGTATTGTGTTGTTGTTTTGTATTTCTTTTCTTTTTTTGTATTGCTATATTAGAAAATAAAAAATATATTTTTTAAAAAAAAAGTGGTGTGATACTGCTTTAAATGTATAGTGCAGATGGGGCCATAGAGTGTATGGAAGGACCCAAGATTTTCCAAACTGTTTGGAAGAACCCAAAGTTTCAGTGCCTATCAGCAACAAATATTTTCTTCTTCTTCTTTTGCAGGATCATCTTTTATTTGCTGGATGAGGGTTCATGTGGTACATGTGTGTGTGTGAGTGTGTGTGTTTCTGTCTGATTCAACCTCATCCGGTTTAAGCTTTCAGACCTATCAGGCACATAATGAAAAAGAATATTTTGGCAAAATGTGCCATTTACACTGAAAGAGATGGCAAGCTTTCCTTTTCTTTTTTAATCTCAGTGTACAGGATTTAGAATTTCTCCAGCACAAATAAATTGTTCTTTTCAAAACAAATATTTTCGTCATTTAAATTCATCACAGGTTGAGTATGTTCCAAATTGCTCTTGACTGTGCAACTTGGCAACCAAAGGGCATATAAAGAGATTGTCATTCACGTCAGCAGGCCTTGTGTGGGTGGCTGTTGCCATAGCCCTGGAGCAGTTTGAATTTACCCAGGTCAGGGTCACCTCAATCTAGCAAATCTTTGTTGGAAATAAAACAGCAGAGATCATTTAGTGTGTGACTTAAGGGTTAATTCTTTTATCAGTAAGTCGGTTAGCCAAGAGGGGGACAGTGGAGGTGTTTCTTAGCAACCAGGCAGAGTGGCATGTTCTTCAGTGAAGTAGCTCGTGCTCTATTGGCTGCAAAGTTCTGAGGGAGTTTTTCTGCTTTATCTGTTAGTTGAATGTCTTTCTGCTATGTACAAGAAGAGCAAAACCTCTCAGTGAGGGGAACAGGGATCTCCTAACAACACTCAGCACCTTTAACAAACTACAGCCTCCAACGTTCTTAGGGCAAGTCAAGACTGTTTTAAGTGGTATGATCACACTTTAAATGCACGGCACAGATGGAACCTGTGTTACATTCTGGGTGTTTTACCCGCAGCACGGTCCAACTAATAACATCTGTGTTCTTCCCAGCATCCTCAGTATCAACCCCAAGGGTTCTCCCAAATGAAAAAGGGAATATATTTTGATGGGACACTGAGATCAGGCAGCGTTGCTCATTCCCAATTTGCTCAACAGCCTCTACGAGATGACCCCACCTGAGTCATCTTCAGTCAGCAACATTTATTTCACTGGTCCTGCACCCTTCATTTCTTGGGATCATCGTACCTGTTCTGCAATTTATTCATAAACATTAGTTTTATCATCAGCTTCTGGAGTTAACTGTGAAAACATTAATGCCATTGATTCTTCGTTAATCAGGAATTTATATAGCCCTTGTGTATTATCCCCAGTTTATTCTTCTCCGCTGTCATAAATCTGTTGCATTTCAGGCTTCAGTAGATGCTCCCCAATCCATAAATCATTCCAGACATCTATTATTTCTTAATTACTTTATGAGGGATGCCTTTTTCCAGAGGTTATGCAGTAATTCAAGGTGACAGCGACTTAAAGCTTCAGGTGCCTCTTCTTCTCCACCACCAATCAGGCCCAACATAATCAGGATAACATAACAGCAAGCCAGTAATTCTGGGTCACATATTGAGACATTTATTATTGCCAATTAAAATCCCGGAATACTTAAAAGCATTGATAGCATTGCAATGATGGGTGTGTACTAGTGTATATTCTGGGTCGTATCCACTCCCAGTCCTATTCAGAGTAAATTCATGGTTCTTTCAATGGTTCTGCTCTGCACAGAACATGGTTGGATACAGCCCTCTGTCAATAATTGGCTGTGTAAGTCTGCCTAGAATAATCTATTTTATTAATTTAACCACTTGGAATTTTGTTTAACCTATATATTTTATTTTTACTTGGCCCGTGAAGTCAGTGGCCAGGGTGCTATTTGACTTGGCTTGACTTAAGCTGACTCTTTAAATATATCTGTTTGTAAGTAATGGCCAGTGCCGGATTTACATATAAGATAAATAAGCTATAGTTTAGGGCCCCACTCTCTTGGGGGGCCCCAAAAAAATTAAAGGGGAAAAAACTGGATGTACATTTCCAAAATATAAGATTAAAAAAAAATCTACATACAGCAACAGTGTTTTGTGTTGTGTAGGCAACACAAATGGCTTTAGATGCCTATTGAGTCCATAAATTACCATATAGCATATATTCAACACAAAAAACAGCGACAATTTTTTTTTGACAAAGGACAGCTGGACATGTAAAGGGCCCCATTACCTTCAGTAGCTTAGGCCCTCATCAAACCTAAATCCGGCCCTGGTAATGGCATATATTTTCCATTTCATATTAACATCCAACATAGTGTCTTTGCTATAATAACAAAAAATATAAAGAAGGGGAACTATTAATTAAAAAACAAAAAAGTAGTAGCATAGTGATTTGTTATTAAATGTTTTACTGCCACTTTTCAATTTACTAATATGCAAAGTAGCTCTATACATGACTGGTCCACCCATGAAACAAGGTGAGACAACTGCTTCAGGTGGCAGGATCCACGGGGCAGCAGATCCAACCTCGTATGAATGCATTGCTCTCTGCTGCTGCTGCTGCTGCTTCTGCTGACAGTTGCAGCACACTCCTTGAAAGAAAGATCTATTGGTCCCTCAGCCTCCCACCTCTGTAATGGCCTCTTGGCAAATAGGAAGCACTGCTAGCCTAATCCCATCCCTAGGGATGGGCAGAGAGACCAGCAACCGTAACAGCAGCACCTATTTGCTGAGAGCCCACTGGGCAATGCTGCCTCCACAGTGGCCTCTCAGTGAATAGGAGGCGCTGTTGGTCTCTTCCCCGTCCCATCTGGAGTCTCCTGGACTCTGCACCTACCCAATGGAGGTGGACCATTTCCCCCCCTGCAGCAGCCTTTGATTCCTACTTCAACCATCAGATAAGGTTGGTTTGATTCCCACCCTTGTTCCCAACATAGATCTTTATCCCCATTGAGGGGTGTGGCCTGGGAGGGGTTGTGGCCAAGTGACAGGGGGGCTGCATTCAGGATGTTTATCTGTCGTGTCTTTATTCTCACAGAATAAATTCTTCCCCCTTTTTTTCTCAATGAAGATAGGCAGTTCGAGTAGAATAATGGGAGGAAATGCATGAATGGCATTCTCTGCTGATGATCTCAGCATATGCTGATCTACCCTAGAAGCAAACTGAACCAGGGCCTCTTAAAAAAAAAAAAACATGTATCCCTCAATCCTCATTCATTGTATGCAATAGCCTTGCCCTTCCTTTACAACATCCCACAGCTTGTATATGAAGGGATATTGGGGGGGTTGATTCCGAAAGTGCTTATGCTTCTATAAGTTACCTAACACATGTGTTTGCATAAATTGTCTAATCAATATGAAACACTACAGTACACACACATAATTAAAATAATAGAGGATATTATCCATGAAGGCCTTCTGTAAGTGCAACCGGGGTGGTTAAATAAATAATGAATTGTTGATCTCAATTCAGCAATCTCAAGCACAGGATGTGGTTTAGCCTAGAACAACCGAAACAAAAAAATCTGGATGTCTGCAAAAGTTCAAGAAAACCAGTCTATAACAAGTCAAGCTGCTCGCAATAAATAAACAATAAGATACCCCTATTCTGCAAAGGGACACGGGTGGCGCTGTGGGTTAAACCACAGAGCCTAGGGCTTGCTGATCAGAAGGTCGGCGGTTCGAATCCCCGCGATGGGGTGAGCTCCCATTGCTCGGTCCCAGCTCCTGCCCACCTAGCAGTTCGAAAGCACATCAAAAGTGCAAGTACATGACTTCCGGTTAGGTGCCGAGTCAATGGCGGACGGGAGTCCGACGGCTCCGTCCTCCGTTAGGCGATAGGGAGCTCCGTGCCTGCGCCACGGGTCCCTTAAAGCCACGGGAAGAGCGTCCCGTGGACCGACGGCTTCGTGGGTCCCAGACGTGCTGTCTCCGCTCCTGATTTACCCTCGTAAGGGGGAGAATCGGGCGAGCGGAGCCCCAGCACGGGACTGAAGAAGCGGCTGCCTGCGGAGGATCAAAGCAGCGATCCCGCCAGACCTGAGCACCCGGCACTTCCTACATAGAAACTTCCAAAGAAACTCTGTAAGTCAAAAATTTGGATTATTTTACAAGTTTAAAGAGCACTGCTTGCAGAGGAAACTTCAAAAGGAAGCCTGTTCCCTTTGAACTGTTTGTGCGAGCTTGGTAGCGCTAAAGGATCAAAGCCGCGGCTAACGGGAAAGTTTTGCGAACTCTGCCAAACTTTTTAAAAGTGATTTAAAAGTTGTTTAAAGTTTGTTTAAAGATCCAAAAACAGTTGATATGGCAAAAGAAGAAGCCCCTCACCCTCTGGATTAGGATTCCGGGTCAGTAGCGGGCTGGGATATATTGTTGCCATTTTTTCTTTGTTGGTGTTCCAGTGTTACAGTGACTGTTTACCAGTGGAGATACTTTGACTCTTTTACAGCCAGATACAAGCTACTTTAAAGACTTGGTGGTTACACTGCAAGTGAGAAAATAGTTACTGGCTTGGGCTATTTAAAATAGACTCTTCTTGGCTTTAAGGAATTTACAATTCTGAAAAATCTGAACTCTTTGCCTAAAAGTTGGATTAATGGACTATTGTGGACTCCTGGCTCAGCAGCCTCTTTGTTCTCAGAAAGTTAGCTGCAGGCCACCTGGTGTTTACTTTTGGGACTGTTGGTCTTCTGCTGTGAATGTCTGAGATTGTTACTATAGCAACTGGAGTGACCTTGAGATTACAGTTACAGAGCCCACAAGGAATGGAACTTAGATCTAAAGGAACTGGCTCTGAAAAAAGGAAAGGCTCTGTTTCCTTAACTCTTCAGGAACAAATGGAGAAATTGGCTGCAAGTGTGGCAGAAATTGCAGAAGGCTTGAAAAGTGTCACCGAAGGGTTGAAGCAAACACAAGAATCGGTGAATGCTATTGGTGCATCAGTGAATACAACAGTTAACTCTGCAATAGAAAAGCTCCAAGTGGATATTAAGGCCGATATTAAAGCCTCCACCCAAACGTTAGAAAAATCGATTGGCCAAATTGAGGAAAACGTCAGAAAGAACAGAGACGAAATTAATAAAATTGGGCAGGAGGTGACCACGTTAAAAAAGGACTCGGAGGAAATTAAAGTGGTCAGAGAAAAAATAAAAAAGGTGGAGGAAAAATTGGACAATTTGGATTTGGAGCAGATCGAAAATATTGGAACACGACAGAGGACTGTGGAAGAGTCTCTTGCTTTTCTGCAACTACATCAGAGAGAAGGAAACCTAAGAATAAGGGGTCTTCCAGAATTGGAGGGGGAAGACCTGAAAGCCTATATTGTGGAACTATTCTCGACTTTTTGGGAGTTAGAAGAGGTAAACGTCTCAGCACGCATAGTGAAGGCCTTCAGATTTGGACCAAGAGGTTCCAGAGGAAAGAAAAGCACTAAAACAGTCAGTGACTGTTTGATTGTGCTACACGATAGACACGACAGAGACTATTTTCTGGATCTACACTACAGAAACAACCTGGTGGTACAGCAGAATAAAGTAATTTTTTACAAGGATATCCCCAGATTCTTTTTAGATAAAAGAGCTCCCTATAACGACCTGGTGACGGAGCTAAGAAGAAGAAAAATCTCCTTCAGTTGGGAATTTCCAGAAGGCCTGGCATTCACGTTTGAAGGGAAAAAGATAAGAATAAGGTCCTTGGCGGATAAGCAAAAGTTTTTGGACAAGCATCTGGAACATTTCAAAGGAACTCCATTGGATCCAGCACAGCTTTACAAGTTTCCAGAAGTATTTCCACCACCGCCGGGACCACCAGGACCAAGCCAAGATCCAGAACAAGATAAGAAAGGACAGGCAACTGGAGGAGAGGAATAAACAAAGAAATGGCGCTCAAGTTAATGACTTGGAACGTTCGGGGATTAAATCAGAGACCAAAGAGACGCAGAGTGTTTTACAGCATAGAAAAGAAGAATTTGGATATAATATGTCTACAGGAAACCCACATAGTTCGGCGTCACAGAAGATTGCTACAGAACAAAAAATTAGGCCAAGAGTTCATATCATCGGATAAGGTCAAGAAGAGAGGAGTAGTGATTTATGCAAAGGAGAAATATAGCCCAAGACAGCTATTCAAAGATGAAGAAGGGAGATACATCGCAATTGAAATTAACGTACAAGGCGAAAAATTTTTGATTCTGGGACTTTATGCACCAAATGATGGAAAGTCGATTTTTTACAAAAAAATCCATGATTTGCTGCTGGATTATTTGGATTATAAGGTAGTTTGCCTTGGAGACTTTAATGGGGCAGTTTCCACATTAATGGACAGATCTCAAAGAACAAAATTAACAAATGATGGGAAACTCCCAAAGACTTTTTTTGAAATGGTGGACAATTTGAATTTGGTAGATTCTTGGAGATTAAAAAATCCCACAGAAACAGAGGCAACGTACTTCAGCGAATCTCAGCAGTCATGGTCGAGGATAGATTATATCTGGATCTCGAACGAATTGGCTCCAAAATTACAAAAAGCAGAAATCGGTCCTAAAACGCTTTCAGACCATAATCCTGCACAGGTAAACCTAAAAATGATTTCCAAGGATTCTTTCAGGTGGAGAATGGATGATGCATTGATGAGAGATACCAAGCTAGTAGAAAGAGCGGTGAAAAAGATGAAAGAATATTTTCAAATTAATTGGAATTCAGATGTGGAGAAAAGGATTGCCTGGGATGCAAGTAAGGCGGTAATGAGAGGATTCCTCATTAGTGAAAAGGCAAAAAAGAAGAAACAACAAAGTGCAGAGATGGAGAGACTGTTGAAATTAATCAAAGAAAAGGAAAAAGAACTAAGAGGACATCCCAGATGTGTTAAAATCCAAAAAGAAATCAAATACTTGCAATCCCAATACGCGAATATCATGAATCAAGACATCGAATGGAAAGTGAAAATGATGAAACAAAGAACATTTGAATCTGCAAATAAATGTGGAAAACTACTAGCTTGGCAATTAAAGAAAAGACAAAAGGCAAATGTCATCAGTAAATTGGTAGTAAATGGAAAAAACGTAGAGAAACCGGAGGAAATCAGATGGTGCTTTCAGAGATTCTATAAACAACTGTACAAGGAGGAGAAGATAGATGAAGTAGAGATAGACCGATTTCTGGAGAAGAATGGATTGCAAAAGGTCCCAGAGGAAAAACTTACAATTCTCAACCACCCAATAACGACACAAGAAATAGAAGATGCAATAAACAATATGCAACTGGGGAAGGCTCCAGGACCGGATGGATTAACAGCAAAATATTACAAGATATTGAAAGACTGGCTATCACAGCCGTTAAGAGAAATTTGCAATAGAATACTAGAAGGAGATAGGGCACCAGAGACGTGGAAAGAAGCCTTTATCACACTGATCTTAAAACCAGATACTGATAAGACTCTAATGAAAAACTATCGTCCAATATCCCTTTTGAATGTGGATTATAAAATTTTTGCAAATGTTTTGGCTACAAGGTTGAAAAGAGTGTTGAAAGATCATATACATAGAGACCAAGCAGGTTTCCTACCAGGAAGACAAATAAGCAATAACACGAGAATTATTGTGGACATTTTAGAAAAACTGGAGAGAGACATAAACACAGATGCAGCACTATTGTTTGTGGACGCAGAGAAAGCTTTTGACAAAGTATCCTGGACATTTATGAAAAAGAACTTGGAAAAGATGGGAGTTGGAGAAAAATTCTTAAATGGCATTAAGGCCATTTACACAGAACAAAGAGCAAAAGTTATTGTAAACAGTGTGATATCGGAGGAGATTGAAGTAGAGAAAGGAACAAGACAAGGGTGCCCTATCTCCCCTTTACTTTTTATTACGGTCCTGGAAGTCCTTCTGAATATGATTCGGAAAGATAAACAGACAAAAGGAATTAAAGTGGGAGAGAAGGAATACAAATTACGTGCCTTCGCGGACGATTTGATGCTATCCCTGCAAGAACCAGAAGGCAGTGTCCCCAGAGCCTTGGAATTAATTGAACAATTCGGACTTGTAGCTGGCTTTAAATTAAATAAGCAGAAAACCAAAGTTTTAGGTAAAAATCTGAGTGCAGAACAGATCCAAAGAATTCAAGAAGCCACAGGCCTCAATTTTGTTAAATCTGTAAAATACCTAGGTATCAATCTCACAAACAAGAACTTGAACCTGTATAAGGATAATTATGAAAAATTGTGGATGGAGATAAAAAAAGATATGGAGATTTGGACAAGACTTAAACTGTCGTTAATGGGAAGAATAGCAGTGGTTAAAATGAATGTCCTACCAAGGATGCTGTTCTTATTCCAAGCCATACCAATTTTGGACAAACTAGACTGTTTTAAAAAATGGCAAAAGGACCTATCGAAATTTATATGGCAGGGCAAAAAGCCAAGAATAAAATTCAAGATTTTAACAGACTCTAAAGACAGAGGAGGCTTTGCCCTGCCGGACTTAAGGCTTTATTTTGAAGCTGCGGCCTTTTGCTGGTTAAAGGATTGGTTTAAACTAGAGAACGTTGATGTGTTGGACTTGGAGGGACATGATAATATGTTTGGTTGGCATGCATACCTTTGGTATGACAAGGTTAAAATCCACAGAACTTTTAAGTCTCATATTGTGAGAAAATCCCTATATCAGGTTTGGACTAGATACAAAGACTTGTTAGAGAGAAAGACTCCTAGATGGATCTCTCCAGTGGAGGCCAAGGCATATAAGAGACCGAATATGTCTGCAAACTGGTTAAGATATATGGACATATTGCAGCAGGAAGGGGACTCCTTTAAGCTAAAAAGTTATGATCAAGTAAAAAGTCAGGTCCCCGACTGGCTGCACTATTATCAGGTTTATGAAACATTTAAAATGGACAAAAAAGTTGGTTTTCAAGTAGAAAAATCAAAACTGGAAACAGAACTGATAGAATCGAACTTCAAAAACCTTTCCAAAATGTATAACCTTCTGCTAGAGTGGCATACAAAAGATGAACTGGTTAAATCCTCAATGATAGATTGGGCAAAAGATGTAGGACATAATATTATGATGGATGACTGGGAGAGATTGTGGCAAAAAGGTATCAAATTTACTGCTTGTCATGGTTTAAGAGAAAACATAATGAAAATGGTTTATAGATGGTACTTGACACCAGTTAAGATTGCTAAGATGAATACCAAAATGTCAGATGTATGTTGGAAATGTAAACATGCGAAAGGTACCTTTTTTCATATGTGGTGGTTGTGCCCAGCGGTAAGCGCTTTCTGGGATAAGATTTACAATGAGCTTAAGAAGGTAATGAAAGTTACCTTTTGTAAGAAACCAGAGGCATTTCTTCTGAGCATGACCAACGAAGAGATACCCAGTCAGGACAGAGTGTTATTTATGTATGCCACAACAGCAGCTAGAATATTATTGGCAAGAACATGGAAAGGGGAAGAGATACCAACGGTGGAAGAATGGCAGATGAAGATGATGGAATACATGGAACTCGCAGAACTGACCGGCAGAATCCGAGACCAGAGGGAGGAGACGGTGTCACGAGAGTGGAAAAAATTTAAAGACTATTTAGTTAAATCAGTAAAATTGAATATTTGAGCAGAAATAAACAGAACATTGGCTTTGATAGATATGTGTTAGATATGAATGGTAAGAGGAATTGTTGTTAGGTGAAAGATGTATGTGTCAAAATATGTTAAGATAGGTTGTTAAGATAAGATACATAGTTATTGAGATATTTGACTAAGTAAAAGCTAAGTATATTAAAATTTGGGTAAAAGTGAATTGAACAATATATAAAGCTACCTTGAAGAAGTATATGTTTTTTGAAGACAGTGGAGGGAACGGGGGAAGTCCCCAAACAGAGAAGTTAGAAACAAGAAATATTCAAAGAAAGATACTGGTTAAGGTTTGTATATGTTATTTTTATGTTTTTATTGTTGTTATTGTTTTGAATGTTGATTATGTTTATAGTTGATTATGTTTAATGTTTACTGTGTTTTTATTGATGTTTATGTTATGTGTTGATGTTGTATTTTGTTCTCTTTTTCTTTTATTGGAAAATAATAAAATCTTATAAAAAAAAAAAACAAAAGTGCAAGTACATAAATAGATACCACTCCAGCAGGAAGGTAAACGGCATTTCCGCGTGCTGCTCTGGTTCACCAGAAGTGGCTTTGTCATGCTGGCCACATGACCTGGAAGCTGTACGCTGGCTCCCTCGGCCAGTAACGTGATATGAGCACCGCAACCCCAGAGTCGGAACACGACTGGACCTAATGGTCAGGGGTCCCTTTACTTTTACCTTTATTCTGACTCTAAAAAATATTCCCAAGAAAGCTTATTTAGGGGACTTACTCTCCTTTTATCCTGCAATAACCCTGTGAGATAGACTTGGTTGCGGAAGAATGATATCATCCAGCGAGCTTTGTGGCTCAGTGAGATATTTGAACGTTTGACTCCCTGGTCCTAACCTACCACTCTAACCTTTGTGCTACAGTGGCAGGAAAGTTCTTGTTCCTTTTCTCTTTGATGTCACCATGTATACAGCCCCCGCTCCTCTCCCCGCTCCCTTTCTTCTGAGTCATGCTGCTAAAACAGAGGACAAAAGTGTCTAGGAGGCAAAAAGTGACAGTTTGCAACACTGCATTTTAAGGAACCTAGCCATGATGTCCTGTGTCCTAAGAGACATCAGCACTGTGTCAAAAATAGATGAGTCAATACTGGTTTGTATCAATGAATGTAAAACCGAGATGGGATAGGTCCTCGAGACATATATATATATATTCCTGACATTGTTGCTCTGTTTGCCAGTTGGATAATGCCCTGAAAATCACTTCTGAAATGGCATTGACTAGGACTGATGTGCAGTTTCCTGGTGGCTTCTAGGAAGAGTGTTTCAGGATGTAGCAAGACTAACCCTTTTCTCCTTTTATGGGACAAAAAACATGTGGTATAACAGTTAAGAGTCTTGGACCAGGCAGACCAGGGCTGTTTCTGGGGGACAGTAGAGACACGAGTCAGCAGAAGTTATTGAATAGGTCTGCTTACCTTCTCTCCCTGGTTCTGCAGTGTTGGTCTAATAATGGGAATGCTTTAGGAATATCTGACCATTATCTGAAAACATCTTATTTATATTTGACCATCAAAATGACAGCTTTGTTGTTTGTTTGTTTGTTTGTTTGTTTGTTTGTACCAGTCATCTGCCCAACCCTACTCTGTGGCTTCCCCACAACCACACACCCAAGAGGAGGAGGGTGGTTCAAGAGGAGGCCAACTAAAGCCAATCTGGTGGCCATCATTGTATCTTGTGGGGGCATATCCCTATCCCATGGTTTAGCAAGGTACTGTGTGAAAAAGTGCTTTCTTTCTTTTCTGTCCTGAATCTTACAACATTCAGCTTCATTGGAAGCCCATGAGTTCTAACGTTATGGGGGGGACAAATAATAATAATTCTCTCTTCACTCCCTGCTTGCTGTGCGTCATTCTGCACTCTTTTATCTTATCTCCTCTTACTCACCTAAAAAGACATCCCATGCTGCAACCTTTCCTTGCAGAGGAGTTTCTCCTTCCCCTTCAAGCAGCACAGTGTAGCAACAAGGGCACCCCCCCATGTTCTCTTCTTAAATCTTCAATTTACCAACAGAAAAATACAGGATACCTCTTTTCCAGATAACACTGTTTGTCTCAAATTTCCACCTCTAGACTAAACACCATCATGCAGACATTCAGTCAGCAACACATATATCACAGCACTCTTGGAGGAGCTGCCTGGTGTGGAACATCAATGAACCAGGGAGCTTGACAGAACTCCATGGCAACCTCTTTTCGGTACTTAAACCTGGAAAAACCGGTGCTCCAAATTTAATTCCCCCAGGAGAATATTTTTCACTGCTCCTTTCCATTAAGGAATGAAAGGAGTTTCAAGGCACAGTAAAGCACAGAACAAGAACTAAGAGCTGAAGCATCTTGAAGATATGTAGCATAGACTGGGAGTATACTTGGGGTGGCTAACCTTGATCAAATCAAGTCCCACATAGCTTTGCTACAATCCTTCTGGGCAAAAAAAGGTAAAGGACCCATGGACTGTTAAATCCAGTCAAAGGTGACTATTTGGTGCAGCGCTCATCTCTGCATTCAGGCCAAGGGAGTCGACATTTGTCCACAGACAGCTTTCTGTGGCCTATATTTAGAGCAATATCCACTGAGCCACACTGTTTTATTTTTCTTTGTGCTTTGTACTTTGTATCCCGAGCATGTATATTTTTACACCACAAACATATTTATATACTGAGTGGCATAGAAGTTCTGAACAAATAAACACTGTTTGCTGGAACTCAGTAGCACATTTTGGATGGGAAACTGCATTTCCTCAGAATATGATGTCATCCAGATAATATCAGCCCCCTTTTTCCTTTTAAATTTTACACTCTGGTTTAATTTCCCTGCTGCGTAGATTGCTGGTAATGGTAGGATCGCCCATGTTTAATTAATGGTGTGTGTTGCCGTGTTTCTTTCTTTATGATCCTCTTCCTGTTTAAGAGACAAATTTGGGGACTGTGATTTCACAGCACTTGTGCCCCTTTTTTGTTTTGTTATTTTAGTAAGATGCTCATGTCTTATTTGCTTGGTGTATAGATGCATGCCACTTTTGTGTGATCTGGTCTGTTGACTGGATCAATAAAGTGGCCTGTAGCTTTAAATCAGGGATGAGAAACTGCATGCCCAGGAACCAAATGCATCCCTCCTGGCCTCTTAATCGACCCTCAGAACTCTCACCAGCCCACACCCCCTGGCCCTGCATGGCTGGACTGCATCCTTGAACGCTGATAATCCTTCTTGATGGAGGATGCAGAGGAAGGTGTGCGTATGTGCAGAAACTAGTCTGCTGTACGAAGATAAAATCAGTATTTGTGCTCCACCCAGTTTTGCCTTTGGACCCACCCACAACTACTGGCATTTGGCCCTTGGAAAGCTGCCCAAAGGGAAGTGCAGCCCTTTGGCCAGAGAAGGTTCCTCACTCCTGCCTTAAATAGAAAAACAGTAGACAAAGTTGACAGAAAGGCAAAACAGGCAGTTTCCTGAGCTACATGGATTGCTAGGAAGCAGATCCTACCAGTGAAGTAATACAGATGTCTGTCCAAAGGCTTAAGGGAATTTATTTTTGTGGTTAGGTGATGCATATGATTTATCCTTTGACCAAAAGAGAGAGGGGGGGGAAATTTGGAGATAAGGAATTAAAAAGAGAGGCCTCCCCCCACTTCACACACATGTAATGTGACTTCCGCTTTTGAGATGGAGGCGTAGGCAGACACGCTGAGAAGCTCCGCAGCAAGAATGCAAGGAGAAACATAAACATGTAATGTGAGCCTGGGTGTCTCTTGTTTTCAGGGTTCTGTTCAGTACCGCTTATTGTTGTGCTGTGTAATTGTGGTGGACAATGATAAAAATAAAAACTTACCTGAAAGAACTTGATTTGTTAAAATAGTAGCATTTTTTATTAGTATGATAGTCAACAATTGCTTCCCACTCTCTTTTCAATTCACTAACCAGCTTGGTAAAATAAGAATAATAATCCAAATGGAGAAATATTCTGAGCTTCTCTCAGAATTATTTTTTTGCTCTCAAAGACAGATTTGACCAAATCAGAATAAGCCTAGGTTAGGGGTAGCAGCCGACATTGTCTTCTCCATGTGACTTTGGGTTACAATTGCCATTGGCCCCAGCCAACATGGTCAGTGTTTTGGGATGATGAGAGTTGTGGTCCAACAACATCTGGAAGGAACCACATGAGTTACCCCTGCTCTGGGCTCTATGACACTTTCATTCATTGGCATAGGATCTTAGTAGGTACTAGTAATGCAACTACTACATCCTAGTTTAACATGTTCAAATACCACGAGATTATCTTGGTCAAATTGCTTGCTGCCCATTGAGAATAATTCTTACCTTGCTGAGGTTTAATTCAGTGACAACATTTGTTTTGGCTTTCTGATTAGTAAATGCTCCATTTCAGGGGTAACTGATGCAGTGCCATCTAAATGTTGAACTCCAGCCCCCATGATCCCTGACTATTAGCTTTGCTGGCTGGGGCTGATGGAAATTGGAGTCCAGCAACCTTGGAGGGCGCCACACTGGCTACCCCTGTTTCATATTTATGTTTCTTTGTGGAGCAGAAGAAACTGGGGACCTTAGATGTTATCTTTTCAAATGTCCCATTCATGTATCAGTCAAAAATAAAACTCTCTTCCAGCCATAATTAAGCAAGGAAGTTTGGTTCATCTTCAAAATCAACTGTTTTTTAGCTAACAAATATCAAGAAGTATGAATCAAGCCTGCATCTTACACTTTTGTATTATTGCATGTTTCTTTGTTGAGGCAATTGATTGGTTGTCAGTTGCTGTCAAGATTGCTGTAATGATAACTACATTTGGTTGGCTTGTTTCCTACCCATTGTACCAAACTGTGAGCCATGAGTTTTGTTTTGTTTTCCTTTGTTTTCATCATGGCCTCTGGTACGGTTAGCATATTTCAAAAGGTAAAAAAAACTGGACACAGAAATTGTTGAGTCTTTTTTGGCAAAGTTGTTGAATTTTATTTTATTTTTAATTTTTTTGCAAAATATGTGTTTAAAAATGACATTTTCCAGCTACGTTTAAGGAAATTCACGAATTTTCCCAGACATTTCAGCGATTTTCGCCTGGACACAGCTTCTGACTATATGCTGCCTTTCCACTGTTCACACAATGCTCAAGGTGGCTTATAACATGAACAAAATGCATTACTGCAACATAACAAAAGTTGTCATAAACAATAAAGAAAACATTTAAAAAAATACAAAACCAAACAGAACAATTTCCACATAAAGCACAACAAAATATAAAATGGATGGAAAATACCACCAGCAACAACAGCAACAGCCCCCCATCTGCCAACAAAAAGAAAACGCCAAACAACACAATGAGCAATGGTTATTTTACTCGCCATAGCAAATGAGGCTGAAAGGTTATAAATGACATTATAGTTATTTTAGCATCCTTGGCATTTCATTGTACTGATGTAGAACCATGAATCAGGCTGAGTCACAACATTGAACCAAGACGAAGGGGCCTTGCACTATTTTGCTTTGATAAGTCAATCCCAGAATCAAGAACCTGGTGTGTCATAATATGGACTGCCCATCCTCCCCAAATACAGGGTGTTTCTGCACTTACCATTTATAACAACATAAAAAAATAAAAAATAAAAAATCCTTCCAGTAGCACCTTAAGAGACCAACTAAGTTTGTTCTTGGTATGAGCTTTCGTGTGCATGGAGAGTTATCACAGGATGCGGGCAGAAAATAGGGTGGGGTCGAGAGGAGGGTTTTGATAGATTTTTTTGTGCCAGCAGAGTTTGCAGAGAGCGAGGGAGTTGGCAGGCAAAGGGAAGGGATTGGTCTTTTGGTTGCTGATGTCACAGCAGCCTTTAAACTGGTACCGAGAGAACCTTTTTCTTATGGCTTCACATAGGGGTACAAGCAGTTTGTGGAGAGGATGTCTCTTCCTCTTGAAAAAGGGTACAGCAGATTTCCCCACAACATAGATGGTTACCTTCCTGTCCTCTTCAGTTTCTGGATGTCAGTTCAGCAGGAGGAGCTGAGCACATTTTTCAACTTGCAGACATCAAGAGATGGACCCCCATTTGCAGAAAGGTTCATTGATCTACTCTTACCATTAAACTCTTGCTTTAAAAAAGCTCTGTTGAAGAGGCACACTTAAAAACAACTGCCTGTTCAATTTAATTAAAGTATCTTTGTTTGATTTTAATTGCTGTGTTATATTTAATGGGGGGGGGCGAGGAGTGGAGATGTTCTGGGGTTAATATACTGAAATGCTTATTCTTACTGAAATTAATTCTCCTCCAACTGTACTATCTCAGCAGGCTATTTTTGAAAGCCAAGTAAACAAGCCTGGGACAGAACTGCATATATTATCAGCCTGTGTGACTTGGCTCTTCAAGTGTAACATTTCAAATTAGCTGCCCCCTAAAATCCATTCCTTCTCTTCCCCCCCCCCACTCCCAATTTCCCTTCTGAATACAGTATCACTTTTCTCCCACAGGTGCATGTTTGCAGCAGGTGGTGCAGTTGGAAAGACACACAACATAGAGAGAGAAATCTTAGGGAGAGAAATCAGGCCACAACATTACTGATAGAGAGGAGGCAAGCAGGGTTGACACAGCAATCATGCAACGATTCCAATCAATTCCATTTTGGTCCCTTGCTGCTGGAATGGTATTACACTTGATGGAAGACACCCAGCTCTCTGGGGGAATTGGCCGGTGTTTAATTCTACTGTGGTACAGTCCAAGGATACAGGGTTTCTGCTGGGCAATCAGTGAAGCAGAGGGCCTTCTTGGTGGCTGCTCCCCAAACTCCCTCCCTAGAGAAGCTAGACTGGCTCCCCCCTTGTTGTCCTTCCACCAGCAAGTCAAGACTATTTTATTCTGCCCAGATTTGGGGAATTGACTGTTCTGTTAAGAAAATGACTTTTAAGGAGTGCTGTGCTCTTTTTAATATCTGTGTTTTAGCATTCAGGTAGGTAGCCGTGTTGGTCTGATGCAGTAGAAATAAATTTAAAAATTGTCCCAGTAGCACCTTAGAGACCAACTAAGTTTCTTCTGGGTATAAACTTTTGTGTGCATGCACACTGTGTATCTGAAGAAGTGTGCATGCACACGAAAGTTTATACTCGGAACAAATCTAGTTGGTCTCTAAGGTGCTACTGGACATTTATTTTGACTGTGTTTTATCAGATCTCTTTTTACATTGTTTTAATTCTATTATAGTTTATAATAGAGATGGGGCAGGGGTGGACATTGGGGTCTCAAATCAGTGGTGCCCTGTGCAACACCAAAATTTGGTGCTCCCGCCTCTCTCTCTCATTCTGTATAATAATTGTGGCATCCGCTACAGCACCCCTGGCTCCTTGCCCACTGGTCACACTCCCCTAAATCCACATCTGGATGGGGGGATTCTATTCAGTCTACATTTAAAGATGAGGCCATCTATTTACACATGAACCCAAAAACATCCTTGAATTCTGCAATTCATTTTTCCCAGAGAAATAATGTGTACAAACCAGGCATATATTGGGGTAAAGTGTGCATAAACATTTTAGCAAATAACTTACAAAACTGAATGCCAAATTTGAGAGTGTTGTGTTGGCAAAGTTGCATTTGAAAATGTGTGTATTAGGAGACAAGTGGACAAAAATGATGAATTTTCATGAGAAGTGATATGTGATATGGAAATGTGGAGAACTGAACATAAGATTGGAAAAATGAGAAACTGAAATTGATAGATTCACACACCCCTATTCCTTGATGTAAGAATGTAGCCTAAAGGGATTTTTGGACCACTTATCTAAGTGATTGATTGATTGATTGAAATTTTCAGTTCTGCTTATAACACGTACTGTTTCTGCCTTTCTTGCTTGAATTTCACTTGCAACATAAATCATTTCTCTTTCCTGCTCTCACAGCCAGGCTTCTTGATTGTCCAGAAGAGTTTTGCAGGTGCATCAGTGCTGTTCAAATGTATTGGGAGCTTAGCGGAGCAGCAACTTGGGGCGAGGGCGAGGTTGCCACAACAATATTTTTAAAGGCAAAATAGAGAACACTGTGCTGTTTTAAAGATTGGCCATGCAATCTCTTCTAATCCACATATCAATGCTCTGCTGTGGATCAAGTGGCAGGGGGCTTGCTAATGCTGGTGTTATGCCAGGAGTTACCTTGGCAACAAGTCCCATTCTCCTTTCTGCCAGTCTTCGGATATGAGGTCCATAAGCCAGTCTCCAACCAAGACATTTAGCTTGACTGCCTCAAAAGTTCCGCAGGCTGTAGCTTCGCCTTCTTGGTAATCCTGACTTACAAGTGACCTTTCACATCTTTGCTGTTGAAAGCTGGCATTTTCATAGCAGGTCAGACGTCCCTGCTTCCTTTCTTCATTGCCTATTTATTATAGAGATTTGTGGAGCAGACTTCCTTGAGAAGTGGTGTGAGCTCTCTTTCACTTGCAGCATTTAAGCAGAGTGTAGACGTCAGAGATGTGGTAGTTATGCCCTGAACTGAGGTCCTACTCAAGGCATGTGGTTTGGACTGGATGACCTCCAAGGTCCCTTCTAACTCCATCGGTTGGCACTAACTCAAAGTCATTTATCACTATACTTGTTCTGCTGGTGAAATGTGTTGTGCCAACAGAACACTGTTGAGCAAGACAATGTCCTGACTTCCACCCAAGACATGCAGACAGGTGCTCTTACTTGGAAGTAAGACACAGATCTTTATTCAGGGAAGCAATGGGACAGGCTCGGCAGCAAACACAATGATTAGGAGTCATGAACCAGAAGCTCAAGAACAGGGCAAGAGGTTCCGAACTGGACGGAAGCAATGAAGAGGTCCCAATAGGTTTCCCTGTTTTACTCACCATGATTTTCATGATGGGGTGTGGCATGATCACTCAAACTTGTTCAGCCTCCTTCACTGACTGATCAGAACATTCCCCAGCCTCCCATGGGGCGTCCTGCCCTGCAGAGAGGTTGGAGAAGAGAACCACCATCCCTACTCTCTCTTCTAAAGTGACTGAATTTGGGGTGGAAAGTTCCCTCCCCCTCCAACCTGCTGAAAAGTGGTACATAAATGCTTGAAATAAATAAATAAATAAATAAAAGTATGTGGTGTTTAACAATTGAAGCAAGCAAGCAAACAAACAAACAAAAATAAGGAAGCGCCCCCTTTCTGGTTGCTTTTAATGCAACTACTCTGAGTTTGGCCAAACTGCGGGAGGCAGTGGAGGATAGGGGTGCCTGGCATGCTCTGGTCCATGGGGGCACGAAGAGTCGGACATGACTGAACGACTGAACAACAACAACAGCAACAATAACAACAACAACAACTCTGTACTTGTGTGTGTGTGTGTGTGTTTATATTGAATTGGTTGCTGTCTCTGAGCAAACACCCCAGAGTCTTGCTATACTGTTGTTGTTGTTGTTGTTTTTAACATCTGTAAAAGATACACATTCTGGATTAATCCTAATGAAGTCAACTGAGGCTATTAGTGCATCCCTTAATCAACTTCTCTCTGAATGGATGCTAAAATTGACTTCAGGAAGTCGATCAATGTTAATATGGTTGAATTCTCTCCTGGGTTGTATTACTCCTCCTCCCCCCCCTTTCCCCCCCTCCCCTCCACCATACTGTTGACACCTTTTGTCTATCTCTTGGTCACTTATGGAATCCTGTTTGCTTTCCTAAGGCTGGGGTGTGGGGGTGACATGATACTACCACACCACCACCACCATTCAGAAATAAAAGTCCTTGTCCACAGAGCTGTGAGCAATTGCTGTCATTTGACATTAGATGTGTGTTGCTTGTGTTTTCTGTTTTTTTTCCTAGAGGGACAAATTTGTTCTGTTCCAGTTCTTAAGATTTTTTTACTTTTTTAATGTAATTGGTTCCGTCAATTTTTAAGAATATGGAGAAGTGGGGAGACAAAAAGCCCTCAAGATGGTTGCTCTGAAGCTTCCCAGGCTAATTTCCATGCTAAGTCTTCTAAAACTGGATAATATTCCTCCCCCTCCCCCTTTCTCTCTACTTCATTTTTATTATATATATTTTTGCCTTCCCCTCCAGCTTCCATGGCATTTGCTCAGATGTCCTTGCCTCTTTCTAGCAGAGGCTGAAAACCTCTGGAAAAGAACATCATGTACAGAAATGCTGTAATATCTGAAGTTTTGAAATTAGTCACTAAGGAGCTGAGAACAAGGTTTTGAAAATCTGAACAATAGGTGCAAGGCTGCCAGAGATGTCACACTGTACTGCAATGGATAAAAATATCCTCCTCTCAAAAAGAAAATGAAAAGGTTTGGGTTGGATCAGAGATATGGGGTTCTGCTCCACCCCCCTCCATCTCTTACTTTTTAAGATCAGGTCTGCAATACAGTTTGCTTGCAGCATCTCAGATCTCAAGATCACAAACTTGCTCTGTGCTTTGGACACCCCCAAGAAGATGTCCTGAAGTTAGGTCCAAACTTAGATGTGATGGTGCCAGATTCATCTAAGCCTGCAATGGACCAAAAAAGGTTGCCCCGGTTTTGGATAAGCCATTCATGGGCAATGAAAATGGCAAACACATAGGAAGCTGCCTTATAACTAGCCAGACAATTGCATCCCCTCCAACGTCATACTGATCAAAATCAGAATGGGTTTTTTGGTCCCAATCTCTCGCAGGAGTCAGCTGACTTGTGCCTGAGTACCAGACCAAAAAAAAACCAGGACATTCTGGGATCCAATCAGAAGCCAGGATGGTTCTGGAACTCCAGGATATTCCTCTCAAGATGAGAGCTATTGGCCCTTCCCAGGATATCCCTCTCAAGAGAAAGGGCTATTAGCACTTCCTACTTATCGCTGGCAGCAGTTGCAGTTCCAGGGTTTTAGACACAAAGCCTCTCCCAGCTCCACCTGGAGAGACCAATGACCAAAACTGGGATCTTCAGCAGCACAGTGGTGGAGGAACCCTCTCCGGCACCCAGGGCGGGGTGCCGAGGGGTGGGGCAAACTGCCCAGTGGCACGTGTGCGGTGTCCTTACGGACTGTGCATGTGTGGCCATGTGAGAGGCAGTCGCCATGTGAGAGGCAGCCCGTATGGACGGCACGCAAGAGCAGCAGCCTGTACTGACTGCACACGCCCTCGGCTGCTCTACAGCTGGAGGGGGAGGCAGGGGCCATCTTGTCACACACCCCCAGAGTGGCACCCAGGGTGGACCGCCCCCTCCACCCCCCACTTCGTACGCTAAGCTACAGCCTTTCCCTACAATAGAAAGCTGCCTCACACCAAGTCTGACCATGGGTCCATCTACTTCAGTATTGTCCACAATGACTGGCAATAGCTCTCCAGGGTTTCAGACAGCAGACACACCCAGTTCTGTCCAGAGGTGCCAGAAACTGAACCTAGGACTATAACCTGCATGTAATACAGATGCTCTACCACTGAGCTTTGGCCTTTGCCCCATTTTGGCTTATTTGTGGAGTAGGGCTGAATTTTTGAGGGCATTGTGATGTGGGGTATTCTGAAGGAACAAAAAAAAATGGTTCAAGCAGCAGGCTGGAGCCAAAGGAGGTGCCAGTGAGTTATATCCCCCACTCTTAAGATTCACTCAGCTGGTATGTAAAAGCAGAGAGGCATTTTTAACCCTTCTCATACTCGAGTCTTTTTCTCCCCCCCCCCCAAATAATTCAGTTGAAAGTTTTCATCTGAGAAGCCTATGTCTGCTCCAGTCACATATTTTCCATCATTGCTCATGTACTGTGGAATGAAATGTCTTGTGGAGTCAGATTGTTTGGCCCAAGCTTCCCGTGACCTGTGGATTGGATGCTGTTGTTATTGAATTTATCCTTTTATCTGCTTTTAAAATCTGAATTACCTGCCCAAGAGCAAATTGGGCCTCTCAACTCCCCCCACTCTTTTCCCTTTGGTTAGAATAAACCCTGCTGCAAGCCTGTCTTAAGCACCCTACCTGTAAGTTGTATATACCCATTCAATATACCTGTTAGTTACTGAAACCTGAATGGAGCCTGAATTAGACTCAGAAAAGCATGGGAACAACTTGGGACAACTGGAGAGTTTCAGGCAGCCCAGACAGGGCTAGAGATAGACCATTACTCTTGCTATAGAAGGCAAATCCATTATATCCATTCCTGTCTCTTGCACCCAAAAGTGGGTGCTTTGTGTCATTTATAAAGGGACACAGCCCATTGCTACCAAGAAAATTGGAGGGGTGTGTGTGTGTGTGTGTGTGTGTGTGTGTGTGTGTGCTGCTCTGAGGTAGCAACAGAGAGCAGTCTCCTGGGAAGTGTAAATGCCTTCTTTAGTATATATAAGCACTGGTCTTTAGAGATGAACATAAACCTATGGCATGTTTGCTTTGCAACCACATTGAATGGTAGTGTGCAGGTGCACTCTAGTAGCATCAATAGTGTACAGCATGCTCCTTCTCTTCCCGCTCAGAGCAGCACCCATCAATGTATATGCAAACACATGCCCTCCTTTTTCAGGTGCTCCTAGGGGGCATGGCCCCTTCTCTCTCTCTCTTCTCCACAACTTGACAGGGAAAGGGTCCTTTTGTGTTTTTTGTGTGCCAGGTTAAGTTTCCAGTGAAAGAATATACACCCTAAGAAGGCGAGCAGAGTGGCTTTGCACACTCTGGCTGTTTAATCACGAGATCTCATTACTGAAGATAAACAGTGGTTATTAATAGCTAGCCCACTGATTTCGTAGCCAATCTATTATTCTACCAGCAGAGTGTTTTCGCTTCCAGATTCTAGAAGAAGTAATTCAAATTCAGAAGGTAATTAGACTTCAACAAACCCTTGTTGTTATTATTATTATCCAGCAGCATATGATGAGATTGGAATATCCAGGAGTTCAGTGGGAAATATAAACTTCATAGCAGGGTCCAGGAAACACCCTGAACTCCCTTCCAGGGGCCACAGGCCAGAGTAGAGGGGCAAAAGACAAAAGTAGGGAATGCACATCTTAACCTTTTTACAGGAAGTTTCTTACTGCACACACATCTCTTTAACCTCCATCCAGGCACCACCAGAGTTCAAAGACCCATTCCAACCAGCCAAAAACACTCAGGGGTCATGTTGACACCATACATTTAAAGCACTTTCACAGCTATGGCTTCCCCCAAAGCTACCATTCCCAGCACCCTAAACACGCTACAATCCCAGGATTATTTGGGGGAAACTATGTGTTGAGACGCGGGTGGCACTGAGCCTAGGGCTTGCCAATCAGAAGGTAAGCTGTTTGAATCCCCGCGACAGGATGAGCTCCCGTTGCTCATTCCCAGCTCCTGCCAACATAGCAGTTTGAAAGTGCGGGAAGGTAAACGGCATTTCCGTGCACTGCTCTGGTTTCGCCAGAAGCAGCTTAGTCATGCTGGCCACATGACCCAGAAAGCTGTCTGCGGACAAACGCCAGCTCCCTCAGCCTATAGAGCAAGATGAGCGCCACAACCCCAGAGTCATCTGCGACTGGACCTAATGGTCAGGGGTACCTTTACCTTTACCCATGTGTTTAAAATGTGTTTAAGGTATGGGTGTGACCAAGGTGCATATGAAGGAGGGCTGGTCTGTTGGTCTGGAGAGAAGGTGTGTGGCTTGGGGAGAGTCATACATAGAGGCCGGGAAGGGGGGGCACACATTTCATCCTCAGCCTTGAGGTGCCCCACTCCTGTTTTACACTGGTTTTGAATTGATGGCAGTGGTGACAAGGAGAGGATTTCCTGAGGGTCACCTGCTTGCCTCCACCATTTTCCAGTTTGTGTTTTTAAATGTGGTCACCTTGCTGGCTCCTGCTTCTATAACCTTCCCCTGCCACCTGAAAATCTGCTCCCATTGCCCATTGATTTTGCTGCCCATGAATGATGAAGTGAAATGGAGAAGACTCTAGACAACATTCTCACCATCATAGAATATTTGGGAATTGAAAAAATCTTTAAAATCCATCTGATGCAACCTCCTGTGCTCAGTGTAGGGCTTGCAATGCAGGGAACAACTATAGCTTCCCAAAAAAGGATAAGAGGAGCCCTGCTAGATCAAGACTATGGCTCATCTAGTCCAGCATCTCCTGTTCTCACTGTGGTCAACCAGATGCCTTCCAAACTGAGCTATAGTAACTCTTGCCACCTCTGGAAGGGTCATACCACTGTGGTGTAGCATCTGCTTTGCATGCAGAAGGTCCCAGTTTCAATCCTTGACATCTTCAGTTTGGCCTAGGAAGGATCCTGGTCTGAAACCCTAGAGAGCTCCTGCCAGTCCATGTAGACAATACTGAGTTAAGTTACCCAAAGTTTCAGAAAGCACTTTGCCCCACTTTGGTCTCTGCGTATCCTGCCTACCAAACTAATGGCTGTGGTCCTTCTCCTTGTCTATGCTGGAATGTGAATGTCTCTATGGTTGGATAATCACTTTTCATGTGTGATTTAGTTGAAATTCCTGCATTGCAGAGGATTGGACCAGGTGGCCCCCAGGGTCCCATCCAACTCTACATTTCTATGATTCTATGAATAGTCTAATAAAGTAGTTTCCTGTTTTCCTGTGTTCACTAACCTATTAATGCTCTGTTAGGCAAATCTGTATTCTCCTCCATAAGAAGATTAAGCAATGCCAGTTTGGGGGGGTGAGCTATTGAGTAGCTCAAACAGTATAGGACATTTATCCTTTTCCCTGAAAAGAAGCTTCCCCTGTAACTGACATCCATTAGTTCTAATCCTGCCCTTGGAGCAACAGAAGAGAAGTCCATCCCATCTTCCACATAGCTCTCATGCCCCCATCCAAAAATGCAACAGCAGTGACTTTTACTTGAGAGTAAGGAATATATCTTCATTTGGGTTAATAATATTGCAGGTCCAGAAGCTGGCACTGCACCCAGAGGTCAATGATTAGAAGGTACATATGCAAGGCAAAGAGACTCAGAATTGAACAGAAGCAATGAAGATGCCCCAACAGTTGTCATGCCCCTCCCACCCAACTTTTGCAGACGAGGCAGAGCAAGCTCACTTGCAAGACTTCCTTGCCTTCAAAGACCTCACCCCATCTATTGAGAAAATGATTTTTGTTTGTTAGTTGAACATGCACTCAATATATAAAAACACATCTCACACAAAAGGAAGTATTTGCAGTTCTAAGTCACCACAATATTGATACAGGATTGAAGGTGGTGTCACTCTATATGTCAAAGAGGACATGGAGTCCAACAAACTAGAAATCCCTGAAAGGTTAGACCCAAGAGTAATTTAGTACTGGGGATGTATTATTGGGTCCCAAGAGTAATTTAGTACTGGGGATGTATTATTGCTCCCACCCATGTATTAAAAATTCCATTTTTTAAATGGCTGCCCAATCAATCAGGGGCATAATTTTAATCAGTCATAAGGCTTAATTGGATTTGAAAAAAATTAATCACCTAAACTTTTCAGTCCTAATTGTAGCTCAAGTTTCAGATGAAATAATGTACATGGATGGTGCTATTTGAGTCATACAATAATAGAAAAAGCTATGCTTAATTCATGGTCCAGCCATAGACTAGCACTGGCACCATCAGTTCTCCTTTTTTCATTTTCTCTGCAGGATATAGCATTTCAAATTGCCAAAACTAACACCACTTCTCATGAATTGCAAATTTGCTCCATCAGAATGTTACTTATCTGTAGATTGTGCTGTAAGCATTCCCACCATTCAAGGTAAAATTGTCCAGACATTCTGTATACTAATAATTCATTGTCTGCATGTGTGGGGAGTTCAGGGTGCCTTTCAGAATACTAAATACCAGAGGGGAAGGAAATGGCAGTTATCACCCTTTTTCTTTGGAAATTAGTATCCTCTTTCTTGTCTCCTTTATTCACTACATTGTTAGAAATGTAGGCATCTCCATTTCCTTCCTTTAGTTTCACCTGTAATTTAATGACCCTCTGAGACCTTAGCAAAGCATTGAAACCATGAGAAGAGTCGGCATATTTGGTTTTTCAGTTTTTCCAATCTTAAATTCAGTTTCCCATTTTCCCATTCCTAAATTCAGTTCTCTACATTAGTCTGTGGTTGTTATTTTTTTAAGTTATCATGAGAATTCATCAGTATTTTAGTGTGGATTTCACCTAATATACACATTTTAATGCGATTGTTGCCAAATATGCACGTTCTTGCAAGCTGTGTTACGTAATACAATGCATTTTTGTGTTATTTTCACTAATACGTGTATTTTGAGGCACACTTGACCTGCATAGATGCATTTTTGTACAAATTACCTGGCTAAAGAACTGCATCGCAAAATTCAGGAAACATATTCAGGCCCCAAGGATGATGGGAGAGCCACGTCTTCAGTCCAGGGTGGTATAGAAGTGGGTGCATCAAGAGGCCTTGCCCTTGAGCTGCTGGATGGTGCATCAACCAAATCAGAGTCCGCCTCAAGGTCAACACAGGGACCTTGAGGCAGGGGGCATAGCAGCAGCTAGCTTTCGTGCAACACTCTACAGAATAAAAATAAGTAAATATATAAATAAAGGACCTACCCACGTGATGCTGACACAAAACCCCTGTACAAACACTATGAAATAGAATGAAATATCATTATCCCCCCATCTCTCTCCTGCCCCCTCTTTTCCACTCTCTTTTCCCCCAACCATATGGTGTCTATGACAATCGTGTCTCATACCAAATGTAAATGAACTATGAAAAAGACTCCATGAATCTTTTCCTTGTTTATTTGTTTGTTCAATAAAATCTTTAATAAAAAGTGTGTGTGTGTGTGTGTAAAGTAAAGGGACCCCTGGCCATTAGGTCCAGTCGCGGACGACTCTGGGGTTGCGCCGCTCATCTCACGTTACTGGCCGAGGGAGCCGGCGTACAGCTTCCAGGTCATGTGGCCAACATGACAAAGCCGCTTCTGGCGAACCAGAGCAGCGCATGGAAACACCATTTACCTTCCCACCAGAGCGGTACCTATTTATCTACTTGCACTTTGACATGCTTTTGAACTGCTAGGTTGGCAGGAGCTGGGACCGAGCAACGGGAGCTCACCCCATCGCGGGGATTCGAACTGCCGACCTTCTGATCGGCAAGCCCTAGGCTCTGTGGTTTAACCCACAGCACCACCCGCATATATATGTATATATTAACACTGCTGCCGAATTTGTTTCTCCCTGCTGGCATATTTATTTTATTTATACTTCTTCTTATATTTATATGCCCTCTTTCATTCCAGGACTTCAAGATAGTTTGCATGGCTTTCCCTCACCTGCCCCCCACCCCACCCCTATTTTATCCTGAGAGGCAGGTTAGACTGAGAGACAGTGTCTGGCCCAAGGTCACCTAGCAAGCTTCCGGGCTGAGTTAGGATTTGAACTCTGATCTCTCAGATACTAGTCCAGCACTCCAACCATTACACCACACTGGCTCTCTTCATCTAGCCCTTTATGCCTGTGGTTGGCAGAAAATATTTAGATTTCTTTCTTTGTTTGTTTTAACCAAGACGGAAATCCGACATCTTCACCGTCTCCCCTTAGGTGCCCCTGTGCCACCACCTGCTCCCTCCCCTCTGATAGGAAATAACCTCTGAAATATGGACTGCATAACCAGCTGCTAGGGACCAAGAGAGGGTGCTCACACATGCACACATGCATATGCAGCAATGCATTATTCTTACGATTTACAATTTATAAGCAGTTTAAAATGTACTAACTGCTGAGCACAGAAGGGGGAAAAACATGAAAATTCTGGCCGAAAGCCTTATGAGCCAAAAGGACATGACACAAGGGGAAAAGGAAGGGGAGGGAAGAGGAAATCGTGCAAGCTCGGGCACCAATTCTTAGTTGCATTTATTAACTATTACATTTATGCTCCACCTTTCCTCCAATGAGGTCAAGGTGGTGCATGTGGTTCCCTCCTCAGGTCACACAGTAAACATTATCACAGTACAAAAACACACATTCCAGCTTGGCATAAAGCAAGGGGTGATGCCTGGGGAGAGGTGAGTGGCCAAGGGAGACTGCTGAGGGCCAGGCACAGAGGGTTGGAGGGCCTCATTTGCCCCTAGGCTTGAGGTTCCACACCCCTTATGTACAAGGACTGAGGCCTCCTCTGGTTTGGTCCTCCGTTGTGCCATCTGTGCATCTGTTGAGATGAACACAAGATGCTTCAATGTACCTCTGGACTACTTTTTTCCCTTCCCCTCCTTGTTGATCCAGCTTGCAGACCCTAGAAAGTGACGGAGACTGCTTCCTGCCAGCTTGTTTTCGGCATTTTCCCTACTTCCTCTCCTTTCTTTCTCAGGACCTTGTTAGAACTATTTTGTTTAGGTGATCATGGAAACACAATGAGATTTCACCCTGCCGAGCACATTTTACAGAGCAATACATTGTTACTTCTGCTATATAAATAAGCAGGTCTGTTATCAAAAGGTAACTTTGCTGACATTTCTTTTAATGTGCCAGGTTTGGGGGAGGTATTTTTAAAGCAAACCAGAAGACATTTATTATTCCCAAATGAGTAAAAGTTAATTGAAATCACACATTTAAAACCATGAATGGGCTGGGGTCCAGGGAACTGCAGGTGTGCAGCTTAGTGCCACCCTCCTTAAGAGCATGCATAGAAGCTTGTGCACAGGCTTTCTTAAGCATTTGGGTGGACGTTGGTCCATTGGGATGAATGGGGCACTACCCTACCTAGCTTAGCCAGTCCATACTTGCCAGCTGACTTACTTGCATAATGTTCAGTAGGTGGCACTGGCTGTCAGCTTCCTCCTCATTAAGAAAATAATAAGAGCCCTGAAGGATAAAGCCAATGGCCCATCTACTTCAGCTTCCTAGTGCCACAGTGGCCAACCAGATGCCCATAAGAAGTTTGCAAGCTGGATGTAAACGCAGCAGCCCTCTGCCCGCCTGCAATTTCCAACAATGCTACTGGCGGAACATAGCCATTGTGGCTGGTAGGCACTCATAGCCTGGCCATCTGCAGATCTGGCAAATCCTCTTTTAAAGCCATCCAAGCTGGTGACCCTCACTTCATCCTGTGACAGTGAGTTCCATAGTTTAACCATGTGCTTTAGTACACATATGGTAGCCACTATAGGTTAACCATGAAAAATTAGCTTTAGAGATGGGATGGAGGAGAAATTTGGTTTGGTTTGGTTTGGTTTGGTTTGGTTTGGTTTGGTTTGGTTTGTTTGTTTGTTTGTATACCACCATATCATAAAAGCAGAGGGCAGTATACAGTGGAAACGCACAAAATACTAAAGCAATACAAGAAATCATTATTGTGCCCAGCTCATTTTTATTTTATTTTAAGAAAGCTACAAAGACCTGTCAGCATGAAAAGGTCTTCAAGAGATGTCTGAAAGTATGAAACATACGTTGTAGTTATTTATCAACATTTATTATGCTATTTTTGTGATATACAAATGATATTAGAAAACTTGGTATACTTATTTGTATAACATTATTCTTGTTTATTAAACTCACTTTAAAAAACAAATTAAATCGCAAAGAGGTGGAAAGAACAAGAGCCACCTACAATAATAGAGTGCAAAATAAGCTGCAAGAGTTCAGCGAAATGGCCCAGATAACTAACAGTTTAAGAGGGGGATCAAAGCAAAAATTTCAAGATAATTGGGTTAGATATAAAATATATGTTGAAAAGTATACTAAGGGAAGGATAGCCATGCCAGCTTTTCAATAGTCTTGGAGACGGAAAAGAAGGGGTGGAAGTGAAATGGGGGCACTGGTCGAGACGGTAGTGAAACAAAGAGTTATATAAAGCAGTGTTTTTCAACCACTGTTCCGCGGCACACTAGTGTGCCGTGAGATGTTGCCTGGTGTGCCGTGGGAAAATTACTTTATATATAGTCAATATAGGCACAGAGTTAAATTTTTTAACATTTTCTAATGGTGGTGTGCCTCGTGATTTTTTTTCCCCATGAAACAAGTTTGCCTTTGCCCAAAAAAGGTTGAAAAACACTGATATAAAGATAAGGAGACATGTTGATACACACTCATAAGCAAGAGTGAGTTTTACGTTTGGGTCTGACAGGAAGTCGAGAGGGTTGAGTTTTGTGGTTGATACTGTTTTTCAGTCTTAATTTATGTATTTTTTTTTCTTTTTTCAGGTTGTTTTTGGGGGAGGGTGGGAGGTGAGGGCATTTGACTGTTTTTTCATTTCTTGGTTTTTTTCTTTTTTTGCATCATGTACATATGGATTGATGAAAGGATATGTTCGGTTAACACCATCTAAACTAATGCAGATTTTCATGTACCGTATTTTTCGCTCCATAGAACGCACCGGACCATAGGGCGCACCTCATTTTTAGAGGAGGAAACAAGGGGAAAAAATATTTTTCTGGTTTTCCTCCTCTAAAAGCCCTTTTTGTGTTTTTTTTTTGTTTTTTTGAGGATCAGCTAAAAGTTTTGCAGCTGTTTTTGCAAAGGCAAAAGGCTTTTTTTAGGATCAGCTAAAAGTTTTGCAGCTTTTTTTGCAAAGGGAAAAGCCCTGGGTTTTTTTCCCTGAGGATCAGCTAGGTTTTGCAGCTTTTTTTTTGCAAAGGGGGAAAAGCAAAGCTCCTTTTGCAAAGGGGGAAAAGCAAAGAGGAAAAGCTCCATTTTTATGAGGTTTAACTCACATTTCTGAAAAATCTTAAGGAAAGGGAGCCATTTCTACAGTTTCCAGACAGATAATCTAATCAGCCAGTCACATGTCCTGGGGAAACAAACAACCTCCCTCTGCAGCACATTCAACAAAGGAGGGCGGGGCTGAAAGGGAGCCGGGACTCTTATCTCTCTCCCGATCTCTTGCTGATCAGCTGCTGAGCGGGGTCCTTTCAACACTCCCTTTTCTCTTTGTAAAATAAAAAGCATGATCCTCTTTTGGCCCCTGGGCAATTCAGCTCCAGGGACCACCATTCGCTCCATAAGACGCACAGGCATTTCCCCTTACTTTTTAGGAGGAAAAAAGTGCGTCTTATGGAGCAAAAAATACGGTAATAATTCAGAAAGGAATGGAACAATAACCCAACAAATTGATGACAATAACTGTTAATGGTTTTTTTTTTTAAGTTTTTATTATGATTTGCGGTTGTAATATTTATTGTATATCTTTGTTAAACAGTTTACAAATAAACTATTTTGCATAATAATAATAAAAAATGAGAATGACTGCCAAAACCAGCTTTGACTCGCTTGACAATAGGGCATCGGGATCACCTAAAGTGGGGAAGAATACTGCCCTTTTTCCTGCTCTCCCATAATACTAAAGGAACCAAGCATCTTCTAATGAACTGAAATTGTGGAAGATCTGGGACAGTCAAAAGGAAGCACTTGTTCACATAGTGTTTCATGACTGTCTGCCTGTAGCTTTTAACCAGGGAATGGTTCTTCCATGGCTCTTTCAAGTCAGAGTGCTGTTTAAAGAGGTGTAACAGAATAATGCCTATATTTCTGCAGCTGTTTACTAGTTCGTTCTCTTAGGAGCAAGAATGCTGACCACATTTGTGGTAAAGTGTGGTGGTGTTTTCTTTGTTGTTGTTGTTTAGTGGTTCAGTCGTGTCCGACTCTTCGTGACCCCATGAACCAGAGCACACCAGGAACTCCTGTCTTCCACTGCCTCCTGTAGTTTGGTCAACTCTTTTTCTTTTTTCTTTTTTGCTCCCCCAGGGAGCAAATTATTATTATTATTATTATTATTATTATTATTATTATTATTATTATTAATCTTCTTCCCTTCAGATGGGGCAGCTGTTATTGGCTATTTTATCTGATTCTACTATCAGATAAATGTGTGTGCATGCACACACACATGCATTCACACATACATACACCTATAAATTAGATAGAGATTAAATAGATATACAGTGGTACCCTGCTAGACGAATGCCTCGCTAGACAAAAAACTCGCTAGACAAAAGGCATTCGCTAGCGGAAGGCTGTCTCGCAAGATGAATTTTTCAATGGACTTGCCTCGTAAGACGAAAAAATTTCCGATTCCCCCCCCCCCGTCAAACTGCTCTTCCCCCGTTGGTGCTTCGCAAGACGAAATTTTCGCTATACAACAGCACTCGCAGAACGAATTAATTTCGTCTTGCGAGGCACCACTGTATTTATTGACATATGTAGTAATTATGTTAAAGGCACCTGGCACAAAAATCCTTCCATCTCTTTGTCTGAAAATGGGCAGGCTTTATCCCTTCTGAAGCAGCTACTGCAAAGTTGACTGTAGGCTTAAGGTCCAATCCTGTTAATGTGGGACTTTGGTACAAACCACATGTTCCTACCGAACAGCTCTGTTGCTGACCATGTCGTTTGGCCCTTAGGTGAACCCATCTTCTGTTCATTCCAACAGCTACACAGATGCTTTCAGCCACGCACACTCATGACCTTGGATCATACAGAGATGGTGATTTAGGAACGTTTTATGTTCTGGAAAATCTCACTACGCTGTTCTCTTTCCATTGTCAACAAAGATCATCAGCTTCTATTGTTTGATTGTGTTATTTCAGGGATGTGACCATGAAAGTGGTATTCCTATACATACATTGGAAGAGTCCTATCATAGCCAATGACCAGTTTAGCGGCTGGTTGTAATGAGAAGAGTGAGTAGGCCTCATTCTCTCTCTCTCTCTCTCTCTCTCTCTCTCTCTCTCTCTCTCTGTGTGTGTGTGTGTGTGTGTGTGTAGTCTTATAAAAAGAATATATGCCTCAACATGCTTACAAGAGCAATCCGCTTGCTTGCTTGCTTGCTTGCTTACTTACTTACTTACTTACTTACTTACTTACTTACTTCCTCCCATAGCTCCTGGGATGAGCAGTGATGTGTGTGAATATGGTGGGTCAATATCACAGCCCCTTTCCCATGGTTAAGAGTAGGGATGGGGGAGAAACTCAGTTCAGTTGCAGTTAAAGGTGAACCTACATGATTTGCACTTTCCCAAACAATACAAGAACCAATACACAGTGATTCTTCGAATTTTTGTGCAATTCAGTTCTCTGGCCCTGAACACATCATGTTAGGGGGCAATTGCTCTGCAAGAAAGTGTATATTAAGCAATATTGCATGCTAACATGTGGATGTTGGGAGAAACTCACAGAAAACTGCTGTTGAATTTTCATGAGGACTTAAATCATCATCATCATCACAACAACAACAAACTGACGTGGAGATTGAGAAGTTTGTTCATCCGTGCTAAGGAGTTCATCTTGTGCCCATGACAACCAGTGTGGTATTTTGGGAACAGCATCACACTAGGACAGGGTCACTTGGGTTCAAAACCCCACTCAGCCATCAAACGTGGTGGGTGAGCTTTGGCCAGTCCCTGATTCCCAGCCTAACCTACCTTGCAAGGTTCTTGTGAGGATTAAATGAGGAGAGGGGAAACTATGCATGGCACCTTGAGCTCCTTAGAGGGGGGGAAAGTGGGATATAAATAAACAAATAAATGTGGTGGTGCTTTGGCTACATAAACAACAGCACTCATCGCCTGAACATAATAAACAGTAGGCATTATTCCTTCCCACAGATGCAACTGGTATGGTGTGCAATTCAACCATCTGGAAAAGCTGCCCACGCTGCTTCAGTGAAAATTTACTGATCCTTTCCCCTTTTTTGCTCATCCAAATGTTCCCACTTCCTCTCTCCCCTTTAAAAGAGTTTTAGATTCAAATGAATCGTAGAGTTTGGATTGACACAAAACATAGTCATATGCAAAGCCAGAGGCAGCACTTTTAAAACCAAGAACATGTTTTTCACTAAGGAAAAGGAAGCCAAAACAAAATGATTTTGCAGCCTTCAGGGCGTTGTCAAGTTGTACTTGCTATTTTGAAATGATTGTTGGGGAAAACAGAACTGGTATCTTCATATTGTTGCAGGAAGACACTGAGATGCTACAGCTACAGTATGGATTATTGGTGGTTGTAATCCAGCATTTGTCAAATTTTAAGCTTATAGGAAATGCTATTGGTGTTAGTCTTCTGAGGAACCCCCCTGTGTTGACTATGGAACTACAGCGTATCTCAGTGGTTTCTAGGGAATATTCCAAGTTATTGTTCTTCAACCCTGGGTCCCCAGATACTGCTGAACTACAATTCCCATTGGCCCTGAGCATTGGCTAAGTGTCTGGGAATTTTGGGAGATGCAGTCCAACTTCATCTTAAGGCCAAAGAATGAAAAATATTGTAAGGCAACACATCCTATAATGAGTGATCTTTGAAGAGTGTTCAGTAGCTATAACTGGTGCCAAATGTTGCCTCCAAGATAATACCATGGGCCTCGTTAGTTTTGAGTGCAATGCTTCCATAAATTTTGAACTACATTGGCTCCTGGTTCATTTTGAATTCCAGTAGATCTGGGTGAGGATTAGAGAGAAGGCTCTGTTTAATTTGTAGGGATGGGGAGAAAACAGATTAAGTCTGCTTTTAAAAGTGAACCTACCTGATTCACACTTTCTGAAACTATATGTGAACTAGAACACAGCGAACCTTCAAAATTTGCACGTCTCCTAATTTTGCAATGCAGCTCTCCAGCAGTGTGTATAAAATTGTGCATACAAAGTAAAAGTGTGCATATATTAGTGAAAATAACATACAAAAATGCATTATATTAGGGGAAAGGGCTTCAGAAACATATGTATGTTATTCAACATTGCATTCAAGTCTGTATATATATATCAGGAGAAATTTGCACTAAGATGCTAATGAATCCTCATGACGACTTTCCAATAAAAATGAATAAATGAATGAATGAATGAATGAATGAATGAAACAGCAAACTTATGTGGAAAGATGAGAAACTGAAATTGACAGGTTCACCCATCCTGAAGCTGAAGGTGTGCATGTAAAAACAGTTTTTCATGAGCCCAAATGTATGTAACCCACCTTTTGCAGCCACCATGGGAAATTATTCATATCCTACTTTTCCTTTCACAAAAGACTACCGGGTCTCCTGCAAGTAGTGTCTGCAAAGGCTTGTGGAATTTAAAACCACATCACTGATAAGCGACTGTATGTCCTCACACTTCTCCGTGACAGATTGTATCAGAGTTTTTTCTAGCCGGCTTCCTGTTTCCTTTGCCCTGAGTGTGCTGAGCCATATTTGTATTCCCCATAAAACAACACACCTTCCTCTTGGGGTAGAAATTCCTGTTGAACTTCCCTCTCAAACTACATTAAACAATAGTTTCATGAGGTCTTTCTTCTTCTTCTTCCTTTTCTTCGTACCATTAATAAATCATCATGCCTGCCCATTGCCAACCATTTAGCATGGCAGGTCTTTATCCACTCTTAAATCTTTAAGTTCTAGGCCTTTGAGTTTTGTGTTTGTTTTGTGTTTTTAATTTACCCAAAGAGTGACAGTTATTTCTGGTGCATGTTGCAGGAAAATATGGATTTAGAGCAGGAAATCAATGCAGACCCAGTTGCGTTCATGAAGGTTTTGCACACATGAGCACTGTTCATTCGGATGCATGTGGAACAGAGTTTGTGTATCGGAATTCCTGGACTTGTAAAAATAAAAATGTATCAGAATGGGATAATAGTTTTCTATTTTTTTAAAAAAAAAAAAAAGCCAAGCCTTTATTTCTATTTGTTCAACCTTGGTTCTGTGCTGAGTGCAAGAAATAGAAGCCGCAGATAAAGTATGCACGGCCTCGTGTACATTAACACTGGTTGCAGGCTCATTTCTGGATCCAGTTCAAAGTACTGATGAAGGATTATGCAACTGGCAATACTGGTTGGGGCTGATATTATATACTGTATATCGTACACTTCCCCCAAATTTTTTCTCACACCAACCCTGTAAGGTAGTCAAAACAAAATAAAAAATAAAAAATAAATCCTTCCAGTAGTACCTTAGAGACCAACTAAGTTTGTTCTTGGTATGAGCTTTCGTGTGCATGCACACTTCTTCAGATACACTGAAGGGTCTGGTGACTTCTGTTTCAGTGTATCTGAAGAAGTTTGCATGCACACGAAAGCTCATACCAAGAACAAACTTAGTTGGTCTCCAAGGTGCTACTGGAAGGAATTTTATTATTATTATTATTTTGTTTTGACTATGGCAGACCAACACGGCTACCTACCTGTACCTGTAAGGTAGGTTAGACTGAGAGACGGTGATTGTCCCAAGGTCACCCAGTGAGTTCATGGGTAAATAGGGATCTGTATAGTTAAAGCTATGGTTTTCCCAGTAGTGATGTATGGAAGTGAGAGCTGGACCATAAAGAAGACTGATCGCCGAAGAATTGATGCTTTTGAATTATGGTGCTGGAGGAGACTGAGAGTCCCATGGACTGCAAAAAGGTCAAACTTATCCATCCTTAAAGAAATCAGCCCTGAGTGCTCACTGGAAGGACAGATCCTGAAGTTGATGCTCCAGTACTTTGGCCACCTCATGAGAAGAGAAGACTCCCTGGAAAAGACCCTGATGTTGGGAAAGATGGAGGGCACAAGGAGAAGGGGACGACAGAGGACGAGATGGTTGGACAGTGTTCTCGAAGCTACCAACATGAGTCTGACCAAACTGCAGGAGGCAGTGGAAGACAGGCATGCCTGGCGTGCTCTGGTCCATGGGGTCACGAAGAGTCGGACACGACTGAACGACTGAACAACAACATTTAACCACTTAACCATTTAACAACTACACCACACTGGCTCTTACTATCATATGCAGTTTGTTAACAGGTTACCCGAGACTTTTTTTTTCACCTACGTCAACCTGCTTGCTCACTGCGGTTACCTTCATAATTTTTCTGAGCAAGGACACAGGACAGGGCCTTTTCAGATGTGGCCCCCTACTTGTGAAGCAGTGGGTTTTCTGATGAATTATGAAAACATTTTTTATTTTTGCCCAGCTTGTGGAATTTGCAATGATTTTTTTATTTCATCTCAGCAAGAGATCTTGTTGGCTCTTTTTACCTTCCCATTTTTAATCGTTGTATAATTGGTAATGTTTGGATAGCTAATGGCCTGGTTCAATGCACATCTGAGCATGCTGACACACACACAACCTTCTTCTCCAATGTTGCTGGAAAACAGACTTACTTCCTTCCTTTTTCCTTTCCTTTCCTTTCCTTTTTTCTTTCTTTCTTAGTTTCTACTGCAAATTTACTGAATCTGCAGGTAACAATGATGCATTCAAACAGGCCAGGATCAAAAACTGTGATCTGAAGTTTGTCATACTTGGGCAAACTGGAGCTAAAACTAACCACTGTATGTCTTGGTTCTAACAAACTTTCAGCTGTAGTTAGCTGAAAACTAAAGCAGATGCCTCTGATCTGCTCTTTATGGCTGTGATGTAGGAGGGAAGAGGAGAGCCAGAAGTTTGTTCGCTAAACTATGCTTATGTGACGGGGGTTGCTAACATGGCTGGCCTCTGTGGACACTAGTGTGCCACCCATTACCTCCATGGAAGGGCTCAGCAAATATCCCCTCAAAAGTCCGTGACAGACTGTTTGCTCTTGTGGATCAATATCTCCTATACATTAACACATCACATTAAATAGGCACATCCTTCTTTGGATAGCAGAATTAGACACCCAACTTCTCATTGTTCCTGAACATATGTTCCTGAGGTAGAAAGAGTTTCTGTGTGAGCTAGTGCGGGGTGGGTGGGTTGGGGTTGGTGCATGTGCCTTTTCCTCTATTAATGGGGCAGCTGATGATAAGTTTGACTGTACCATTTTGTGGTCCTGTCTTTTCTCCTACTCCCCCCCCCCCGATGTGGCAGCCATTTTCTGTTCTGCCATGCCCCCCACCGCAAATTGATGGTGCAAAAAGTTACAGGGTTTCAGCAGGAAGTTACATGATATGCACCAATTGGAAATGAAAGCAGTGTAACTTTTGCAGACACAATGCTGGAAGCGTAACTGCATATGGTCCTCTCAAAAGCTTCATGAGCACAAATAACCATGCAATACAAGGGTTCCTGGACAGGCACAAGGTCTTCTTGCCTCTGACAGCTTCCTTGACAGTCCTCATCAAACTCTGCTTGCTACTCCCAGCTAAGTATGCTTCACAATGCAGCCTGACTCATCCCTGATCTTTTATGTTCCATTTCCTGGAATTAATTATTCTTCCTGTGCATATAAACACTAACCTCATAACATCTTCAGATGAGTTACATATTCATCCCTTTCGGTCTGAATCAATATTAACCATATAAGAGTAGCTCTTTCTGTTAAGTGGAACTCTTAATGCCAAGGCAAACAACACTGGTTTAAGCCTCTGCGCACATGCATGAAATTTTCCTCTAATCAATGTGTGAAGAATTCTAGCATTATATGGTGAGCTACTGGAACAAAATATATGGCACTGCCTTATACTCCCACTGGTCCATCTCACTCAGTTCTACCCACTCTTCGTTGCATCCCATGAAACTTAACCCCTAATCCAGCAAGGCAGCTCTTACTCCACAGTCATTACCAGCAGAATGGAACTTGCACACAGTGACAATCAAAAGGACCATTTCCTGACCCCCACCACCAGTACCACCAGAATATCAGCAGCCCTGTTTTGGCCAATACACATTGCTATCTGCAAGTATTCCATCTCTAGAGACTGGCTCACTTGCACTCCCCTCTGTGCAAGTGACTGGGTTGGACCGGGAGGTAAGTATTATCTGGCCTGGCCCCTGCTAACTTTAGCTCTCCAGGGTCTCAACCAGGTTACTTGTAATCCAGACCCAGTGGCAGCACCTGGTGAGTGCCAGGGTACATGTATCCTGACAGACCCCACTGAAACCAGGACTTAGGCACTGCCAGTCAGCAGCAACACTTCCCCAATTGCTGATTGGCACTCAGGCAGATGTCACCATTCCGGGGGGGGGGGATATCTCATGGGAACAAAAAAAAAAAAACCACTCATCACCAGGAGGCTGCCATTTTTACCATTGCACACCACCCCAATCTCCAAGTAATGTGAGATCCCAGGGGTTCCAGGCACTTACCAAGAGTTCAGATTCCTCAAAATGGGGGACAGCAAAGACTGTGGTGTATTTAGGTTCATTTATTCATATATTATAGAACCTGAAGGGCTCACAGCATTAACACCCTAAGAAGGTCTTGCTTCTCCCATGGCTGCAAGCTTGGATCCCAACAGAAATCAAGCATGTCTGTCTGTCTGTCTGTCTGGCTGGCTGGCTTCTGCCTGCATCTAGCTTCTAGCTCTCTCATATAACTCTGACCTTTTGTCTTTCTAACTACCAGATTGTTGAGGGAGCAGGGCCCACCCATTTGCTTTCTAGCACAGAGCCACTTCCTTTGTTACCTTAACAACCCATACTTCGGCCGCTGCCAAGCAACTCGCCTGGCTATTCCAGAAGTTGGATTCTTCTTGGAGCCAGGAATTAGAAGGGATTCTGGAAGACAGCCTATCCTGCCCCATCCGCCACCCCCCTCAATATTACTTTCCCACCATGCATTGCTGCAGAGCATCTGGCTTAGCATTGCAACATTGGGCATTCTGCAGCGCTGCATTGAGGGAAATTAAACATCTGTCCAGCACTGATCAAGCAGCAGCTTGGATAAACCTCTAATGGAGGGGGGGCAACCAGCAATAGGGTCAAGTGGACAGGATCAGTAATGCGGTAGGCATCAACATCCTGCTCAAAACTGTCACTGCTTCTTTTAACTGGATATGCCACAAATCTAATCCAGGGGCCTTCTGTGCACAACGTGTGTACAATATGCTGAATAGCTCAGTTGGTTAGAGCATGATGCTGCTGACGTCAAGGTTGCAGGTTCAATCCCTGTATGGGACAGCTACATATTCCTGCATTTCAGGGGATTGGAATAGATGGTTCTCAGGATCCCTTTCACCTCTATAATTCCATGAAATCTAGTCTCTCCTCTGCAAGTAGGTGTTGAGGTATGTGAGTCTGAAATATGTATGAAATGGGGGAACACAACACCTCCCACCCAAGATGAAAAAATGCCACCATGCTGTCATATAATAAAAGTTATTATTCATTTCAGTGTGCTGTTTTCTTTCCTTTTTGTTGTTGCTGCTTTCCTTGACTCAGAGATATTTTATTTCTGGTGTTTCAGTTCTGCATTCATTTTTTCTCTAAGGACTTGTAACTATTTGCATTCTTCATTGCCCAACCCAGTGCCCTATCTACAAGCTCAGGTAAAAAGGGGGGGGGGGATAATGTGGTGTTCAAAAAAAGGGGTAACTAAAACAGTCAAGGGGGTGGTGTGGCTGCCCTGTGAAGAAGTGTTGCAGCATCTGGGGCTTTTAAGTTTAAAGAAAAGACAAGGAAGAGCAAGTATGGTAGAAGCTTATAAAAATTACCCCTCAGCCTATGGGCCACATGGCTAGGGTATTCAGAACATTTGCAAAGCATTTGTCCATGATGGCAGAGCTTCATGCTCCAGCACCGGGGAGCGGAGAGCAGGCAGGGGCAGGACTGGCACTCGTCCTGGGGGGGGGTGGCACCCAGCGCAGGCACAGGGATGATGGGAGTTGTAGTCCCAAAACAGCTGGAGGGCAGAGTTTGCCTATGCCTGCTTTGGGGTGTTTGTAATACTAATCCTACTCAGAGTTGACCTGTTGAAGTTAATGGACATCTCTAACTTAATTACTGAGTAGGAGTAGATACAACCCTTTGTTGTTTTTGCTGCAGAAGAGTAGCTGGAAATTTCCTCTGGAAAGTACAAATACTTTTAATCATTCAGAATTGTTCTAAGGTTGATACTATTCAGGGTTTTTTTAACTCATGTATGCCCTCTGCTGGTTAACTTGAGAAAGATACATTAACTACATATATATATATCTTCAATTTCTATCTAGCAGGAATGGGAAATACGTTTCTCTCCAGATGTTGATCCCAGTAGGGACCGAGAGAATTGTATTTCAGGCAACATCTGGAGGACCAAAGCCTTACAAAAACTAACACACACACACACACACACACAGAGAGAGAGAGAGAGAGAGAGAGAGAGAGAGAGAGAGAGAGAGAGAGAGAGAGAGAGAGAGATGATAGAGAAAGAGGTAGAGGTAGATAGAGATAGATATCTGTGCTGGGGATGGAAAAACCAACACTTAATGGACTTTATAGAGCAAGGGTTGGTGACCTCTGGTAAACCTCCAGCTGTTGTTGCACCAGAACTCCCATTATCCTATACAGCTTGGGACTGGGGCACCTGAAAAATAACCAACAAACAGTGGTGTAGAATAGGTTGCAAATGCCTGGCAAGTATTGTGTGGGCTGTTAGTGTTCCCTGAGTCCCTTCCACCAGTCCAGTACTGAACCCCTTATCCCCTCACACGCATGTATTGTATCCCCAGTAAGTGTGCTTGGGATCCTAGCCTTCAACATGGAAAGGTGTACATGGGGCAACAATCAGGTGTTTACGAAGCCAGCATGCAGCGCCCTCAGCCATGGCTAGTGGCAGCTCCCTGTTGAGTGTTGCCCAGGCAATTGATCACTCTGCTCTGCGGGTGAGAAGCTCCTTCAGATGTCATGTTAGGAGGAGGTCCATTCCATACAATGTAGGAATTTAGTGTCTTTGTACCCACCCGTTGGAAATCCCTTCTATTAAATTTTAGGCTGCTGCCATCTGTTTTCTTTTGTGTATGTGTGCCTACTGAAGACCTTTCCCAGACTGCATGTGTACTGGACCTGCTTTTAGAGATCTTACTTGGTTTATTGCCTGTGTGACTGCTTGCCTCCTTTGGGAGGAAAGGTGAGATAGAAATTTAATAAACAAATGAACAAACACCCCTGACAACTGAGTTGCAGCCTTGCAGCATCTTGAAGGCCAATGGTTGGTCACCCCTGGTCTACACTGACTGGCAGTGGCTGTCCTTTGTATACAAAGAAGAAGAAGAAATAAGCTCATGCGCTTGCCCATTCCTCAAACCAAATATCCTGTTTCAAAAAGACATGGTACCAGATATAGGGAAGGGGAAATAAGCTGGTTATTAAAACTGCAACAGGAAATGAAAGTTTTCCTCTGCCAGCCTTAGTATTTAGCAACATTCACCACATGAATAGAGGCATCACACACAGGACGTTTGCCTGCACCTGCTCACAGCTGGCCCACCTGCAGGATCCACAGTGGCAGATCTAGGTTCCAAGGAGTGTGTGTGTGTGTGTTTGTGTGTGTGTGTGTTTAATGTCTATACTGCTCTTTGTCCAAAGAGCGCAAGGCAGTTTACAATATAAAAAAATATAAAATCAAAAAAATCCTTCCAGTAGCACCTTAGAGACCAACTAAGTTTGTTCTTGGTATGAGCTTTTGCGTGCATGCACACTTCTTCAGATACACTGAAGGGTCTGGTGACTTCTGTTTCAGTGTATCTGAAGAAGTGTGCATGCACACGAAAGCTCATACCAAGAACAAACTTAGTTGGTCTCTAAGGTGCTACTGGAAGGATTTTTTGATTTTATATTTTGTTTTGACTATGGCAGACCAACACGGCTACCTACCTGTAACTACAATATAAAAACATACCATAATAACAAACAAAAACAAAGAGACCCAAACACAGCTTAAAAGACCACAGATTGTTAAATCAACCAAAGACCTGGGAGGAAAAAGGAATGTCTTCACTTGGCACCTAAAGATACGTAACGAAAGTGCCAAGCAAGCCTCCCTGGGAAGAGCATTACACAAACAGGTAGCCACTGCAGAAAAGGCCCATTCTCATGTTCCCACTTTCCAGACCTCTCATGTAGGGAAAGGTGGTCCTTGAAGTTTTGTGATTCTGAAATGTTTAAGGCTTTATAGGTAACAACCAACACTTTGAATTGGACATGGACACTAATTGGCAGCCAAGATTGGTGTTATATGTTTAAACAATCTTTCCTTGGTGAACAACTGGGCTGCCAAATTCTGCACCAGTTGAAGTTTCCAACTATCTCCAAAGGCAACCCCACATATAATATGTTGCACAAATCTAACCTAGAGGTTACCAGAGCATAGACAGCAGTACAGTGGTACCTCAGGTTACATACGCTTCAGGTTACATACTCCGCTAACCCAGAAATAACGTTTCAGGTTAAGAACTTTGCTTCAGGATAAGAACAGAAATTGTGCTCTGGTGGTGCAGCAGCAGCGGGAGGCCCCATTAGCAAAAGTGGTGCTTCAGGTTAAGAACAGTTTCAGGTTAAGAACTGATCTCCAGAACAAATTAAGTTCTTAACCTGAGGTACCACTGTAGTTTATCTGTTCCTGTCCAGATAGGGGCACAGCTGGGCCACCAACCAAAGTTGATAGAAAGCATTCTACACCAGTGTTTTTCAACCTTTTTTGGGCAAAGGCACACTTGTTTCATGAAAAAAACACCATTACAAAATATTAAAAAAATTAACTCTGTGCCTATATTGACTATATATAAAGTAATTCTCTTGAATAGGAATCAAATAAACAAATTTTTCCCACGGCACACCAGGCAACATCTCGCGGCACACTAGTGTGCCGCGGAACAGTGGTTGAAAAACACTGTTCTACACCATTGTGGCCACCTGAGCCTCAAGAGACAGCAAATGATCCAGAAAGACTCCTAAGCTATGTATCTGCTCCTTCATAGGGAGTGTAACTTCATCAAGAGCAGGGCATCTGGTCTAGGGAGCCACCCACTAACAGTGCCTCAGTCTTATCTGGATTGAGCTTCACTTTGTTGGCTCTCATTGAGTCCGTTGCTGAGGCCAGACAACGGTCCTGCATATCCACCGTCACACCTGAAGATGCAAAGGAGAAGTAGAGCTGTGAGTCATCAGCATATTGCTGACAATGTACTCCAAAAACTCTGGATGTCCCTACTCAGCAGTTTCACATAGATGTTAAACAGCATAGGGGACAAAATCAAACCCTGAGGAAGCCCATATTGAAAGCTCCATGGGACCGAACACTCCCCAAGCATTACCCTCTGGAAGTGAACATCCGAGTAGGACTGGGACCACCACAAAGTGGTGCTACCTACCCCTAACTCAGGCAGCCACTCCAGAAAGATATCAAGGTCAATGGTATCAAAAGTCAAGAATTAACAGGGACACATGTCTTTCCTGACAGAGGTCATTATACAGAACGACCAAAGCAGTTTCTGGCCCTAAAACCCAACTGAAATGGATCTATAAAATTGGCTTCATCCAACAGAGCCTGGATCTGGTCCATGACCACCTGCTTAAGAACCTTGCCCAAGAAGGGTAGATTGGCAACAGGCCAGTAATTGCTTAGATTTTCCGAATCCAGGGAGGGTTTCTTAAGGAGTGGTCTTATCACTGCCTCCTTCAAGCAAGCAGGAACCACCTCCTCTCACAAGAAAACATTAATCTCCTCCCTGGCCCAGCCAGCTGTCTCCTCCCTGCTAGTTTTTATCGGCCAAGAGGGCCAAGGGTTCAGAGCACAAGCGGTCGCTCTGACCGATCCAAGTGCTATGTCTGTGTCCTTGGGCCTTACTGAAACTCATCCAACAGGACAAAGCAGTGCCAAGGAACCCCCTTGAGATTAATCTGTGTAACATTGAAGACGGGTTCTCAGCAGATGCAAGTGATTTAGTCTTCAAAATGCTTTGTCAACAAGTCACAGTGAGCTATGATCAACTTCGCTACCTCCTTTGGGCCAGACTGTAAAAGGTCTCATACTACCCAAAAGAGCTCTGCAGGGTGGCCAGAAGCACAGAGTTCCATGAGACATTGGGAAGGCTCATCATGTGCACCTGATGTCACATGTGCAACACATACATGTGACTTCACGTGTGTCAGGAGGAGGCAATGAGGCCCGGCGAGGCCTGGCACCACTGCAGGGAAACCTAGCAAGACCCAGTCCCTCAAGTTTCGGGGCATGGGCATAGCCTAAGGCAGGGCTCCCCCCCCAAAAAAAAAAAATAAAGTAAATCAATAAAAATTCTTAACTGAGTTTCTGGCCCCACTAACATAAAGCCTGGCTTTGCCCATGAATGAAGCTGCCTTCATTGCCACTAAGTAGACTTGATCACAAACCCTCAGCAGTGTTTAATGCATTTGACCCTTCTTTGCTTTGTAGCTGGTGTTGCAGCTAGGAGATGCAGACACAGGTCACAAGATTGCTGCTTCTCTCAGCTGCTAGGGCTGGCTTGCCTGATGGTAAAAGGCTCAGCAGGTGCAATGCCAGCAGGAGGGAGTAGGTAGCTGTGGGTGGTGAGAATGTTTCTTCTCTCTCTCCCCCCCCCCCTGATTTTTGCCCAAAACAGCAGTCAGTCCCTTGGTTCCTGGGTTGCCTCACCACCTCTCACGGAACTGGTGCTGCAGTTGGAGTGACTATTGTAGTCAAAGCCACTGCGGGGCGCTCTTAGTTTACTCGCTGTTTTTTGGAGCGCTAGAGTCTAAGCGCGCACACCCACTGCTCCGCTCCAGCTAGCACCGGGGGCTTTTGTGAGCGAGAGATAGCCCGCCAAGGGGCTGGGGCTGGGGCTTTTGCGCTCTCGTGTGGGTTCCTGTTGCTGGAGCCTGGGAAAAGAAGCTGTGGAAGGTACAGCAATGCCTTGGAGAAACAATGAGTAGGCGTTTAGGTGCGTGGGGGTATGTGTGCGTGCAGGTGAAGTAGAACTAGGGCCATCCCTACCTTAGGGCTTATGCACATATTCTCTCTCTCTCTCTCTCTCTCTCCCCACCCCCCGCCCCATTTCCAGGCAGAACTTTCACGCTCCTTGTTGGAGCGCTGGAAGACCCGCTCTTTAAATCTGAATCAGAGCAACGTCAATGCGGAAGAAGGGGCGATTTGTCACCTCCTGGGGCAGCATGTGCATTCTCCCTTTCTCGCTGTCTTAGAAAGTTGCTTTTTTCTTCCCTCTCCTGTCTTGTGGGCTTCTCCTCGCAGCTCTGATTGGCTCTCTCAATGCTCAGTGGGGGCTTGCTTCGGAGCGGGAGGGGGGCGGATGGGGACAGGCGGAGATGGACTTAACCCAGTTGCGCCGGGCTTTGCTTTGTTTGAAAGCTTTGCAATTTCAAAGGAACCAGGTTTATGTTCAGTGCAAAAGGAGAACCAGTCAAGTAGAGAAGAGCGCGTGGCAGTTTCTGAGCGGAGTGTTGGGGGAAAGGGAGGGAAAGACGCATCCGATTCCATTCATTTATTGGTGGTTTGAGGGCACGATCCACGGGGCAGTTCTCGGGTCCTTCGAGGCATTTGCGCAGGAGAATTTCCCAAGAATACATCTTTTCAGTGGAGGTTTTTATTAACTCACGGCATTTGAAAAAAATAAATAAATCACCGCCTGTGCGATTCCACGTCCAACAACCGACCATTTCCTTGTGGTGGTGGTGGTGGTGTGGTTTAGAGTGTCGGAGTAGGATCAGGGTTCGAATCCCCACTCCGCCATGAAGCTTACGGGATGACCTTAGGCTAGTCATTTCCTCTTAGCCCAACCACCTACCTTTGTGGAGATTAAATGAGGAAAAAGATAGCAATGCACCATCTTGAGCTCAGGTGGGATATAAATGCAACAAATAAATCTCTGAGGCGTGTTTAAAAAAACACCTCCTTGTATACCATCATTAAAGTTGGTTTGCAGAGCTCCAAAGGATTCTGGGGCTCTGGCCCCTCATATGGGGCTTACCCTATTCAGGATGTCTGGACGTTTCGGCTGGATGATCTTCCGTATCACCCCCAGACTATTAAATAAACTGCCACCATCGATGCTTTTTACAAAGCATATGTGCTCTCGCTACCTGGGTAACACTAACCAGTCTGGTCTACTCGGAAGCAACCCTTCCTCGCTGCAATTGAGGCGGGCTTCCTAGCCAGCGCGCTTGCTGAGGATAGCAGCCCCATCGATATCCTACATTTCGGTTACGTAAAGCACAAATAAGAGAGGAAAAGTTTCACTTCTCGGATCGCTTCGGGAGAGGAACTTGGGAGAGAGAGATCAGCCTCCTCGTTACCTGGGGTTTTGTTTTTGGATCCGCTAAATCAGTGGACAAAGAGCAGTTTTGTGGCTGCTCCTCCCCATCCGCATCCCCCCCACCCTTGAACTAAAAGCAGCATGCGCGCGCACACACCATTTTAAATAACACATCTCTCTTTCTGCTTTCCCCATCCTGCTTTTCCTAAGCGTCAAAATGGACTATTTTCCGATTCTCCCCTGCAGTAGTTAGAAATAAATTCCTTTTTATCATTATTGACGACTTGGGAGACAGGATTCAATGCTTATCAAAGGCTGTGTCATTTAACGTGATGTTGTACAGTATCTGCCATGTGAATTCTTGGTTGTGAAGCGAAAGCTAAGAACTGTTTAAAACGTTCCAGTTTGAAGTTTCTTTTTTTTTTTTTTACCTTAGCCAATTTGGCCCTTTTCCAATCCAGCATGGAAACATGCAACTGGCATGTGATTAAATGTTCTTTTTAGTATGGTTTTTTATTAACTGTGTTATGGAGTGGTTGGAATTCAGGTGTCACTTGACAGCATCTTCCTATGCATCTCTACGTAGAAGTCCTGCTGAGTTCAATGGGACTTACTCCCAGGTAAATTGCCGTAGGATTGCAGCCTAACCTATTTACTATTTCATGTCCCTGCTTTGTCAAGTGCACTTTACAGAAATGGTCCACAAAAGCCTGTGGCACAGTGCATTTGTTAAATTTTAAAATGCCACCAGTATCTTTGTGACTTTATTATAGAAGCAACAGCGCAGCTCTAGCCGTGCCTACTCTGAAGTAAAGGAAGTTAACGGGGCTTGCTTCCACATAAGTGGGGCTAGAACTGCAGACTTGAATGGGGAGGGTTGTGCTCATGTAAACATTTACAAATTGACTGCTTGTACTGAAGGTAGCAGTCATGTACTCACTTATTAGGGGAGGACATAATGGCTGTGAATTTGTTAGTTTTCCGTTTAGAAGTAATGAAAACAGATTTTGGGAAGCAGGTCTGGTTTATTGTTTTACTCATAAATGGCAGTGTTTTTTATGATGTTATTTATAGAGAACACAAGTGCTGCTTAAAATGAGTTAAACGCTGATGAGGGTTGAGATTTGGAGATTTCCGAGCTCTCACTCTTAGATGGACAACTTGTAACTGTTAAGGAGTGGCCCTGGCTGGGATTGATGTGTCTAAATGTCCAACCATTTCTGGAGATCCAGACTAGCCACCACCAATCTAACCCAGCATAGTTTATTGCAAGAGGCAGTGGCTTTCCAGAGTACAGTGGTCTTTAGACTCCTTTTCCTAAGCAGAGATGTGAACAGGATGGACACAGTGGAATTCAGTGCCTCAGAATGTAGTGATGGTCACCAGCTTGGACTTCAAGAGTAGAAAAGCTCAGTGAGCAGAGCATGAGACTCTTAATCTCAGGGTTGTAAGTATAAACCCCATGTTGAGCAGAAGATTCCTGCATTGCAGGGGGTTGGACTAGATGACCCTTGCCGTCCCTTCCAAGTCCACAATTTTAAGATTCTATAATTAAGACTATCAAATAATAGTCATGAAGGCTATGTGCTACTATCAAGGGGGCAAGGCAGTGAGTGTTGGACTGGTCCTGCTGCTGTGCCTGCACTATGCCAGCTACTCCACTGGCTGCTTCCTCTAGGCATGTAGCAATCTTCTTCACAATGGCATTCTTGTCTGCCTTGTTTGCAAGGACCATGCAAATTTGCCAATTTTTTTGCCAAAAATGACTCAGTATGTTGGTGGGGCTGTAGAGAAGGCAGGAGGCAGAGGAGAGGTGACTCTTCCCTGTTGTTTTCAATGTATTAACAAAGCACCCATAACTAACAATGAGAGGCACCATTCTCCCTCAGTGGTAAAATGTCTTGCACCTGCTGGAGGCTGTCAATAACATGCAAGTGGAAAATGTACTGCAGGAATGCTGACCCACAACTCCACAATGTGCAGCCAGTGAATTGAGAATTGGCACATCAAGAGAAACTTGCCATTACTTCATTGGGGAAGAGCACCTCTGCTTGTTAAGCTGGGCCACTAAACCTGCATATGCAATCACACCCAGTTGTTTTGGTATGCTTTATGCAAATAGAGCAGCTATGACAGGTCACTAGACATGTTTTTGTATAGAAGCTGCTTGAGGTGTCAAATGGAATCACAGAAATTCTAGAGTTGGAAGTAATCCTGAGGGTAATCTAGTTCGACCCCCTGCAATGCAGGAATCTCAGGTAAATCATGTATGAAAAATGGGGAGTGTATCAAATTCTGGGAAACTGACACTGAAATCAGAACTGCAGGTGGATTACATTAATTCAGGAGGTACATTTATGTGACTCCATCCATGTAAACAGTACAATTGTTTGGAAATTTGTAATCTGTCAAATCCTGTAGTGTGAAGAAGCTTCCCCCCAGTCTTGATATGGCAGAGTAGCTTGTTACAAACGAAAGCTCTCAGGTTAGTTATCCAAGGTGAAAAACAGATGGAACAAGTCTAAGACCTTCTCGGCTGCGAGTCCTTGAAGACTGGCTCCTTGCCTTGCAGGCCTTTTCAACTTGGCCTGGGAGGGAAGAGGCCTGACTATAACTACAAAAACTGAGGCTGCTGAACAGACTCTTGGGGGTAGGGGGTGGTTGCTGTTGTTTTTTGTGTATTTTACATCTTGTGATTTAGCTGGAAATTGTTCAGCTTGGTTGTGTATTTTTTGATGTCTTTTTATTATTTATGACCACTTTTGCCATGTTGCAGTTATGTATTTTTTCAGATTGTAAGCAGTCTTGAATATGGAACTATGGAAAGGCGGCATACAATATTATGCATGTATATGTGTATGCATGTGATTCAACTTGTGTCATGTATTATGGATAGATGTCAGTTACACAAGGTCTCACTGAAAACAATGGAAACTTAAATCCCACTGATTTCAATATATAGTACCTATGCATTCTTAAAAATCTTTGCTATTGGTTCTTATTTTCAAATAAGTGTGCATCAGAATTATTAAGTCATTATTAAGTTTTGATAAGATTGTATGCATATGCCCACAATTACAGTAGCAACACAGAATCAGAACAGCTTAAATCAGACCAACTTAATACAGGTGCTAGGGCTTCTGCAGAGCTTGGACTTTCAACAACTTTAATGAACACCAGTGAACAGCTTATATCCCTAAAAATTCTTTTCTCTTGATGAGCTTGATAAATACAATTACAATTCGGGCAGGTAGGAGAATGGGGGTGAGGGGGAGGAGACACAAACTTATCTTCAATTAAAGAAATGTTTACACCAATCATCATTGCATAACATCTCTACTTTAAATTATTAACCCAATTAGTGCTTTATTCACATTTTAAAAACTTGTACAATTTATTACAAATATAAAACAGTGCATTTTCCATACATTATCCCAATTCTGAGACAAAAACTCAAAAGACATGGAAAAAGCTTTAATTTTTATAAACATAACATTTGCACCATTCATACTCTTTTTTATTTTCTCCTCTACCCTTGATTCAAAAAGATCAAACTTACAACATACTGTAGGTTTATTTTTATTCAAAAAGTTACTTGTCTCAAGACATAAATACAAATCAGAAAACAGTACAATTAGGACAATAGAATGTGGAGGACAACAGGTTAAGGTAAATATATAAAACATTTTTAGTTTGAAAACATAAAGCTGTAAGAACTGCTTTCACAAAGAAACACTCCTTCAAGAGTAAGAAAAAATCAGCTTAAGTTTAAATCATATATACAGTCCTTTCAGCAGTTCTATTTAAATGCAGTGGTGTGGAGAAGGGGGGGAAATATAGGCAGTACATTTTTAGACATGATAGTATGAAGCTAGGCAGATTGGCTCCATGTGTTCATTAACCCATGATTTTTCAAAATAATTATGTCATCACAATACTTTAGAAAACCTATGGTTTATGGCTACCACAGCCCACAATTTGATTTTTTGAATGAATAAGAGGCCTTTTTAAAAATATTTGCTTATCTGAGGAAGTTATTGTATTGCAAGCATTTTAAGGCGCATGGAATGATTAGAAATTATATACCTCAAGAGCTGAGAGACAACTGACAAAAAATATACATATGTAATATAAGTTAACATTTCCTTTAAAGTGATGTGTAGCTGCCTAAGCCTTGCAGTGAGTTGATGTCAAAATGGCATAGATCCATGTTTTTATTTAGAATGGTTAAATTTAATTGTGAAAAAGTCATGAAATGAAATTTAAAGCTTAGCTTTCAAAGAATATTATGGGGGGAACTGATGAATTCTATTATCCAATTTAATTTACATACAGAGGAAATGTACTGTAACCTGTTAGAAGTATTAACCTGAAGACTGCTTGCAAAGACAGAGATAGATAAACCAATATAAAATACAAAATTAAAAATCATTTTTAAAGCATGAGTTCTCATGCTCATCTATTTTTAAACATTGTTAAACTTTCAATATATTTCTGAAACCTCATAATTTTAAGTTGGAATTTAAAAGTAAGAAAAAACTAAACAAACTGCGCAATTATAAAATCAGCACCAATTTATATATATATATATAATGTATGTATATTTATATATATATATATTTATTTTATTTAGAATTTAGACCCCTATTCCCACACTCTAATAAGCTGTATATTTTTTGTTTAGATTTTTTTTTTCTGCAAACATACTACAATAAGCTTCTTTATTTGGAGACAAAATACAGTGGCACTACTGGAAGGAATTTCACAACATTACATTTTTCTTAAAGGACAAGCAAACTCTCAGGGTCATAAATGGGTAAGCAGGATTGATCTCAGTGCTTTCTGGCAGTTTATGTTTTCTGAATATTTCATGAATATGCAATAAGCAAGTTTGGGGAGGCTTGGGCGTTACTTTTTTTTAGATCCTAAAATAGCTTTTGAGTAAAACAATCAGCTTGTAAGTTTATTTCTCTCTATGATTATTGTAACTTACCAATGCTTCAGTTGACCAAAATTTATAGCATTTCACTGAAAATGCTTCAAGTCCCTTCCAACAATTCAATGATTCTCTGAACCATCCCATCATTTCAGCTCATAATTTCAACAGTAATCTAGAATAAGTCATGATTATTTTAATTCTATCAGAAAAATTATAAAGAGGAGGGCTTGAAAATGCACCAAGCCCCTATCCAACAGCTACAAATTTCAAAAAAGTGATTATTTACTATGATTTGGAAATAAACTAATATTACATAAATAAAATACTGGTTTGCCAACAGAAACTGTAGCTTATCCTCAAGTTGTTTACTTGTCCTTTATGTTTCAGGCAAACAAAACTGCCTCTTAAATGTACTGGATCTTGTAAGCACATCATTCTCCTTAGAGAAAAAATCTTATTTAGAATATCGCTGTATCTACCACGTTTTTTATTTTAAAAATCTCTTCCATATTAGAAAACAACTTCAGCATGGAGTTATCGGTTGTACTGGTATTAAAACATTGATACCCCAAGAACCTAGAAGAGAGGGGGAAAATGTATGAAGTTGAGATCAGGTTGTAAAAAAAAAATTTCACCAGTGTCTACAGCAGTTAATATCTATAAACAAAAAAAACTTTTAGTGCATACACCAGCAGTGTGAAGCTGTCTGCCAGGCCTCTTATCAAACAACATCCACTACGAAAGGGCAGCCTTAAGTGTAGATGCTAAATCACTGCTTGCCCTATCTGGGAAACTCTTTCTCAGTGCAAGCCAATCAGCATGGAAAGAGAGAATGGTGTTGAGTTTGTGTGTACATTTTGGCCTTGGACACTTTGGGTGTTGGTCCCACCTGCTTTGGGCATGCAGCCCCCAACCCCTTTCCCCTGAGGGAGTTTAGCCTGAAGCGGGGAGCCCCACATCCCAGTAAATACTAAGTAGAAAATACCAATCATTATAGAGTATTACAACTTTTTCTCTTTTCCTCACGATGAAATTGGGTTAGTGGAAATATACAAAGAACTGCAAAACCAGAAGGTAATGCAGCTTATTCATATTTAAGCTACAACGTATTTTCATATTTCAGCTACATGCAGAAGAAATGTAATGCAAATAATTTCAGTTGGGTTGAGCACACCAAGACAATATTTAACATGAATCTGTAGAATACAGAAAGTAGGTCACTAGAAAATACTTTTCATTTTTCCAACTATGGTTGCATTAGAATTATTAGAACTGTACTAAAAATATTTATGTTTAGAGAAACCAAGGGTAAACTTTGAATCAAAGTGTATTTCTTTATATACACATTTCTGTATCTACCAGTTGTTTCCCTTTCAAGTGCCTGTGCTAGAAAAACAATGAAATAAAACTTATGACTTGGAGGGAAAAGTTAAAAGAAGTCTAGTAAAGGTTACAGTTTCCTTCTGAAATTAAAAGCCAAAGTCTATCTATTTCTAAAAACTACTGTACGTATTTACAGCTACAACAAGACTTTTTGATCAAATACAGTAATTTAGTATCTACTGCCATCTTGTGGTGCAATTGATAATATGCTGCTACTTTTCCAATTCAAGCAAAAGGAACTGATTTACTCTAGGCCAGCATTCCCTGGTGCACCTCCCACTGTGGCACCAATCCACCCCTGCTGCTGTTCCCTCAATCCTACCTATTCCCATGCTCCCCAGAATGGAAAGCAATAGCAATTTTGTAAGAGAGATGATCATTTGCCACATGCAGGTCACTGCTTTCTTAAACCCCCCAAATGCATGGTGTTGACCTTAAGCAGTGCATTTGGGGGATCCAAGATTACAGCTGCCTACAGCAGCTGGAAGCCAAGCAACAAAAAAATCACCACCAACCCAAGGAAAGAAAAAGGCAGGAAAGGAAGGGTGGGAGATCAGAGACTAGGGATGGGAAGAATATAATGAAATGAAATGAAATGAAAACAGAGAGAGGACCAAGAATCACACATGTAGAAAAGACACTGAGTCAGAGGGTGCTCTTAAAAGTTTATGACTAGCCACCCACCCCCAAACACACATTGGTAGCTATTTTGTGGTCACACCCATAACAGAAAAGGACTACTCTTGACAAAGGTTTTGACAACCTGGGTTCCGTGATGGGAAGGGGGAGGATATAAATGCAAGAAAAGAAAGGAAGCTGGAAGGGCAACAGGATGCTAATTTTAAGTGGATTATGGTTTAGATTAAATACTGTAAAAAAAAAATGCTATTCATTATTAATTTCCCCAGGATTGGATTTAAGTGCCTTTTAGCAGTCAGGAAGCAGCAGCTGGGGTGTTTGTGTGACTAAACAGTTTACAGATTACCTTCAAAGGATCTTCCCAACTCCTAATTACTTAACCTGACCTACTTATGAGTGAATGAAATACAAGCCAAATAGAGTAAATATAGCGCCCAATAATCAATACATTTGTTTTTACATTGGAAATATACTCTTTAGGAGAAAGGTTCTGTGGTGTTTAGTCTCTTATTTTTTATTGTAACTTTTTCTATTCTAATGGGTCCACATTTTTGCTATAATAGTCAAAATCTGTGGTTCTGTGCCTCATCTCACCATGAGCTTCAGGGGCACTAGAACTGTAACTAGAGGACAGGAACAATTTCCCCACTAGCTACAAACTCAGGAGGAAGGGGCATCCCATTTCATGGCAACCTTCAGACTCAATTGGGAATACTTCTGGAATGAACACAGAATTTATGTGCTAGCACCTTCCAAGCTCTGAGCCAAGGGGAAGGTCCTTACCACAGTTGCCAAGGGGGAAGTGATGTTTGCCCTGACAAACTAATTTGTAGATCATCAAATACTGCAATTAAATACATTACCCAGCTTGTCATATCACACTTACAGATTCATCCATGATTGAAGCAGGATCAAAGAAATCTGGCTTTAGCTCTGTTCTCTCTCTCCTGTTCTTTGATGGTGGCTGAAAAGCAAACCAGGTATCATCATATTTGGATGTTTATTTATGCAATCTGCTTAGACCATCTAAAATTAATACACATACTTCTACGAGTTTTATTTAAAATGTGTCAGCCAGTGAATAAAATCTAGAGATCTGTTAACATTTAATTTAGTTGATGTATTAGACAAAGAAATGGTGCATCCAGTTTTAGTTAGTACAAAAGCTACATTTGCAGCAGAGGCCTAAAACCTGCTGTGGCAGAATCAGTGCAATGCTATAGTAATCTTATGAAGACAGAGCAGCAGAAAATCTTTAAGATAGCAGTAATTGATTTTTCTTACTAAATCTATGTCCATGGTATCGAAATCCATGCCTTCATTGAGATCTTCAATGCGTCCTTCTGATGACATCATCACATCTTCCACAATTGGCTCCTCATCATCCTCCATTAGACTTGTGCCACGTCGACTGATATTTAAATAAATATTAATACAGAACTTTAACTTAGTTGTGTAATACATATAACTGTTATATAAAAAATCCATTGGCGTTTGCTATCAAGTTACTTACAGAAAGTAAGCACTGGCAATAAAAACTCTTGTCTATCAGAAGCTCTCAAAAGTTTATCTCAAAAAAAGTCACTCAGAGAATGAAACAACTAAAAATGTAATAAGCAAATGTGTGAGCAATGCCTAGCCTTTCACCAATATGTATGTTTGAAACATAAATTAAGAACAATCTCAAAGATATATAGTTTGCATCAAGACCCAACACTAGCAGTTTCCAAAGAGTAAGCGGCTTCAGAAAGTATCAGGAGTGCTTTGCCCTCCTTATATGCAGGCACATAATGCATCATTTTTAACTATGAGAAGGGATTCAGCAACTCTTTTAAGATGATGGCTGCATTCAAAGGCTTGCACCGTGTGAAATGACTGTCCAGGGTTCCAGCCAAAGACAAATATTCCTTGGGCACAGTCCACATTGTATTCTCATTTGTCTTCCCATCTATATCCTGCTATGGCTCTGGAACTGGTGCAACTGCAATTCCTCCTCATTCCCCCCGCCATCCCCTGGCAAGCTAGCTAGCTCTGTTGATATAAATTTGTGTCCAATGTGGCAAACACTGCACCCCTTGCTTATCATTCAGGCATGCAGGGCAGAATGAATGGCTTGAGAACAGCTGTTCCAAAAGAATGAAACATTTTAAACATGTGATGTTTACTGTGATTTTATGCAATCCAGTCAGATGGGTGGAATAATAATAAGTTGTTGTTGTTGTTGTTGTTGTTGTTGTTGTACCAAAAACTCCACCAATTTCAAAGGCACTTTGCTGTGTGGCATTGGGAAAGTTCACGTGAGAAACTTGAGACTAAACCCCCAAAGGAAGCTAGTTTCAGAGTTCTTTAGATCTTGGCCAGAGGTATCAAGGCACGTGGACTACAATTAAGAGATAATGTAAACCTAAGGACAAAGCATACTAGCGAAGAATAAGCAACATTATATATAGGCAATTGTTGCTTGAGCTTACATGGCATGCTGCAGGTTGGTTCTCAGCTTCACGTAGTTCATGGCTGCTCTCTCCTGCTGCTGTCTCGCTACTTCTTCTTGCTGTCTTTGAGCTAACATCCATGTTACCTGCGTACTTGAAATAAGAATAAACAAGATTTTAAAAGAAGGGCAGACCAAATATTTCAGTAGTAGCAGCAAAGCACAGAGGAGAGAAGCGTGTATATACTTGTAATCGAGTGGAGGTTGGTGGTGTTCAGGTTGCATTGGATAGACACCCATGTAGCTTTCTTCAGGCCGCAATCTTTTGGGCTCCCTCATGATGGTGGATGTGAGTTGCGGCGTCTGCATCATGACAGGTGTGTGCATTGTCTGCTCCCTGTTCATCCACATGCTGTCACTACTGCTGCTTTCCTCAGCTAGAGAGATAAAACAGTTTTAGAACTCAAAACCCATAACTAAAACAACTAAATAAAACTGCAGTGATATAGTTTGTGGTCACGTATCTAAGAGTACAGTGTACTGATAAAATACCCCAGCAAGAAACTATCGTTTTGTACAAAGCAAAGCAAACTACTTTCACTTCAATGACCACCTTTCTCAGAAAGGGTACTTCCCCTCAAGGTTGCTTATTATTTTAATATATTTTATATATCTTGGAGTCTCTTGCCCAGTCTTTGAGTCTTAACTGTCCTGAGGCACAGCTGCTTAAACTCTTCTGTGATGATCTTCTGAGACTGGGTGCTTGCTATGGGCTCCCCAGATGAGCCCCCTACTGCTGCTGCCACTGTGCTTGACCTGTGTGAAGCCACTGGATGCAAAGCACACTTTTGGAGATGTAGAGAAAGCAGCTGGTCCTTCCTGCATCTGGTTTGCTACAGGGCTGCTCACCAAAATAATCTGCCAAATTCAGAGTAAAGGCCTGGCTAATCATGGGTGAGTGAGACAACCTGTGCTGGCCACTGCCAGCATCTGACCTACCACTGCCCAATCCTGGATTGGCACATCTTCCCTGATGAATGCCAGGAAACCTCATTTCAGGAAACGTTTGGTCATCAGGAACAAATGCCAGGGCATAGATTGATTGGCAGGAATAGGCCCACCACATTAGATGCCCCTTGCTTTGCTTTCTGTAGCTCTGAGGGCTTCCCTCCTTTGCCCCTGCCTCCCTCCAACAAGACTTCTGGGTTGGAAGCACTGTACTTGCTAGGCAGTGCTGCCTGTACTGGTTCCCTCCAAAAGAAAGTCTTTGTCTTTTTATTGAGTTCCTTTCGTCTTCTTTTTTAAGTGTCCCCCTTGTCAGTAACCCCAAGAAAGGAAAGTCAAAGGAAGAAAAAGAGCTAGTGTGGTTGCACAGACTGGGCAGTAGACCTCAAGACAAATAACAACAACATCTCACTCCCACTTGGTAGGCACATTAGCTCTGCCTGACTACTGGAACACCTCACCTGATGGTCCCCTCCTGTACTGCGGGGGAGGGGGGAATCAACGGTCATAGACTCAATGCAGAAAATCCCATTACCACTTCGTAAAATTATATGGCTTCAATTACCACTCCCTAAAATTATATGGCTATCAGGAATATGGCATAGGGTCATTCATCCCCACCACCACTGATAGGTGGTTCCCTGCCTCCCTTCCCTTGTTTATTGCAGGGAAACTATGTTTCATGCTAACCAGCCTTGCCTGCAAAACATCCATCTACGAAACCACTTCAACTCATTGAAATCCCTTACCGGCCCTAACAAAAGTTTGCCCAAGATCTGTCAGAAGTCACAGAACAGCAACTGTGGTTTCAGAAAACCATGAAGGGAGGCAGGATCACACAAGTCAGTGGTTTGTAGTACAATAAATATATTGTTTACACTGAGCCCAAATTAATCTGAAAGCTTTCTTATTTTATATAAGACAGCTGGAAACAGTCTGCTACAAATAGCTAAGGTTTTGTGAACGAGGCCCTCACATAAAGTGAAATCAGGAACTGTACTACTGTTTACATTTTAGCACTTCTCAAGTTGAAAGCCAAACATACTGCAATGGAAAAATTAAAAATCCAAACCTTCTGGTAGTTTCCGCTTCCCTGTAGCTGGTTTTGTTTTTTTGTTCCTTACTGTAGACCCTCGATTACTGATTCCACTAATGACTGACATAGTATCGTCATCACCCCCAGCTAGCAAAGAGTTCCTGTAAGACATGAGTGGAAGCCACACATCTTCTCTTCGGAGAGACATCTGAAAAGTCATGAACTTCTCCAGATATACGTACCTTTAAGAAGGAACAATAAATTATTACTAACACACGCTGGATATACATTTAACTTAAGAATATCAAAAGTAAAGACACAGTTCTCTAAAGCTTTTAAATTCAAAGGTCTAAAGACAGAAACAGCATTTAAGTAGCAATTCTCCCCTGTAATAACAAAACAGCTAGCAGCCATGTTCATGTATTGCTTTTGTCAGCACAGACTCTAGCCATTCTTACATCTGCTCATTTTGTTTTTGGGTTATTTTGTATTTTGTGTTCTCATTTGGTATTTTTATGTTATGGGCCACACTCTGATCTTTGGATCAAGGGTTGTATACAAATTTAATAATAATTGTAATATTAATTGTAGTAATGATTCTCCACCCCACTAGCAGACTGCATCAAGTAAGAAAAGACTGTTGAGTAGGCTCTAATCTGGAATGTAATAGCAAACTGACCCCTAGAGTTAGAATGGAATGGAATGTTATGTTGGCTCTGGAACTATTATCAAATTCTCCTCTGGAATTTTGGTAAAAGCTATTCTTGTTCCATACATCATGTATATTTTGTCCCAATTCTAGTGTCTCAAACAGCAACAAGAAGACTTGGGCACTACGTCCCAGTGCTAAAGTTTGTCCACCTACATTCTGAAACAATTCTAATTTTTATAGACTATCACAAGAGAATGAAATATACCTCCATGAATTGTATCTCATCCTATGCTCATAATTTGTTTAACACTGATGTTTACTCATCACAATGCTAAATGTCTCGTTTAGGGTCATGTCCAAAAAGTGTGTGTGGGGGGACTGTTCAGATCCCTGGGCCCTCACTTGTGGGGTGCCTCAGGGTTCCGTCCTCTCTCCCATGCTTTTTAACATCTACAGGAAGCCACTGGGAGAGATCATCAGGGGGTTTGGGCTGGGTGTTCATCAATATGCGGATGATACCCAGCTCTAATTCTCATTCAAACTGGAACCAGTGAAGGCACTGAAGGTCCTGTGAGAGTGCCTGGAGGCAGTTGGAGGATGATGGCGACTAACAGACTGAGGTTGAATCCTGACAAGATAGAAGTACTGTTTTGGTGGGACAGGAGGCGGGCAGGTGTGGGGGACTCCCTGGTCCTGAATGGTGCTGTCCATGGAGGTGCATGTCATTTCTGTGTCCAGGGCAGCTGCCTACCAGCTCCATCTGGTACGCAGGCTGAGACCCTACCTGCCTGCAGACTGTCTCGCCAGAGTGATGCATGCTCTAGTTATCTCCTGCTTGGACTACTGCAATGCACTTTACGTAGGGCTACCTTTGAAGGTGACCCGAAAACTACAACTAATCCAGAATGCGGCAGCTAGACTGGTGACTGGGAGCCGCCACCGAAACCATATAACACTGATCCTGAAATACCTACACTGGCTCCCAGTAAGTTTCCGAGCACAATTCAAAGTGTTGGTGCTGACCTTTAAAGCCCTAAACGGCCTTGGCCCAGTATACCTGAAGAAGCATCTCCACCCCCATTGTTCAGCCCAGACACTGAGATCCAGCGCCGAGGGCCTTCTGGCAGTTCCCTCACTGCGAGAAGCAAAGCTACAGGGAACCAGGCAGAGGACCTTCTTGGAAGTAGCGCCCGCCCTGTAGAACGCCCTCCCATCAGATGTCAAAGAGCTAAACAACTACCTGACATTTAGAAAACATCTGAAGGCAGCCCTGTTTAGGGAAGTTTTTAATGTGTGACATTTTAATGTATTTTAATCTTTGTTGGAAGCCGCCCAGAGTGGCTGGGGAAACCCAGCCAGATGGGCGGGGTACTACTACTACTACTACTACTACTAATAATAATAATAATAATAATTACATGGAGCAATCAATTATTAAGCAAACTGAAGATATAGTGTTCCACATTAAGGCACAGTTATTCTCAGAGAATTATATTACAGAGATGTTCTTAAAAGAACAAATGATGAAACTTAAAAGACATCAGTGTACCTTGCAAGAAAATCCAAATATAAAGAATGTACTTACACTGTTTTTTTGTCTTGCCTGAGAAGTTTGGATGAGAACTCACTCAATATATCAAGAAATGCCAGATTTAATGGTGGATGGCTCTCACCTTGAGGGTTAGGCTCTTTAAAAGCAAACTCTATGCCGTCCCTGAAAACAATTAAGAACTGAAGTGAGCACTTCTAAATAAGTTTTCACAAAGGGCAAAAAATGAAAAACATACAGCAAGATTTTCCTTTGACATGAAAAGGCTCCAAAACAATTGATGCTAGAAAAATATTTCAAAATGGTAAACCGTATTGTGTTTTTACATTTCACATATTGCAAATCATGTCTTTTACAACTGTGAATGAAACATTGTTCTTAATTCAAATTAAACATTTTAAATGAAGCTAAAATGATTTTTCCTATTTGTTTTTTGTATTCTCATAGAATACAGTAAATTCAAAGTATGACACTTTTCTTTTTGGTGTTGTGTGCACATATGAAAGTGCTTTATGAAAGTTTACCAACTGCCTGATGCCCAACTTTGAAAAACAAAGATGATGCTAGGTCTTGAACCTCAGACCTTCTTCATGCAAAACAGGTGCTCTGCCACTAAACTACAGCCTTACCACCATAAAAAAGCTTCAGAAATATGATGGTCTACATTCTGATATGCCCAGCTAGGCTAGAAGAAAGCAAGCTATTGCACAGCAGATGGAGTAAAATGCACAGACCTCCAAGGGGTTTGTGTGATAGCATTGCTGAAATTACAGGAAGTTACATAGGTAGTGAATCTTTGAAACTGAGGTTCACATATGCCTCTATGCATATATAACCTTCTAGGAGACACATGCTAGTGGTGGCAGGGTCAGTGGCAAAAGTGGGCAGAGCAATAAATATGCATTTTACCTTTGTGCACTAGGCTCATTTCAACAAACACTCTCACAACCCTCTCTACCCTCTACCCAAGCAAACAAGAGGAAATATAGGAATTCATGGACACATTCCAGTTAGGCAAAAGCATTCAAGGGGGGTATAAAGTTGGGCTGGTGGGGGATATAACCCATGGAGTGTCCTGAACAGCAGACAGTAGCCTGGAGAGTTATATTTGGCCTCTGGGCCACAGGTTCTACCCCCACGACAAAGACTGAATTGGCTAGAATTGAATATATTATTCATTTTAGACCTTCCAGCTGCTAAAAATTGTGAGACTGGTCACACATTAAATTCACAAAAAGCTAAATAGCAATTCAAAATTCCAGATGCATTTGTGTTTTCCGAAACAAACAAAAAAACAAAAAAATGGGAGCAATTACTTGTGTAGCATAGCAATGGCTTCTCTTGTTTTCAGTTGATCGAGTCCAAATGTTAAAGCAAAACGTCGAGCTAACTCCTTAATGCCACTGAAAGTTGGTGATGATCTGTCAAAGTTATACCCATTTTCTTGAATCATCTCATTGAAAAGCTGCATAAAGAAAGTACTTTTTAGTCTTAATAAAATTTTGTATAATTTAATGCATGATCTATTTCCCCAAATCTTACAAAATGAGTGACTTCTACCAACTTTAACCAAAACCATCTTAAGAGCTAGTCTTTCAACATAAAATAATAATTTTGCTTACACTCCAGGATTTATTAAAGTATTTCAGAATTATCATCTGATGGCTTGCAGGGTGATGCAAGCTGACAAATATTATTCAACCCATTAATTTACAGACTGAGGGAAACATATGGGAAACCCTGTTCCTTCAGGTGAGGGTAATCCAACACATGGCCCATGCACACTCGCGTACATTTAAGTGATTGAATTTCTGTTTGAGAGAAATCACAAACATATGAAATGTGATTTGTTCCCAGAAATTTGCTAATTGTCAATGCGTATTAAAGTTAGCATTAAGTATCACAGAGCTTCATGGACATAACAATGGACTCAGATATAAATAGAATTACTCCTATAACTTGAGTTGCACTAATTTATTTATTTTAATAAGGTCTGTTTTTAGCAACCATTGGGATCAGGTACTTTAACTGAGGAAGTACTTACCTGTTGTAAACTGAGAATCAGAGTCTTTGCACATTGGATTTTATCTATTTGCCTTGTTTTACTCATTGTTTCTTTGATTATATCTCCATAATCATTGTAATACTACAAGGGAGAGAAAACACACAAAATAGCTTGACTTGCTGACAACAGTATTAAGAAGTCAATTGAAAAAATACTAAAAACATACACATATTTCCGACAAAACATACACAACCTACATACATTTTTCAACATCTTAAAAACCAAACACTCCATCATACTTTCCTTATCTTCATCACACTGTATGTATTATAATTTGAAACATTAAAATAAAGCATTTTTATTTAAAAAAAAAAATTAAAAAAAAAGAAAAGAAAAAATACTAAAAAAGGACTTTAAAATATTTCATTTAACTACAATTTAACAAGACATTCCCAGGGCCCAAACAAGACATGCATTCTATCAATACAAGACAGAAGGAAAACAAATGTACTGTATTCTGATACGAATCAAGTATATGATCTGTTTATGGTCTACCAGCCACACATAAAAAGGAAATACAAAATACTTGAAAAAAGGAGAACATGCTAGCTGACAGCAACCAGTTAACATGAAAGCCCCACCCCACCATTTTCAGAAGATCAGAAATGCTGAATTACCTTCATATATTGCTTAAAAATATCTGCAGCAGTATTCATTTCCACCACAGTATATACAATAAGTTTACAAAAAGCTGCAAGCAAATTTCTTCTTTTGTGCAAAGCTTCAATCTTACTGGCTTCATCATCCTGCTGTCCATCTAAGAAATGAAGTAAGGTGCACAGCATTAAAAATCAATTCTCATCAACTGGACCTTTATTAACAGCTGCTAAAATTTTGTTGAAAATAACCTATGATAGCAGAAAAAAAGAAGTGACTACCAAATGTTTTGCCAGCTACACTGTATTAACAAGGCAACCTTTAAAAAGAACCTAAAACTTTAAGTACACTGCAGCACAGAATAGTTTTGGTAGTTGATTTCAGTTCTCTTTATTCATTTCTTATATGATCCCTTTCCAACTTTTTTACAAGAATTTACACCTAGACTGGTACTTCATGGAATCATAGAGCTATATTTTAAAGGTAACTGAAAGCAGGACACCATGCAAGGCCAGGAAGTTCTAACTGTTGTAAATGACATATTCAAAGCTAATGTGAGTTACTACAATTTAGACTGCAATGATGAAAATGTGGTATAAGCTAGGGCCTAATTCCCACGAGAGATAAATGTGTGTCTTCACTGTACCACTTCAGACTGCAGTTGAGAACTCATGTGATAAGATAAGAAAACAGGCAAGCTATTCTGAGGAAGCCAGTGATTTAGTAGATTAAGGGAGAACCCAAGTCTTTTGGGTCATATTCAGATTCTGTCAATATGATTAGAAGATGATTTCACAGCCTTATACCTGCACTGTTGTTATCATCATCCTGGTCAATGAAGACATGATCGAGAATAAAACTCAACATTTCAGCTTGCAATGAAGAGTCAGGAGTGTAAACTAGCGGCTCTAAGATGTCACGACCTCCTGACATAATCTGATGACTGAAGATCATTAATACATCACACAAAATTGTAAAGGCCTGCAAAAAATAATGTTAAGAACCATAATTATATGATTGTAATTTTATTTTCTGTTGCTGTTAGATGTGGAATTCCCACCCCATCACTATATTGCTTCTGTCATATTATGAAGACCTTTGCACCTGAGATGTTTTAGGACCCAGTTTATTCTTCCGATTTTAAGCATTAACAGATTTTAGTATGTTTTATTATTGTGGCAAAGAATCCAATAAACAATTATAGTCATAGTCATAATCAACCAGTGATATGATATGCTAAACTTGGAAAGTAAGGATCCAACTAAGTTTCCCATTTCTCTAAATATTAACCTTTCAAACACCAAAAGAATGACATCCAATAAAATAAAACAAAAACCTAGACTTATGAAACACCCCCCCCCCCGATTACCTTTTATTCTGAGGAGCTCTACTAAATCTAGTGAGAGAGCTATATATTTTAGCACATGTATATTTCACCTTTCTAAAGGCAACACCTGAGGAGCCAGTCCATCTTCCATCCAGGCCCATGTTCACCTAGAAGCATTCTGGGTTGAAAATAGCTGAAAGCCCTTTTTTAAATTAAAAAAAAAAATACCAATTTTCTTGATTGATTGTTGGGTGGGGCGGTGGAACTAATGTAGGTGTCCTGGGGTACCAGGTTGCCAGCGAGCGCTGCAATGGCAACCTCAGGGCTAGAAATTATTGAACTAAAATATCAAACAAAAGTGTGTTTTCATATGCCATATGCTGAAAAAAATCTAAAGATACTGCCTTTCCCATATTCTAAACGCTAGCATCCTAACAATTTGCACTATTACACAATTGAGGAAAATCAAGAATATATATATATATATATTCTTCAATCACTTACATACAGAGGAGCCAAGTAGTAAAACAGTGACTAACCTGTTCTTTAACAGCAGTATTTACATTGGTAAGGTAGTGCTGGCAGATTTGACAAAATACCCTCATCTGTTTCTTTAAGCGTAGAAGATCCTCCTTGGAAATAGAATGTTAAATAATATGCAATGCTTTAAATTATACTTGCTTGTTAAACAAAAAATGTATGTTAACTAAGAACTTGTCATAAAATAGAAATGATCTAAGAAAAGAAACAAAAAAACATGTATTATAATTGCAGCTTATTTGACCCTTGGAATTATACCCAGTGCAAGTTTCAAGCAGGCTTCTGGATCACACATTGCATCCCTCTGTTCTCCTCATTACAGATAGAAATAAGCAGCTGAAAAGAGATGTCCCATTTATATCATTTAAATGAGAGACCTCCCTCCCTCAGCTCAATAAATCCACCCTGCCCTTCAGAGGTCAGTAGGGTTACCAGCTGTCCTCTCCCCCCCCCCCCCAATCATACTGACAGGCACTTCAAGTAGCTTGACCTAGTGACACACTGTTATTACACATTTCATTCTATGAAACTATAAGTTGCCACCATCATCATAACAAGGCTTACCTTTGTAGAACTGCTGTCAGTAATTTTTGCTAGCTGCCAAAGGATTACATAGTGAGTACACTGCAGTGCATGAATAACGATCTGTGTTTAAAATACAAGATAAAATGGTTATTAAAAAAGGACTGTGGTTTTTTTCCCCTTAGATGTATTTTTCCTATTACTGCTTTTTAAAATATACAGACCTGTTCAGGCATATCTCCGTTCTCAATGCCTGTTTTTAATAACTTGTAGTTACAACCAAATAAATCCCATCTTGACAGATCATGAGCACTGAAATAGAAAGAAAATGAACAGCTCAATTTCATCACACCTTTTCTCCCACTTTACAACGCATTGATTACTGTAATCCTTGCAATACAGTGCAAGCAGCACAGTGCTACTACCCTTAGGCATTAGTCAAATTACTCTCCTTATAACAGATCTAGACATGTTATCACCACAGAAGAGGAAACCTCAGGTGGCCCTCATATCACTCTAGGCCACACCTATCGCAGGCGCAACTTTTGCCTCTGACCCTGCCCACAACAGTCATGTGGCCCCCATAAGGGTCATATATTACTCTTGATACCAAAACCAGATACAGATAAAGCTCAAATGAAAAATTATCAACCAATTTCCCTGTTGAATATGGATTATAAAATATTTGCAAATGTATTGGCCACAAGATTGAAAGGAATATTGAAAGAGTATATCCACAATGATCAAGCAGGCTTTTTGCCTGGGAGACATATGAATGTAAATATTAGAAACTTAGTGGATATACTTGAAAGGTTAGAAAAGAAAATTAATGCAAAAGCTATTTTGATGTTTATAGATGCGGAGAAGGCCTTTGATAATATTTCGTGGAGTTTTATGAAAGAAAATTTTGTCAAGATGGAAGTAGGTCAAAACTTTATGAATGGAATAAATGTGATTTATTTCGAGCAAAAAGCCAAGATTATAGTGAATAATGTGGTGTCAGAGGAAATAAGAATTGAAAAGGAACCAGACAAGGGCACCACTCTTATTCCCTTGATATCTTCCTCTTTTCTTATCATATTCAGCAAGACCTCCAGGACTGTTATAAATAAGAGTGGGAGAGAAAGAATACAAATTAAGAGCCTTTGCAGATGATTTGGTGTTGACGCTACAAGAACCTGAACACAGTGCCGTAAAAGCACTGGAGACTATACAAGAATTTGGGATAGTAGCAGGTTTCAAGCTAAATAAAGCTAAAACCAAAGTTTTAGTAAAAAATCAGACATTGGAAGAAAGAGACAGATTACAAATAGTGACAGGACTAAGATTTGTTAAGAAAGTGAAATACCTGGGTGTTAACAGGATGGTGAAAAATTTAAATTTATGTAAAGATAATTATGATAAAATATGGAATGAGATTAAAAGAGATTTAGCAATTTGGACAAATTTGAAGCTATCAATGTTAGGGCGTATTTCAGTGATAAAGATGAATGTATTGCCAAAAATGTTGTTTTTATTTCAAACTTTGCCAATTGTAGACAAGATGAATTGTTTCAAAAGGTGGCAAAAGGATTTGTCGAAATTTATCTGGCAGGGGAAGAAACCAACATTTAAATATAAAATATTAACTGATTCAAAGGAAAGAGGCGCATTCTCGCTGCCAGATCTAAAAATTTATTATGAAGCAGCTGCCTTTTGCTGGTTGAAAGACTGGTTTTTGTTAGAAAACACAGATGTATTAGATTTGGAAAGACATGATAATGTTTTTGGTTGGCATGCATATCTTTGGTATGAAGATCAAGGCCCACAAAGGTTTTAAATCGCATATAATCAGAAAAGCTTTGTTTAAGGTATGGATGAAATATAAAGATTTACTTGAAAGGAAAACACCCAGATGGTTATCACCCGTAGAAGCAAAAGCCCATAAAAGAGCAAACATGGATAGACAATGGCAGAAATATAGTGATATTTTGTTACAAGAAGGAGAACATTTAAAATTAAAATCATATGAACAATTGAAAGAGAATCTAACGGACTGGCTACAATATTATCAGATTAATGAAGTATTTAATTCAGATAGAAAAATTGGTTTTCAGTTAGAAAAATCTAAGTTGGAGACGGAATTGTTAGAGCCTAGATCAAAAAATTTATCCAGAATGTGTAATTTATTGCTTGAGTGGCATACAAAAGACGAAATGGCAAAATCAACAATGATAGATTGGGCTAAGGATGTGGGGCACAATATTATGTTGGAAGACTGGGAAGGATTGTGGAAAACTGGTATGAAATTTTCAGCGTGTAATACGCTTAGAGAAAATATTATGAAGATTATGTATAGGTGGTATTTGACAAAAATATATTATGCACAAAGTAATAAATGCTGGAACTGTAAACAGGTAGAAGGAACTTTTTTCCATATGTGGTGGATGTGTCCAAAGGTAAAAGACTTATGGGAATTTATAATGAAATGAAGGTGTTCAAAAACACATTTAAAAAGAAACCAGAAGCCTTTTTACTGGGCATCCTAGGCCAAGAAATCCCAAAATGTGATAGAACTGTATTTATGTATGCCACAACAGCAGCTAGAATTTTGATAGCTAAAAACTGGAAGACAGAGGAACTACCAACGATTGAAGAATGGCAGATGAAAATGATGGACTATATGGAACTTGCTGAGATGTCCAGGAAACTCCGTGACCAGAGGGACGACGCAGTGGGAGAAGAATGGAAGAAAATTAAAATGTATTTGAAAAAATATAGTAAGATTGAAATTTAGAAAGAACTTGGAAGAAATGTTAGACTGCAGATTTAGGATTATGTTAAATGTTAATGAAATGTGAAATAATGAATTAAGAAAATAATTTAAGAAATGGATAAGATTTATTAGAAAATATGGTTGATACAATGTAAAGAAATTACTAAAGATGAAGGACAATGAACGCAGGAAGTCAAGCAACAATGTTAAGGAAAGAAGCAGTTTTTAACAATTAATTTTTTGTTTTTTGTTTTTGTATTTTGTAGTTTGTATAATTTTTTTAGTATTTGTGGTGTTTTTGTAGTTCTTGTATTGGTTTATTTTATGTGTTTTGTTGATGTTTTGAAAAAAGTCAATAAATACATTTTTTTAAAAAAAGGTTCCCCATAAGGGAATACAACCCTTGATATGAATAAATCTCCCTACCCCTGCTACAGAGTTCCAGTGTGCTTTGCACAGCACTAAGCCATGGAGGATGCAATGTGCCTGGTTTTCCCTCTCTGCCCCTTCCCCTGGATTGGAAGAGGAAGGAAAGAGGGGTGCCAATCTGTAAAATAGCTTTTTACTGTAGAATAGATGGTGGCATCAGCACAGTTGGTATCATTCAATATAAAATATATTCCTAAATGAACTTTCCAGATCTTGGTCTAGTTCTTATCTCATATGTGTCCTGGAAAGCATTGAGCAAACATCCTAACCTCCTAAGACTATTTACGTAACGTACAGCACAAATAATCTGGTTACCAGCAAAATTTAATCAACATCTCCTGTAATGGAATGCGTCCCACATAGTCAACAGTAAGATAACCTGAAGACTCAGGAAACAATTGACTTCAAGCAAGTAATGAAACTTTTGGGAATAGTTAAGGATTCTTTTACTCTTTAGATCAATATATGTTAAGTGTTGTAAGATTTGTTGCCTGCTTATTTTAAAATTTTCTGTCTGAAGCAGCATCCATGTATTCAACCTCTTTCATTTCATGTAGTAAGACAATATTTCTTTATTCTCTTACATATGAGTTTCCTGTGGGCATAAGAATAAGGGTAAACTCATTCATAGTATTTTTTTTAAAGCACACTGTAACTCTAGCAAAAAAGATGCTGAACCCTCCCTCAGCTTAATATTGGGAGTGTACATAGAAGACATGTAGGTAGTGGACACTTACACAGGTTTTTAATGCCTACCTTCAAACAAGACAAGACAGATTCATGCACAGCTTTCCCTAAGTAAGTAGTTCTAAACAAAGAGCCAACATGAAGGCTAACCGGTGGTTCTCTCTCTCTAATATTAAAAGAGTCAATGCCTCTTTACACAAACATGAAATGTGTAGTTGTGGTGATGTTAATAGGGGGAAAGACCAGCAGGAACAGAAGTTGGACATATTGAGCAGAAAGTAGTCAAATGTCTGCACAATACATGGCTGCTAAAATGATCACAGCATTACTGTCAATTATTTTTTTTTTTAAATAAGTTTAATTTTAGCACTTTTAAAACTTCTCAGTGATTAGAATTTAAATTTCTTATTAAAACAAAGAGTTGAGTGTTGCAAGAAGTGGACAGGCTATTCCTGTACTTACTTATGAAAAGCAGTGATTCGCTTTAATGTTGATAGGACCTGATAAGCATCATCTTCATCAGGCTCTTCACCCTGTTAAAAAAATTATACAGTTGCAGTAAAAGTAAGTATCTTCAATAAATGGTAAAGTAGTATTTTAAGAGTAGCTCAAATGAAAAGCACTCACAAAATCAACAACTATCAATGCTTTCTATTTCAGGCCAGATATGAAGTACTTGCAATTGTTGAGGTTTTTTGTTCTTCCAAGGAGCGATGAGAAACAAATACATCTTCTATTGCCTCTTGTAATATGTCACAAGAGAACCTTGTAAATAAACACAATTGTTGGGGTTTTGTACCTTGTGAGAAGCCTTTTGCTATCTGGCCAGTGTGAATGCTAGCTTGAATCCTAAAGCAAGAAATACAAATAAATAAATAAAAACAAGATACATGCCTCTTGCAGAAAATCTTCAAGAAGTCTATTGAATTTGTCAGCCAGTTCATCCATTAGCTGACTTCTTGCAATGTCCACTCTGTTAAATATTGTGAACTCTTCATTACAGAGTGCATGATACGTTTTAGAGCAAGCTTCCAAAACATCTGTGTCGGTGTGCTTTTCAACAATATCCCGGATCTGTCGCATTAAGGCATCCAAATGCTACAAAAGACAAATCAAAATTATGAGGTAAGCACAGCAAAACATATGTTTTCTGGTGATTTGATCAAGTAGAACAAACAAACAAACAAACCCAAAAGGAATTTATTTAAAACTTATTTCAAAAGAGGTAGGTATTGGCTTCACCTGTTACAAGAATTGCATTCTCTTGAAGCAATCTGCTTCATAGCCAACCCTGCAATAGCCCCCACTATAGAATGCTGCTAACCCCCAATATACAATTATCTGTTTAATAGGAGGATTTGTTTAGTTTTTATTCCCTTAATACTTGTATATTTGCTTACCTTTTCTAATCTCCCTGTTGTGTAGATTTCCAAATCAAAATATTGTGGCAACTGTAACAAGTTGGTGACTTTCTCTGCATCTACAGAATACTGTAGAAATTGATAAAGAAAACAAAGCTCAAATAGTTTTAAAGAAAACAAAAGTGCCCCACATAATCATGTATTTGTTAAATTTTAATACCAGCCTTCTACTAAATTAGGCATTCTACAATTCCAGATATGAGTTTCACCAGGAAATAAAAAATATTCATTATTAATCAACACTGTTAACTTCATTAACCAAGTAGCTTCTCCAAATGCATTCTTTCTGTATGCCTCTTCAAGTGCTGGGACCAGTAGAAAATTGCACAAGAAGGGCAAAGCACATGATATGCATGCAAAAGGTCCCAGATTCAATCCCAGGCTTCTCTAGGTAGAACTGAGAAAGTTACTCCTGTCTGAAACCCTGGAGAGCCGCTGCCAGTCAGTGTAAACAATACTGAGATTGATTGACCAATAGTCTGACTCTGTATAGGTAGCTACCTATGTAATTGTGGTCTTAAAAGAGAGAGAAATAGATCACTCACTTTTGCTAATAGCTGAGGGAGTGCCACAGCAAAAAGTTCTGTGATCCTTGTCCTGTCATCCAACTGTGCTTTTTTCTCCTTTGCCGTAAGTACCTACATTGAAAGTGCAAGGATAGTTATAACTAAATAAGTGATCATATCAACAGTTTCAACAATTGTTTAGTGCAACCAGTAACTTACCAAGTTATAAAAATGTTACTCATAGTAGACCCAAGAGCCTGTTGCGCCAGACCAAAGGCCAATATAGTCCAGCATCCTGTTTTCCAGTGGCAAACCACATGCCCCTGGGAAACCCAAAAGCAGGACACAAGAACAATAGCTCTATCCCTCTGCTGTTTTCCAGCAATTGTTATTCAAAGACATGCTATGCTGTACTACTTTCTGGAGTTAATATATAAAATAAAGAACAGGTGTGGCTCATATGTGCAGCAACTGCACCAGAATCCCCACCCATCCATGTGCTCATGCATGCCCAGTGACACGTGTGGGGAATATGGTACAGATGCTACATGTATGAACAGATTCATATAAAGCAGCAAACTAAAATTTATTGTTTACATTTATTAGTTTCTTATTAACTGCATCCTCTAACCAATGTACAACCAAAGTTAAGTAATGGGGATAGAATCATGAACAGCCACACAATTTACACTACATAAAGTTATTGCATAGTAGAATTAATAAGTGTTAATGCTACAAAAATGTGCCACAATTCTATGACCAAATTTCAGTATTGGAACTTGGATTGCTTTACTCTGGTCTCTGAGACAAAAAATAATTTACCGTATATCGCGGCGTATAAGGCGACTCGGCGTATAAGACGACCCCCCCCCCAACTTTTTATGTGAAAAAACAGAGTTTGGGGTATACTCACCCAGCCCGGGCTCCATGGTGGCTGAGGTGGCGGCGGCAGCTGGAGCGGCGGGGAGAGGTTCCCCTCTAGCCGCAGAGGAGCCGCACTCGCTGCCCACGCCCAGCCCGGGATCCATGGCGGCGGCGGCTGCTGAAGCGGCGGGGAAAGCTTCCCCTCTAGCCGCAGAGGAGCCGCGCTCGCTGCCCACGCCTAGCCCGGGATCCATGGCGGCGGCGGTTGCTGAAGCGGCGGGGAAAGCTTCCCCTCTAGCCGCAGAGGAGCCGCGCTCGCTGCCCACGCCCAGCCCGGGATCCATGGCGGCGGCTGAAGCGGCGGGGAAAGCTTCCCCTCTAGCCGCAGAGGAGCCGCGCTCGCTGCCCACGCCTAGCCCGGGATCCATGGCGGCGGCGGCTGCTGAAGCGGCGGGGAAAGCTTCCCCTCTAGCCGCAGAGGAGCCGCGCTCGCTGCCCACGCCCAGCCCGGGATCCATGGCGGCGGCGGCGGCGGCTGAAGCGGCAGGGAAAGCTTCCCCTCTGGCCGCAGGAGCCGCGCTCGCTGCCCACGCCCAGCCCGGGATCCATGGCGGCGGCGGCTGCTGAAGCGGCGGGGAAAGCTTCCCCTCTCGCCGCACAGAAGCGCTCCGTGCTTGCCGCCCACGCCCAGCCCGGGCTCCATGGCGGCGGCGGCAGCTGAAGCGGCGGGGAGAGGTTCCCCTCTAGCCGCAGAGGAGCCGCACTCGCTGCCCACGCCCAGCCCGGGATCCATGGCGGCAGCGGCGGCTGGAGCGGCGGGGAGAGCCTCCCCCTCGCCATACAGGAGCGCTCCGCGCTTGCCTCCATGGCGGCTGAGGCGGCTGGAGCGGCGGGGAGAGCCTCCCCCTCGCCGCACAGGAGCCCTCCGCGCTTGCCTCCATGGTGGCTGAGGCGGCTGGAGCAGCGGGGAGAGCCTCCCCCTCGCCGCACAGGAGCCCTCCGCGCTTGCCTCCATGGCGGCTGAGGCGGCGGGGAGAGCCTCCCCCTCGCCATACAGGAGCCCTCCGCGCTTGCCTCCATGGCGGCTGAGGCAGCGGCAGCGGCGGCTGGAGCGGTGGGGAGAGGCTCCATGGCGGCTGAGACGGTGCACGCACACACTCAGCCAGTGGCGGGGCGGATGTTGCCGGCGTACAAGACGACCCCCGACTTCAGAGAAGATTTTTTGGAATTAAAAAGTCGTCTTATACGCCGCGATATACGGTAATTAAAGTTAAGATACTTTCACTAACATGTACACTAGGCTATGGGTGCATCTTCCAATCAGCACATCTTACTTCTGAAAAAACGTAATAATCCAATGAAAGTTAAAAGGCTTTTGGGACACAACACATATGTTTTGAACTATAGGGTCTTTTGATACGTATTTTAACAATGCAACATTACTGACATTGTATTACACCCATCTGTCACAACATATGTGAAGAATTACCAACACAGTTTTTCATTTGCTAGAAAGCCTTATTATTAAAATCAAATATGAGAATGAATTCAGCACTACTGCCATACTATAAGTTTACAAAAACAAAACCATACCCGCTTTCCTGAGCCTCTTCCTACAGGCGGATGACATTCAGCTGCTTGTCTAATTGTACACAGCATTATTTCAATTAGTGCACTTTCCTGTTTGTCTGTTAAAGCTGAAATTATAAAAAATATCAAAATATTTCAACTCATTTTTCCTAAGAGCATACCTGCTTATGAAGGCTTAGATATAAGTAGTAAAGGTTTTCTACTGGAATTATGTAAATAGCTTAAACTTGCAACTGGGGCATCAAGTTTAAGTAGAAAACAACAAATGCGTACAATTATGAGTTTGAATTCAGGTTTGGAAGTAATAGTAATGTTTTACAGTTTTTGTACTACATTCAAGGCTGTATTTGCATTTTAATGCTTTCTTTAAGAAAACAGCAGTATTATTTTTACAGAATAAAGTAAATGGGAGATTCACATGTTAAGAACAAAGCAGGAGCAAGGGTACTGATCTGCAGAATTAACTCAAGGTACTGATTTAGCATTAATTTCAAATGTTTAATAAAATTATCAGGGATGATGCTTCAGTATAAATCTGCAAGATGGCACTATTCCTACAAGCACAATACCAATACAGAAAAACTAAGGAGCAACCAGACATCTGTTTGTTTATTAAAACACACTTGCTAGTTTGACTATGAAGGGGAGGGGGTTAACTTTGTATACTAAAAAATCACGATGAGTGAACAAGGGAAAGTTGATTTTGCTCCTCATCACTGCAAGATCCAGTCTATAGTTCTCTGGAGAGCGTGCTTATTAAACATATACATATTTCATTTGATCCCCAAGTTGAAGACAACAACAAAAATTCAACAGATTTAGGCTACAAACTCTGCTTCATAACGAGCATGCCCCATCCAAGAGTACATTCCAAGGAAATATGCATAGGACCAAACTGACCTATGGACTGCAAGACATATGGACTATTGCTAACCAATGGTTGCAATCCAGATTTCCGTACACAAAAGAGCTTCCCTTTCTCTTCCATGAGAAAGGAAACCTCTCCAAGCTCAAAACCCCTTCCCAACCAGACTATAAAATCTTCTTATAAAAAAGTTTGATGCTGAAGAATACAGTGAAATCTTACGTTCTTCTCCATTGAGTGGCTCCTCCAACAGAAGACTATTCATACATTCCCAGTCCTTCAAGAGGTCAGTGGCACAATCCCACATGCTGTCCACCAAGTAAGCAGCATGCTCATGTAACTAAAAAAGATTCAACTGTATTTAACATTTTGTCTCAGGAAAACTAGTTAATATGTATACCCCAATGGTTAGAAAAAGCCCTACTGTTGTTGAAGCTGTGAAAGAGCCAGTACTAATTCCTGTTATTTATAATTTCAAAGGGAGGTGTTAATATTGAACAGAATTATGGGCAATTAACCAGGAAAATGTTTTGTTACTTGTTTGCAGTTACTATGATGACCCCTTGAAACAAGTGTATTTAAGCATCCTGAACTGGTTTACTTATTCAGAAATGTGTGCTGCATTTTAATTGACAGTGACAGTCATGGTTATTTGAAAGATCTAATCGCAGCAAAACACTCAAAGAACCTCAAATCAGATGACTCTTCTTCTCCCCTCATGCTTCTATTATCAAAACTGTCAATGCTAAACAGTGTCAGCAAATCATAAAGGGAGAGATTTGGAGGTGCACAGAAGAGCAAAGGAAAGTTGGCCTATGAGTTCAATCTTCCTGGCCATATTGTTTATATTCATACTCTTAACAGAGTAGCCAAAACTTTTCATGAACTCATTTCCCACTAATTAGTGTAGCCAAAAAAATATAGGCCTCGGCCTCACTCTAGGCAGCTGTTTAATTATCAAAAACTACCTCTATAGTAAAAGAAATAATCTCTTTAATAACAGATTTGTAAAGACATCCTAGTTTAAAAAAAAAAAATTCAACAGATACAGTGGTACCTCGGATTACGAACTTAATTCGTTCTGGAGGTCCATTCTTAACCCGAAACCGTTCTTAACCTGAGGCGCGCTTTCACTAATGGGGCCTCCAGATGCCGCCACCGCACCGCAATTTCCGTTCTCATCCTGGGGCAAAGTTCACAACTTGGAGCAACTACTTCCAGGTTAGCAGAATTTGTAACCCGAAGCGTTTGTAACCCGAGGTACCATTGTATATAAAATGAACTGGGGCAAAACTGGGTAAGACACTTCTTACTATTCAGAAAGTCTTGAATGCCTGGTATGCTCTTCAGGAAGAAATCACCATAAAAATCAAGCATTTATCTTAACTATAGTTCTATAAAATGAACAAGTTACTCATAAACATACCTCACTTTCCAAAAAGAAAAATACTAAAGTCTTGACAAGGTTAGCATTTGGACCTTGTCTCCCCCGTCTTTTAAGAATTCCATCCTCTTCAGGGTCTCTACGACTAAAAAGCCTTTCAAAGCAAGGGAACAAAAAAAACAAGCACCAGACATTTATTGCTGCATATGCATTTACTAGACAGATGATGTTTTCAAGAGCAACAGTTAACTATTATTAACAGGTAAAAGTTTGCTCTTTTATAGACAATATCCAATTGTGGTACTGCTCCAGTGGGAAGGTAAACGGCGTTTCCGTGTGCTGCTCTGGTTCACCAGAAGCGGCTTAGTCATGCTGGCCACATGACCCGGAAGCTGTACGCCGGCTCCCTCGGCCAGTAATGCGAGATGAGCGCCGCAACCCCAGAGTCAGACACGACTGGACCTAATGGTCAGGGGTCCCTTTACCTTTACCTTACTGATGCAGTGAACTTCCACTTGCACACGTGATACATTTTATTTATCATTTTCCTTGCTGCCACCAATGCACCCCAAAATCTGCTCCAGTGGGTTGAGGGACCCTCTGAGATAGATGGGGGAGGGGGAAACGTAGGGGGCAGAAGAGGAAGGGGAATTCCTCTATCACTATGGAAGGGTTGCCTATAATAGGGTTGCCACATTTTGAAGAACAAAAAAGGGGACACATTTTCCAACTTCTACTTTCTGTTCTGTGAGGCAAAAGCTAAGGCACTCGCCTCTGGTGAGTTGAACACTCAGTGGCCTAGTTTAAATATGTGTGTGTTGGGTTAGTATAGCAGGAGTGCAAATGCTTGCATACTTAGAATCATGGAATTGGGGAGTTGGAAGTAACCCTGAGGATCATCTAGTCCAACCCTGCAATGCAAGAATATGCAGCTGTCCCATATGGGGACTGAACATGCAACCATGGCATTATCACCACCATGCTCTAACCAAAGCATGGAGTTGAACCAAGGTCCTTCTAGGTGCAAAAAAAGATGCTGTTGGCCCTCTGAAACAGTCCCTCTGAAACAGAAACACAAGAAGGTGCCTTATACCAAGTCAGACTCATTGCTCTGTCTACCTCAGTACTGCCTACACCAGGCATGTCCAAAGTCCTTTTCAGGGACCTAATCTGGCCTGTCAGATGGTTTTAACTGGCTCCTGTGGCAGTTTACTTCCTGGGGTAAAATCCTAAAAAAAAAAAAGCTCAACAACTTTGGTTGACCCTCACGGCCCTTCACTTCTGGCCCTCTTTGAAAAAAGTTTGCACACCACTGGCCTACCAGGGGTCAGCAAACTTTTTCAGCAGACCCCCCCCCTCAGACCTTGTGGGGGGATGACTATATTTTGAAGGAAAAAAATGAACCAATTCCTATGCTCCACAAATAACTCAGAGATGCATTTTAAATAAAAGGACACATTCTACTCATGTAAAAACATGCTGATTCCCAGGCCGTCCGCGGGCCGGATTTAGAAGGCAATTGGGTCAGATCTGGCACCCAGGCCTTAGTTTTGCCTACCCATGGCCTACAGTGACCAGCAGTTGCTATGGAATGTCTCAGGGCAGCAGTATTATTACACACACACAAATGGCTTTAGTCATTGAGGTCCTTAATCCATGCATGTTTTACTTGGGAGGAAACCCCACTGAACTGTTGGGATTTACTTCCAAGTAGAAGACTGCCTCCAGATCAGGAATGGAAACAACCCTTTCCCCCAAATGATGTCCAAATTGCTTTTTTAGTTTCTTACACATTGTATTTTATTGTATTACGCTTTGAATTCCATAAAACTATACTCATCTTAAGTCTGCATAATACCTCCTGCACTCCACTAACCATAGTTAGTGGAAACTAGTTTGCAAATCCTGGTTTATGATCATCCAATTTGCTAATCAACCATAAACTGTTATTTGTCAAGTCAGATATCACACGAAAAAAACCTTAACTCATTATGTCTGAACTGAACCATAAATATAAAAACCACCTGGATTTTCAGGCTGTCCATTTACTAGAGCTGTGGCATGCAGTGAAAAGCACATGATGTCCACAGAGTGTGAACAGGCATACTTACCCTAAACTGTATGAGACTTTAAAGTTCAAAATGAGCACTTCAAATGGGGTCCAGAACTTTATCCCCTTTAACATTATCAAGCCCCATTCAGTTGAAACTGACTCTGACATAGCCCTGTATATAGCACAGTACTGAGATTTAGTGCTCAGGTGGAACTAGAGAAACAAAACTTAGTTGTGATATTTGTGTGTGTAACTTCCTACAGTCTGAAGCAACTATACTGCATTCAATTATCGCTTCCCTCATGAGGAGAGACTTTGTTTAAAACATATCCATAGTATGCTAATTACAGAAAACATTAACTATTTCATAAGTGGTACTTATACAAAAACATTATCCTGCCTTACTTTTTATAAAGAAATTCTCCTGCTGCTACAGCTACTGGACGATGGGCTGAGTAAACCAGGTGGTAGACATTTTCACAGTCTTCTGCAGTCAGGACTTCTTCACTACTCCTAGAAATGAAAATAAAAAATATATATTCCAAAATATTAAGGAAGAACCAAGAGATTCAATGTTGGTGTTAACATTAAAATAAAGAAGGAGCAAAAGTGACTAACATTTCGATGCAGACAAAAATAAAGGCACAGAAACAATAACCACAAAGCCTAGCAGAGCTAGGTTTACAATATAAAAAAGCACAAAAATACATATCACAGTAACATATAAAAACACTACACACCCACCCCACAGTTTAAAAGGCCATAGATAGTTTAATTAGCCAAAGGCCTGGAAGAAGAGGAATGTTTTTGCTTGGTGCCTAAAGTTATGGAACAAAGGTGCTATGTGAGCATCTCTGGGGAGAACATTCCACAAACAGGGAGCCAACCCAGAAAATCCATTATGGTTTTGTCACCCTCCAGACCTCTCACAGAGAAGGAACACAAAGAAGGCCCCAGATGATTATAAGGTCCAGACTGGTTCATATGGGGGGAGGTGGTCCTTGAGGTATTGCAGTCCAAAGCCATGTATACCAACCGCTCAGAGGTTGCATAACTAGTTTCATTTTACTGAGTTTCATTAGCTGCTTATTAAATTTGTGAACAGCTGTATAAAAAATGGTAAGTGATCTGAAGTACTGTATATTCTGGCGTATAAGACTACTTTTTAATCCAAGAAAATCTTCTCAAAAGTCGGGGGTCGTCTTATACGCCGGGTGAAGAATCTGCAGTCGAGTATATCTCAAACTTTGTATTTTAACTGGAAAAGTTGGGGTCGTCTTATACACCCAGTCGTCTTATACGCTGGAAAATACGGTAAATGCTAACAGCTAAGTTGAGTTATCTTTGCCACTAACAGTTGACATGCCCCATAGCTACCAGAATTGGTTATGAATGGAAGGCTGGTCAAGTACTACAGCAGTTTTATATGTAATATTATTTGCACTGTGGGAAATGGGCCAAATTCTCTCAGACATTTTTATTCAAGTATAATGAAATGTAATTGGCAATAAAATGATACAATGGAGACAGGGTGAATCCGGTTGATTGCTAAGTAGTTGATAGCTGCAGCTGCTTGGAAACTGGGGGAAGATGCTGTAGGAATTCTTACACTACCTACAAATAACTTCCATGAAATCAGTGGGCTTTTAAAATTACCACAGCAGAACAGGTGACCTCACTAAGCCAATTTAGGCTGTCCTGCTGCTCACTGTGGACATGAACAAAAAACCCACCCAAGAATTTGGGCTCTTAAACAAATATATCAAGGAATCATGGCATTTTCTGGCACAAATGGCTGTCAAGAACTACTTAAAAACCTGCAGAGTATCCCAGCATGATAAAAACTGAACCAAAAAAATGAATTTTCAGCCCCATAAGCAACATAATAAAAGTGACACTGCAAAACAGATATTCTATGTTCAAAGCTTTGTCAAAGTACACGTAAACAAAATGTATAAATTAACTCCACATGTTTATATTACACACTGGCCAGAAATACTTACTGTAAAACAAGAGTAAGTAGTTTTATTGCTTGCACTGCCACATCATATTCTTTGTCTAGAGTCATAGACACAATTCTATCCTGATGGGGAGAAACAAAGTTTTAAAACGACTAGTGTTAAAAATGGAAAGTCTGGAATGCTAGCTTAAATGAAAGAGAGAGAAAATGCTAGCTTAAATGAAAGAGTTAAAAATACTAACCTTGAATCGACTGGTGAAGAGCTCCAATTTGGAATTCAGTTCTTTATTATAATAAAGCCCTTGCAAAGCTGTAAGACATTTGAGTCTTACCTCCCCTTGCTAAGAAAAAGATCAAACACATGTAGGCTTTAAATATCATTTTTCAACATGATATGCTGCATTCATTGATTGAACAGCTCCACATCTATTCTAAATCAAAGTTAATGCTGCAGGTCTTTACTGTTCTTGGTTTGTTGCTGTCATATTAATAACCAAGCACTTTCCTGATCAAACAGGCAATATTCCCAGAAAGAATATAATCTTCCTCACTATGATTGTGACTAGGATCCAAACAACTACTGGCTGCATTCTAACATGATAATCCATAAACATGGCTTACTGTGAATGAACAGCACACTACTGCATGCTGGCCAATTGCTCCAGCTGCTCTCGTTCCAGAGTGAGGGTAACAAGCTATAATCCAAAGCAGAGTTTGTAGTTTGTGTTTCCCAAACAAACTAGAAATTGGGAAAGCGAGAGCCTTATTTTCACAGATTGTAGTTCATAAAGAAAGAAAACCATGTGCTGGTTCAGACATTGATAGAAACCAAGGTTCCTGCTTGATTGCTCATGCTCACACTAGGGGAGATGTACAGCAGGAGCGATTTGACAGTGTGTGCTAGCATATTGCTCATTCACAATAAGCCATAGTTTATGGCTCACCACACATTTAACAACATTTAAGTAGGCACCAGTCAGCCTTCCTAAAAAGCATTCCAGGGTTATGGCACCACTACTGACAAGGCACAATGTAAAGAGCCTGATGAACATGTGTATTCAGGCACTTTGATCCCAAGCAACACGCAACGACTTGTGAAATGCTTTTGACTCAAAGACATCTTGGAATGTAATTCATGTAACTTAACTTTTGTATTTTTCCATTTTGCTTAAAACCAGCAGATAATATATATTTAAAATGTTGTGCCTGTACTGAAACTAACTTTGTTTGGTTTTGCTGCTTTATTCTCAATAATTAATTCTGAAAACCTTGAAAATGGATAAATGGTACACAGCACCTTACCTTGTCATGCATTGTCCATCCCACATATTTTAAATAGCTGTCATTGAGAAATGCATCACTATACATTTTCATCCAAATCCCAATTTCTTCAATACAGATTGCTCTTATTTCAGCTATTGCATCCCTAGAAGAGGATCGAAAAGTAAGTAAAATATAATAAATAAAATAATCACAAGCAAAGCTTAGCACATTCTATAGCACAGAGCAACTGAACTCACCTGTATCTATGAACAAATACACCTTTAAAAATTGCATTCATCATATTCTCTATTTCATCCTGATTTTCTTGGAGCTGAAAAATACATTAAGTGCCAAATGAAGAAACTGTAGTTTTAAGAGATATACTGACACAATATATGTCTATAAAACTGAAATAATTCTCAAAAAAGATTACCAGACAGAATAATTGCATATTAAAATATCATTTTCACCCCAGAAACTGGAGTGTGTGAACACCATTGCATGCCATACTGGTGTGTTGGATGCATTAGACTTTAAAAGATTAAACAAATTCATGAAGAAGAGGCTGTCAATGGCTACTAGCCATGATTTCTATGCTCTACCTCCAAAGTCGGAGGCAACAATGCTTCCAAATACCAGTTCCTGGAAACCTTGGGAGAGGAGAGTGCTCATGCACTCATGTTCTGCTCCCTGGTTTCCCACAAGCATCTGGTTGGCCATTATGAGAGCAGGATGCTGGACTAGATGGCTCATTGGCCTGATCTAGCAGGCTATTCTTATGTTGCAATAACTAAGCAATGGCAAGATAAATTTCACAATCAATTGACAGCACACCTCATTTTGCATCAAAATCTTTAGAAATTAAAATAATTGACAAAGGCTCTAACCTCTTTCCTTTTTTGTAGCAAGAGCTCCAGTCTATCATTAGCCCGTTTTACAATTATTTTATTTCGTTCTGCTTCATACTGCCGTTGTGTATTGTCCATGTTAATGCTGAGGTTTAATGCCACATTCACTAATGCAGTCATCAGTTTCATAGCTAAAAAGTATGAAAGATAAAATCACTTAGCGTGCATGTGTTTTAAAAAATAAAGACATTATCAAGACTGCCAAATGAGACATAGAGACAAAACCACTATAGTACATTTAAATTAGACTGCTCAATGTAAACAAGGCTGCAATCTTATACACACTTACTTGGCAGTAAGTCCCACTGAACTCAAGGGGACTTACTTCTTAGTGGACTTGTACAGGAATGCACCATTTGAATGATTCATTCAGAAATGGAAAGGATGGTTACATGCAACCTAGATTATATTGATCTTAACGGACCACTATCTTGATATGCCTCTGTATCTCTATTTCCTTACTGGAGGAGATAGCAAAACAGGCCCATTACAATGACTACAGTACAAACATATGAATAATTTATTTTATTTTTCTAAATTACAATCAACACATGCACACATAGAAGATGTATGTGTGCATTTGTATGTAAATTTATAAAACAGAAACTAGCATAAATAAGAAATGTCTTCATTTATTTAACAACAGGAATATATTTCCTACAACAGTATAGTATCTTATTCCATAACCATTTGAAATAACCCTAAACTTTTCAAAAATGCTTTTCATTACATACACCTCTGTTGTTTTATTCAGAGACTCTATCCTATTTTTTATGGGTGGGTAGCAATCAAATCCCATGTCTTTGCCTGGTACCAAAAAGCTTTCCCAGGGGAAGAACTCCAGAGGGCAGAGAACCATATCCTCAAGGGCATTTTTTCCAGTTGCATCTTCTTTATTTCAGAAGGTAGAAACAACAAAGCATCCACATGCTAACATTCAGTAATACAGGAGGGAGTCCAGTGAGGTCATCAGAGTTTTTGGATATAGCCCAATATATATTTTATTTTACTGTGATTATTCCCACTTTAAAGGAAGGCAAATAGAAATATCTCCTTGTTCTATTTTATCAAACTATGTTTTTCTCTTTGGCTTACTGCAGATTTCTGAATCAGTCAACGCAAATTCAATAAGATATGGGAGAAATCATTATTCAGGATGCCATTTAAGAATTAAAAAGAGAATACACAAAATCATCCCAATAAAGACTGCTTACCTGCCAGTGTGCTAGTATGTCGAAATGCCCTGACTTGAGAGTCTGATAGTCCTGTAAGTAGTGAAATGACTGTGTCCATCATATATTCATCATATATGATACTATATTGACACTGCCGGACCAATACTCCAATAAACTCACAAAAGCTTGACTTAAATTTCTTCCATTGAGGACCAGCCATGGTAAGTGGATAATCTCCACTATCCTACAATAGGAAACAAATATATGTTAACGATATTTCATATTACTGTTTGTTAAAATATAAGATGACGTGAGGAACTAAAACAGCAGAAGTAAATGCTATAAATGTCAGCATTCTTCAAGACCCAAGAAATGCTCCTCACAAAAAGGATTATCATTGTTTTCTTTAGTACATAATATATTCTAAGTTTTGTTTTGCTTTCCAAAGTGGAACCAAGATTTCTGCTCACCACAAAAACATAACAATTTTTTGCAGAACCAAAACTCTCAAGGCAGCAGGTGCATTTGAACATGCAAGAATAATAATAATCACTCTGGAATAGCCTTGGGGAAAGAAGTTATTTTAAGAAAACTACATAAACCTGAGATGCCAACAAGCAGTTTTCAAAACAAAGCAGGGATTTCAAAAGAAACCAATGATAAGCAATCCAGTTTACTGTTCAAGTCAACTGTCTTCTTTAGCTGTTGAAAAGATACACTTTTGGAGAGGAGCTCCCTTATCAAGGCAAAAACTGATAACCTCTTCAGAGCAGAATATGTATGGCTCTTGTGCAGTTTATTACCATTGTGCTAAGAAATACAGCTAAACTCTTTTAGATGAATAGTTGGAATTAGTCTTGAATAAAAACATATTGAAACAGTATTTCAAAGTTTAAACAATACTGTAGAATATTCGTGTAGGGGCATGTACATACATATGCAATACTTATAAAATATTCCATGTTTTTATGACATACTAGTTGACCCGGCCACGTGTTGCTGTGGGTGATTTAGTGACATGGGAAAGGAAGATACAGCATAAAAGAGAAATCGTACCTTTCTGTACAGGTTTACGCGTTTACGTCCAGGTTGGGTATTTTCTGTTTTCCCGTTTGTTTTTGTCTTCTTGTATACTACTTATCATTGGTACTATTTAAGTTTTTGAGTTATTTTTTCTCAATTGTCTGTATGTTCCGGGTCTGCATCAGCGGCGGAAGCCGAGAAAGCGGCCTTTAAGGCCAGTTGGGGTCTGGCGGCTACAGTGGAGGGCGGAAAAGCGGCCTTTAAGGCCGGTCGGGGTCTGGCAGGTACGGTGGAGGCTGGGAAAGCGGCCTTTAAGGCCGGTCGGGGTCTGGCAGGTACGGTGGAGGCCGGAAAAGCAGCCTTTAAGGCCAGTCGGGGTCTGGCAGGTCCGGTGAGGCCGGAAAACCAGCCGAGGTGAGTGAGGAAATTATGGATGCAGCTTTTATTGCACCCTGGATCTCTGTAGGCAATTTTTTTTCCGTTCTCCCTGGCTGTTGAGCCGGGCGAGGTGAGGCAGAAAATGGCAGGCGCGATTGCCAGGCAATATCAACGTTTACGGGTGATCTGCCTTTTCACTGGATGGTGGCAGTGGCGTCAGAAGAAGAGATGCAGTACCAGTATAGCCGCCACTGGAGGGCGATGTTTCGTTACCTTTCCTGTTCATTCTTTTCCCAGCATGCCCGGCAGGGTCTGCTGGCTGAGTTTTGAGGTCCAAAAAAGGGGGTTTTACCTTGCACGGGTGTGACATTTGTATACCCCATGTAGCTAAGAACACTCCCATATAGGAATGTGGCGTAGTTTCCAAATTTGATACGAATCGGTCAAGCAGTTACGGAGCAAAGCTCTCGCCAACAAACACCCAGCTTGAACATTTTTATATATAGATACTGTTTCTAGACTTAAGTACAATATTAAATCTAACAATGCCAATAATATGAATATGGCTGTTTAACAGTGGTTAATATCTTTTAATTTATCCCATGCAAAAATTCCCAAAACTCCACTGTCCACTGTTTTCTTCATTACTGTTACAAGCCATTATTTAACATTGGAAATGCGTATTCTTTTTAAGTGTCTGGCTTCCAATAACTTCTTTGGGACACCTATCTCTATTCATGCTTGGTATTTCATCGCCCCCCTTAAAACAGGGGTGGAGAAGCTTCTTTAGCTGAAAAGCTGAAGGCTCACATGGGCAACCCTCTGTGGACTACATGCCTGTGGTGAGTAGGGCCAGGGGCATGTGGACGGAGCCACACACGATTCTTACTTTTGGACAGTAGGCTACATTCCAGACATGCAAAAGCCAGACAGAGGTTTACAAATACAAACACTTCCACACACAACAGGCATTATAGTGTGGCACAGGGAAAATCTTGAGGGCCCAATATAGGCCTGGGAGGGTCACATTCGGCCTCTGGGCCAGAGGTTCCCCACCCTATCCTGAAAACCAGTGTTCAAAATTCCCTGGTTGCCCGTCACATTTCGCGACTCACAACCATCTACTTGGTGACTGACATCACCAACTGGCTGGCTGGCACATAGTAGCATTTCTTGCTGCATACCAGCCAGCCAAGCTGGAGAGATGTCAGAATCGCCAGCAACTCTTGACATCTCCACAAGTCGGCAGCGTCTTTTACTGTCACACTACCACAAAGGTCAGCTAACTCGTGTGGTAGCATGGCAGCAAAAGACGCCACTGTGCTCCAACCAGCCCATCTGTGGAGATTTTTGTTGCTGGCAAATCTGGATGGAGAGAGGGAGAAGTTAAGACAACGGAGCCAGGAGAACAGAAGCAGCTTTATTAGGGTGATGGTGGCTGAACCACAGAGCTGTCCGGAACACACAAGAATACACTATTTGAAGGATACACGAGAGTGGCCCCAACAGAATTATTTGCACATTGTAGTACCTTCCCTTCCTCAACAGCTTCATGGATTAAACACCACTGACTATTTTTGTCATTTAATGTCACTGCCAAGGACACTTCGGAGGCCAAAGCTGCATGGTGTTCACTTTTTTATTCCATAAACATGCAACCTAAGATCTCAAGAAACTAAGTTTCCAAGGTTGTTTATTTATTTTTTAATGAATCCACAAGTTACAGAACCTCAGGGCTGCAAAGGGATGTATGCAAAACATGAACTTTCATACTCCAGAATGAAGCTCAGAAGGATTTCTAACGTTTAGTGGATAAGATTTCAGAATTGTGGGTTCGAGTCAAAGCTAATCCTACTCAGAGTAAATTCATTTAAGTTACAAGGCATGGCTAACAGGGTCATTTCAATCAATGGGTCTACTCTTAAGCAGAACTTATTTGGCTACAACCCACTGTCTGGTCCCTAGTGGTTCTCTGGACTCTCTTTTACTTCATTGTATCTCTCTCTCTCTCTCCTTTGACCCTCTTCTACTGTTATCACTGCTAAACTATCTTTTTTTAAAAAAAGTATTTTAAGGCCAATTGACACAACAGTACTATGCACTGAAGGGGGTGGGTGGAATTCAGACATGGCCACCAGCCTTATGAACGCCTCTTAACACACATGGTGTGGCTTGCTACTTTCTGGAAAGTCTTTGAAAGATAGCCTGAGTCACATTAAAAATGGTTGTGCTAATTAGCCATTTAGAAGCACAGGGAAACTTTGAAAAGTAAAATGGCTATAAAAACGCTAGTTAATATATAGTTATTTGTGGACTTAAACCATAGTGTGACATTTTGTGCCTTCCTGGCACAGGACCTACATATCTTTTTCACAAAATGCATATACCAATGCTCACTGTCTCCTCTAAGTGCTCACATTCATTTTTATCATACCAGTTCCAAGAATACTCAGTAGACTTGGTTCCCACCACTTTTGCATAGCGTTATAGAGCTTCGTAATGCAATCATATTAAATTCTATTCAGAAGTAATCTCCAATGAATTCAATGGGACTTACTTCCAGATAGGTGTACATATAGAATTTTCAGCCTTATACCCCAGAGAAGTGGGGTTAAGACCTTAGTTTATTTATCAACCAATGCCAACTTTGGGTGGGATTCCATTAAAGAGCCCTGTTAATGGAAGCCCTGAAGAGTCAGTGTGTTGGTCTATGACCTGGGAGACCAGGGTTTGAATCCTCACTCATCCATGAAGCTCACTGGGTGACTGTGGACCAGTCACCATCTCTTAGCGTACCCTACCTCACAGGGTTGTTGTGAGGATGAAATGGAAACGAGGACAACAATGTACACTACTTTGAGCTCATTGGAAGATAAATGTGGGATATAAATACAGTAAATGAAATAAAGGATTTCTGCTTCTGCAATGGGGCTTTATTCCCTTCCTCCACAAGCCACCCTCCAAACTGGCGGGGGGGGGGTTGGAGTAGCCGCCACCACAGTGCACAGGGGGAAGAGAGAGAGGACTGTTCCACTTGGCAAGTAAAAAAGCTTGCCCTGGCAGAATGATTGCCTTACTTTGATGCTGAATTCCAATCCTTTAAAAATCACTGAGGCTGTTTATTTTTTGAGGTGATTTTGATTCCAATGGAGACTTAAACATTCCACTGTGGTGACTGTCACTTAGGTTTAAGGTGCCATTTGGTGGCTAGCTTATATATCTGAGTTTCTAGCACTGCTTAAAACATTTCTTCAAAAGAGATGTCATCATTATACCTGCATGTATTAACTGTAAGTTCATTTCCACTGCTTTTACTTAATAACTTTCCACCCTACCACTATCCTTTGTTATGCAATTCAAAATATGAAATGTATTACATCAAACATTTATATCCTGCAACATGATAGTTCATTTCATAAACGCATGAAAATTTTCTAGAAATATGTGTAAAATTTACCTCATCAAATTCTTCAGTCATTTTCCGAATAATTTCTGAGTTTTGCATATGTCGAAACATCTCTGCTGTTACAACCCCTACAAGTAACAAATAGTGATTTAAAATCACATCATACAGTATCACAGACCTTAACTTCTGTGGGGGGGAAAAAGTTATGCAGGAACATACTAAACTGAAATGTCATTTAATGTTTGGACTATAAGCACTGTTTGTGTATACAAACAATTACAAATTCAGGCAAGGCCTGCTATATAAGCTGCTAACATGCAAATTTTTATATAGTTGGCTGTTAGAATTTTATAAAATATGCTATATGCTATATTGTGTGCCACCTCAACCTCTGGCAAGCCACTACAGAAATATTGTCAATAAATTAATCCTGAAATATTATGATACACAAACACATGAAATCCTGGTTGGCAGCCTAAGATCAATCCACAATGTCTTCAATTTTTAAAGCAAGAGAACCGAGGAGGAGGAGAGAGATGATAATAATAATAATAATAATAATAATAATAACAATAATAATTGTATTTATTCCCCAGCCACCCTGGGCGGCTTGCAGCACATATAAAACATAGTAAAATATCAAACTTTAAAAACTTCCCGATACAGGGCTGCCTACAGATGCCTTTTAAAAGTTATGTAGTCCTTTATTTCCTTATGGTACAGGGCTTGTTCTCAATCTAATAAAACATGGTTTATTAGACTGAGAAAGTGACATCTGAACCAAGTCTTTTTCTCCAACAACAAGAACTGAAAATACTGCAAACTATGCTATCTCTTCTACCTCCTCACTCACTGCAATTTTTTTAAAGTATTTATTGAAGAAAATTTCTCAAATCTTTAAAGAGGCAGCTAACCCATTCAAGTGAATACATTGTTTCCTCTCTATGTGACCACTGAGTTGTGAAATTTAGACATCATATCAACTCAAGTCTCAAGCCATCGTTTGCAAGCCCACTTCAAACAGTGATTTCCAGTTCTGATTTGCTGGCTGGTAACAAAACTCGGTTTATAAATTCAGATGCCATGACAAACCACAGTTGTGCTTCCTTAGCCATGCTTTGGCATCATGTCTGAACTGAGCTACTCTGTGACAGGCAAGTCTAATGGAAACATGTCTAGCCATCTGTGCTTAAGAGACAGTGGTGGCAGGCATTTGCAAGCCAAGCCCCCACATTTAAGTTGAATGGTTATTTGAAAAAGGGTGGGATTTGAATTTTTTTAAGTCTGTAAGGAAGTAAACACTACTTCCAAATACACTTCTTACCTTTACAGCCTGAACATTGAATAAAGAAGTTGATGAGATCAAGAAGTGCTATATCCCTGTCATGTTTGTAGGATTCTATCCAGTCATCTACCACAGACTAGGGAAAAATAAATAAAGCCACCATTAAATACACTGTAACTACCTTTTCAAGATGCAGCTCCCACCCACCCCAAAAAGCCACCAATCAAAAAATTGTAATAAGCTCATAAAGTTTCCTGAACCAGTTCTTCTAAACAGCAAGCTAAGTTGCTTATGTCTTTACTTTCTTTCATTTCTCAAAGTATTAGGCTATATGCATTCACTAGCAGAATGTTCTTCAACTCACACAAAACAACTTTCCCTTCTCCTTCCCCTCTGCCAGCCCTACTCCAGTTATGCGAAACAGAGAAGTCTAAATTGCTGTACACAAAGTATTTTGCTTGTAAGCAGCTTCAACTGGTGAAAGAGGTAAAATGTTTTAATCAAGCAAGACAGTTCTCGCTGTTAAAACTATAGCTTGCAGATTGATGACAATGAGACAAAAGAGTCAGGTACACTGATTTTAATCCAAAGATGCTGTCCCCTATGAGCAGAAGGTACCTTTGGATCAAACTATTTTTATGTTTCTATCTAGATACAAACAAACGATTCCATTAACCAAAATAATTTAGAAGTATTAAAAATAAACCTGCACTAATAATGCACACTAACTCTTAAGATCTGCCAATATTGGTATAATTAGCTTCATAAATTAATTTCTGAATAGGTAAAGTTAAAGGACCCCTGGACGATTAAGTCCAGTCAAAGGCAACTATGGGGTGTGGCGCTCATCTCACTTTCAGGCCATGGGAACCGGCGTTTGTCCACAGACAGCTTTCAGGGTCATGTGGCTGACATGACTAAACTGCTACTGGTGCACAGAGTCTTGGGCTTGTGTTCTCCCCCTCTGAAGGAGAACTTTGGAAGTTTCACTTAATGACAGCGTGTCTTGTTATCAATATTTGGGCAAACTGTGGTCAGCCTTAACTATGTTTTGCAGAAACAAGGAAGTTTTATCAAGTTGCTTTCACAGTCAAAAACCACACGTGTTAAAACTGCTGTTAACCTTGTTCAGTAGAAACTTCTGCTTTCCCCCTCATAGCTGCACCAGAGGAGAAGGAGAGAGGATTTTATGAGCCCGGGTATTTACTGGAACATAAAATGCTAAAACCTTATTTAGTTTATGTTCAATCATAGCCAATATGATTATATGTTATTTTATTAATTTCTTCATGAGGCCATGCTCAGTTTATAGCCAGAATGGGGGACTGAGGGACAGATTTGAGTTTGGACAACTTTCCAGGGGTTCATTCCAACGGTTAGACAAACAAACAAACAAAAACAAAAAGAATAATGCAAGTATCTCTCCCCCTCCCCATAGTTGTCTCGCTGTTAAAAAATTTATGTTTTAAAATATAACATCAAGGGTGTGCATAAGAGCCCAAGTCTTTAGACAGTTTCAATTTTATAGAGTGCTTTATTTACACTGCTTGAATATTCACTTTAAGACCCGTAAAAAGACATACCTGCATAGCACTCTTGCCCATTTTAACAACTTCAAACAGCATCATGTTTTCCACACCATTCTGCTGGTGATGCCCATTCATTCGATTTGGACCACCAGGCTTCCCTGCTCCGTTTCCAACTTTCCCCTTCTCTCCTGTACCTTTTTTCCCCTTTTTACAGGTCTGTATAAATATCAAAAGCAAATGTATTTGTTAGGAAAAGTATAATTGAACTATTTTAGGCATTATCATGTGTTACCAGAGGTTTAACGTTTTGGAATCTTAATTTACTATAAACCACTATTAGCACCCGTTGTGTTCTGCCAGTTTATATTTGCTGAAACAAATGTTTTCAACACAAAGAGCAGGATATAAAGGGTTGCATGTACACAGTGACTTTCTGGCCTGCCCATTCTAGTAGCAACCCATCCCTGGTAAAGGTGCCCCCAAAGGTGTGTGGACACTCTGGAACACATTCCTGAGAAGAATAGCTTCAACTTGAAGGGAAATCTGCAATCTCCCTACACCCTATTACACCAACATTATTCAGATTCAAACAAGTACTTAAGTCACCATTACTGCATCAATAAAATTTCATTCAAAAATTATATAAAATATAAACCAATTTTATTACATTGCCGTCACCATCATTAGTCTATATGACTGAGAATGTCAGATACACATACCTTTCCTTTTCCTGGTTTCTGATTTTTTCCTTCAATATCCTCAAAGTCAGTATCTGAAGAAAAATGTGTTTCAGACTCCCTAAAAAGACATGTTTTATATTCTTGGTAAGTATGCCTTTATTTCGAAAGTATTTTATTTACCATGTCTATTACCTGGATGCAAAATAGTGTACCCTGGCTGAACAGGGTTTCAATATGAACAGTAAGGTACATGTCAGAAGTGAGCCAGTCCATGAAAGTACAGGAGTAGTTTCAGCATACGATACACACCATGCCAATTCAGAAAGGTGGAAAGATGAGAGCAAAAACTAGTAAACCTTGAGTTAATATGTGGATAAATAATATTTCCTACCCACCATCTGCAAAATTTAAATGTGTGAGAAGAACACTGCATACGTAACAATGAAATTTGCATGCATCCATATCAGTTTATCTTCCTGATGCATGCAGATACTTCACTTAAGCTACAACTCAAAATAAACTTACTAGAGTGTAAACCCTACTAAGCTCAATGGGCATAACTTTGAATAAACTCCCAGTATGATTTGCAGGAAGCGGCAAACCAACAGACTGTGCGCAATTAACATCAGGTGAACAAATCAAATTTAGACAGCACACAATTTAAAGGAAAAAACAATGCAGTCAGAGTAACACTCATTTCTTTGCTCATCCTTAGCAAGTAATACTTTTGTAGTATCTTAAAGAAAAGCATACTCAGCACACCTGTTTCAGCCAGTTGTGAAGTACTTCATTGCCTACACCACTGGTCTTCAACTAGTGGGTCTGGAATCACTAGTGAGTTGCAGCTTGATCCAAGGTGAGTTGCAACAACAACACTACCTTCTTGTGAATATATGCTAAAAGATTAAGAAAGTGGGTCCTGGGTCTGAAAAGGTTGAAGACACCCGACATACACTACCCCAAATCTGCAAGAAACACCTCCAACACTTCCTTGAACATTGAACTCGTATGGTTCAAAAAGCCATTACATCTGAAGAAGTCACAAGACAAATTTACGGCAGCTACACTTTGATAGTGGCTAAATCGTTCAAGTAATCTTTTTAAGCAACATCATCACATAATTCTTTGATAATGAAATGATGCTAGGACTACAGAGTTAATATAAGCCATAATTTTAAGGCATACAGTGGTACCTCAGGTTAAGTATGCTTCAGGTTAAGTACGTTTCAGGTTAAGAACTCCGCTTAAGAACAGAAATCGTGCTCTGGCGGCGCAGCAGCAGGAGGTCCCATTAGCTAAAGTGGTGCTTCAGGTTAAGTACACTTCAGGTTAAGAACGGACCTCCGGAACAAATTAAGTACTTAACCCGAGGTACCACTGTATATATAATAGTATATATCATTGCTGTTGAGGGGAGGGAGGAAGATGTTTTGTGGTTTTATCATTTAACATTGCTATTTTAAGGTACTTACTGGAGCAGAGCAAAATTAGTTGTTGCTTCTTGAGCTGCTATCATTTCTTTATCATCTTCTGGAGCACAACTGTATTAAAAAAGCATTCAAAAAGCAGCTGTAGTTTGCAAGAGTAATTGTTTATCACTTTATTCTCTTGTTGCAGTAGCCTATACCTGTTAAAAAACAAACAAAAGGTTAATTCAATTTACATAGCAGCTTGTGGTTTTAGTTGCTCTCATCAAATATATATTATTGCTTCTTTAAAAACAGCCCCTAAAGATAAAATAAATAAAAGTTTTAACTTATTTTCAAGAAGCAAAATATATTTGGGATTAGTATATATGCACGTGAAATATCAATCTCAGAATTGTCTCACTGTGCTCCTGGGAATATAAATGCCTTTGAGAGCAGAACAGATCAAAGGTCAACTGGATCTAGCATCCTGTTTTCTTAAAAAATCACTGAGATACTTCAAGAAACAGAGAAGGCAAACTGCAATCTTCCCTACTGTTTCCCCCACAAACAATAGCTTTTAAGCAGAAAATCATCTTCCAACATGGAAGTTCCATTTAGTTCTCTCATAGTTAACAGTCAGTGAGAGACCACAAATGTGTCTACCTGTAGTCTCCCTTTAAGATCATGTAAGAAGTCCATGTAAGTTATTACATCTTGTAGTAGAAAATTTCAGATTAACTGTGCCCTTAGGGAAGAACTTTCTTCTGCTTCCCCCAAGTTTATTAATGTTTATGCATTTCAACAAGTAGCCCTGAATTCTGTGTTATGAGAGAAAGAGAAAATTATCTCACTCATCCAGTTTCTCAGCACCATTCATACTTTGATATGTATCAATCATTTCACTCCTATGAAGATACTCCAATCCCTAGAACATTTTACCTTTCCCCAGTCTTTTCCAGCTCTGTAATACCTTGTTATAGGCAGAATGATCAGAACTATATAGAGAATTCCAAATGTGGCTATACTGCAACCCAAAACCCACTTATTTATTGCAAAGCGCCAACAGAGCAATTTAACCTAGTTTAGAAGGGGAGGTTGGCGGATCCATGTGGAGAGACAGTGGAGTACCGTATTTTTCACTCCATAAGATGCACTTTTTCCCTCCTAAAAAGTAAGGGGAAATATCTGTGTGTCTTATGGAGCGAATGGTGGTCCCTGGAGCTGAATTGCCCCGGGGCCAAAACCAGATACTGCTTTTTATTTTACAAAGAGAAAAGGGGGTGTTGAAAGGACCCCACTCAGCAGCTGATCAGCAAGAGATTGGGAGAGATATAAGAGTCCCGGCTCCCTTTTGACCCCGCCCCCTTGCCCAGGCCTCCTTTGTTGAATGTGCTGCAGAGGGAGGTTGTTTGTTTCCCCAGCGACATGTGACTGGATGATTAGATTATCTGTCTGGAAACAGTAGAAACCGCTCCCTTTCCTTAAGATTTTTCAGAAATGTGAGTTAAACCCCATAAAAACGGGGCCTTTCCTCTTTGCTTTTCCCCCTTTGCAAAAAAGCTGCAAAACTTTTAGCTAATCCTCAAAAAAACCCAGGGCTTTTCCCTTTGCAAAAAAAGCTGCAAAACCTTTAGCTGATCCTCAAAAAAACAGGGCTTTTCCCTTTGCAGAAAAAGCTGCAAAACTTTTAGCTGATCCTCAAAAAAACAGGGCTTTTAGAGGAGGAAAACCAGAAAAAAAAATTGTTTCCTCCTCTAAAAACGAGGTGCGCCCTATGGTCCAGTGCACCCTATGGAGCGAAAAATATGGTAATACAGTGGTATCTCAGTTTTTGACCAACTTAGTTCTCGAACTACTTGGAACCCGAACACTTCAAACCCGGAAATGAGTGTTCTGGTTTTCAAACTTTTTTCGGAAGCAGAACGTGCTCTGTTCTGAGTATAACTTCTATTTTGAGTGCCACACTTCCGTTTTCAGAATGAGGGAAGGTGGGCTGGGCGACAAGCGAGCAGGCACCTGCTGCCCTCCAGCAATGGGTCCCTCCGCCATCGCAGCCACAACAGCAACCATCCCCTCCTCCAGCTCCAGAGGCGCTGAGTGAGGGAAGGCTGGGCTGGGGCAGCAAGCGGGCAGGCAAGGGATGTCGCCGCCATCCCACCCCACCACCCCACCCAGCCTGCTCTTGCTTGCATGCTAGAAGGAGTGGAATCGGGCTGCTCTGCTAGGCATCGTTGCTGCTTGCACAGGAACAGGAGCTGGAGCGGGGCTGCTCAGCTGGGGAAGTGCAGGCTCCGTCACACTTACCATTGAGGGGTTCGCGGCTGCACTCCCCTCAAGGGAGAAGTTTAAAGGAGCCCCCACCTAACCATCAGATCCCCTGCAACCCCGTGAAGGCAGCCAGGCTGAATAGTTGATGAGGTTGGGGAAGGTGGAGGCAGCCGGGAAGCTGCATCTAAGAGCCCCTGCACCACCTGAAGGCAGCCTGGCGCTCCTCAGCTGAGCTGCCTGATCCCGCTCCTACTTGCGTGTAAGCAGGAGTGGAGGCCGGGATCTCTCAGAAGTGGAGGCTTCATGCTTCCCAGCTGAGAGATCCCCGCCTGGCTCCAGCTTGCACACAAGTACCCTGTTTCTCCTAAAATAAGACACCGTCTTATATTATTTTTTGCTCAAAAAAACACAGTATGGCTTATTTTCAGGGGTTTTCTTATTTTAACTGTGTTGCATCGGTACGCTGCATAGCCACGCCTCCCCAGGCTGTTTTAATGGGAGGTACCACGTCACTATGGCTTATTTTCGGGGTATGGCTTATTTTTTGGGGAACGGCTTATATTTCGCAAATGCATAGAAATCCTGCTATGGCTTATTTTATGGCTATGTCTTATTTTAGGAGAAACAGGGTAAGAATGGGAGCGGGCAGCTCAGCCAGGGAGCACGAAGCTTCCACTCCACTTCTGACTCCGCTCCCATTGGTCCCGACCAGAGGGTGTGTAAAGCCTCAACCTCGCAGCAGCAGGCGGCTGCTCGGAACTCTCTGCAGCCCACCAACATGTCACCATGCTTCTGAGCGCGTGCCTAGAGCTGTGCCCCACACAAACACACACACAGAGCGGAGGCTCCCCAAGGGAAATCACATGCCCTGGAGGTTGTGGCTCCATTTTGCACACACACACCCCAACGCCCCATCCGAGGCGTTTCTACTCACTTCACCACTCAACGGCTGCCCTCACCTTCTGCCAGCTCTGAGGGCTCTGAGTGCCTCCTCTGGCACATATGCCATAGGTTTGCCACCACTGGGCTATACCATAGATTTATATAATGGAAATACAATACTGGCCATTTTATGTTCCATCAAATTCCTAACAATCCCTATTATTTGAGAAAATTTCTACTCTGCATTTCTTCCCTCAAAAGCACCCCCAGATTTTAAAAAAGAATTCTCCTTAATGTTGGTAGACAGAGACCTAGAGGTGGCAAGCGGATCAGATCTTAAGCCATTGAGAATCTTTCAATTTACCGATAAGGTCAGTCACTCACACCAAATTCAAAGTAGGAAGTGGAATTGACTGGGGCTGTATGCTACACACTGGGAATTACTTTGCAGTTGCACAGTACACACTGCCACTGTATTAAGCAAAATGCTTATTCGCCAAAGACACAGCCATGCATTTTCATTAACTGCAACTACAGTAGCCAACCTGCTATCAGTGGTGGCACTCTTGTCCAACTCCTGACTGTAGTTTTTAACATGTTTAAAATACTGTAAGCAATAGGAAGGTTTCAAGATGAAAACAAATGACAAAATTGAAGACCATATACAAACATTTCAGCACTCTAAGCTTTAAATCCAATTAATCAAATTTAAATATTATCAAATGCAACTGAACACTATATTCTTTTAATTTTACACCAAAGTTCTTGAAATGTAATTTCCTGCCCGGAATAAAAGGTTAAAATTCATACTGCCACTAAGTGATGCTAAAACACAATCAACTTACTTTAAAAAAAAAATGTATCATGCTAGAAGATCACTTGGTGGAGCTCTAGCCCAAAGCTAAATAAGACAGGTCACCCAAAGGTTGACCTAGCTATTTCTTGACAGGAAGTTTAAACTGTAACAACAAAGGCAGAACAATATTATAATGAGTTAGAATTTATATTTTGCAGCTCGCTAAATAAAATTATGTACATAAGGTACTCCCTCACTTTAATCATGCCAAGCTTATCAAAAGCGTGTTTTTTTTAAAAAAAAAAAAAAACACACACACACACAACCCCCAAACCTGCTGCAACAATGAGGAAGGTAGTGATTTTACAGAGTTTTGCAAAGTGATTAAACTCATCACATTAATATATTTGAATATTTGTTATATTAGTTAATTTTCTAGGTAACAGCGTGCTTTCAGTTGTAAGTTGAAAATATCTATATCACCTCATACAAGATATGGCCAAATGTTTGGAATGTTCCCATTGAAAAGTGGAATGACTGTGAACTGACACTGAGCAAGATGAAAACACTGCAGTGAATAATCCAAGATGGGCTCAGTTACACATGCAATTCATCACATGATATGATTGCAGCCTATGTGAACTAGGCCCATCTGGATTTAAAACTATTATTATTGCATATTTCCCACGAGGGCTTGATAATGAAGCCTACATATGGAGCAAATATTACTGTTGAAGAAAACTACTCCTGAAGGTCCAAGGTTAAAAAAAAATTTGATGGTCTGATGCAGATATAGCATTGCCAAGCATTGCTAATCTTTTAACCAAATGCAATTTTCAACAACAACAACAACAACCTGCCCTTCAACAACAACAACAACAACAACCTGTCCTTCAACAACAAACAACAACAACAACAATCTGCCCTTCACCCTAAGGTCCCAGGATGGGTTACAACAATAATAAACACAACATTAAAAACAGTTGAAACTACTCATAATCACAAAAATAGGGTTCGTCATAAAAATATGCATCTCTGGTGTCAAAAGCCAGAATAAAGAGGTCACTGAAAACTATACTAAAGTTGCCGGACACACTTCTGTAGACAGGGAGTTCCATATATTAGGTGCTGCCACAGAGAATACCCTGTTGCAGGCCAGCAGAACCCCCAAACTATGAGCTTGCTCCTTCCAGGAGAAGGCAACCCCATCCAGGACAGGCCATTTCCCCACCTCCTAAATACATTACATATCTGTCTATTTATTGACCGACAGTGGCTTCATGTACATGTTAAATAGCATAGGAAACAAAGTGCCTCACAAAGTTGTCATGGTAGACCTCAAGGGTGTAAGAACAATGATCTCTTGGCCAGATGACAAAGGCCCATTCAACACTCAGAAATACTCTACCAGACAGCTACTTGCTGCCGCAATGGTGGCAGAGAAATAAGCTTTCTTTGTGGTCACCACATGGAAGGCAAAATGGTGCAGTCCCACCTGTGTTCTGTCAGGCTCATACCAAGCTTTAAGCTACCTGCACTCTAGATACTGACCTTCCTAGTACAGCATTACTAGCTGGAATTAGCTTTAATGGAGGTTTTCAAACAATTTCAAATTATGTTTAAAAACCCAATTCAGGGTTATTGCTGTGTTATACTTTATACTGACAAGGAAACAATGACTATTCATATGGGAGAAGGACAACTATCAGAGGTTGATGTGTGTAAGCCTGCAACCTACACAAAGCAGAAGCTGCACAGCATTCTTTACACTATGGGGGATTGAACCACTTGTATATATAATTTTTCTCCCTCCCCCTTGAAGTGGAAAATGTGTACACCTGTACACAAATGGCAAGCCACCACTGTAAGGGATTGGGGGTGAGAAAGAAAGAGTAAATAGCCCCATCTTCAACTTGCATGGTAACCTGTCACCTCCCCATGGGTGTATCTCCTTCTCAGTGGAGATGATCAGTGAAATTGTGGTGGCTTCACCTACATCCCTCTTTCCCCAAACTCTTCCCAAACACATTATGCAAACAACAACAGCCAGTCCAAAAAAAATCTGCCACCAATTATTCCACAAAGTAGCTGACATAATTGAGAAAAATGTTAGTGAAGGGCACAGAACCCACCCAGTCACTATCACACTAGAGCCCATCTAATAAATCCCATAGGACTTAAAACCAGCACCTGTATACAGGTCTGAAGCCTAAGTATGGGAATACAGGAACATGTGCACTGCAAAATTCTGTCTTCCGTTCTACTTTCAAGCATTTCCTTCTGCTTCATTTAATACAGTCCCAATCTCACAAAAGTAGTATCAAAACAAAATCAAGTGCCCTTGACCAACAGTTCAAAAAAGGGATGGTTGTTATTGGACATATTGCAGTAATTTACTTTCATCAGGTGAATATGAAATGCTTATGTTTTGTAGGTGGCGTGTAAATATTCCTACGGTATTTGAGAAATGTTTAGACTGGTTTTTCATTTGCATAGAAAAGCCTCTTTTATATGTCTTTAGCAGCAGGCATTGATTTAGTTTTGAGATGAAGATATAGCAAGCTGGTGGGCAGTTAAAAGAACCAATTTATTAACTCAAGCGTTCACTACTGTGAGACAAAAGTCCCCAAATACTCACTCTACGAAAATTGACAGCAACCAAACTTGACTGCATTTTTACTGCTCTCTAAGGTGCTACTGGAAGGATTTTTTAAATTTTTTAAATTTTTTGTTTACACTAGAAAGAATTACTGACTGTTACAGTCAGTAGTTAAAGAATGTGATTGGCATCAACTGGCTGAGATGAATGGGCTCTTCAAAATACAGAAGTAGACTTAAGGCACTGGCAAGTGGGACCTGCAACTAAATTTTGTAATGTATCCTTATTCTAACAGGTATGCTCCTCTTCAAACAAGTCAGCCGTGCCCTCTAGGATTCTATAAGCTGCAAGGGGCACATTTTCATCTCTCTTCTCCAATTGGATCTCATTATTTTTGTGGCTTCTGAAGGCAACTGAGTATGCTCAGGTAATATTGTGCAATTCTTCTGTTATTTACTTTTTTTTGTATTTTTGCATACCTTGGGGTTCACCCAACCACGCCAATACCTCTCACTTGTTTTTCCAGTGGACTTTGTTTGGCTATAAATCTGTTGGCATTCAACCATCTCCGTCCACTATTAGATGCAATCATGGGCAAGGCACAAAAAGTATAAACCAAAAACAGGACTGAAGAACTTGTGGACCTCAAGATATTGCTGGACTACAACTCCCACTAGGTTCTACACACATAGCAAATACAGCGGGTGGAAATTGTACAGCCACAGGTTCTCCAAACATCACCTAAAATTTTTAATAAATGCTTAGTCTTTTATGGATTAGGATAGCAATAGAAACACTATGCTCTCACACTTCTAATGATGACTCCCAATGGTTTGATATAAATGTTACCAATAGCACTGGAAGCAAAATAGTTCCCTGCAGAGCTCCATAGCACAAGTGCCAACAGATTGAAGAGCATTCCCCCAATGCTACTTTCTAGACTCAACTACACAAATTGAACCACTTTACCATGTCTCTTATACCCACCCTCCAGTCAATCAAGAACAATACAAGGTAAGTGATATCTAAGGTCACTGAAAAATCTAGGAGTAACCAGGTTGCACCCCTCCTGTCTTTCTAAATAAGGTCACCCAAGGCTGATTCAGTCCTGAAACCAGGCCTGGACCCTGATTGAAGTGGATCCAGATAATCCATACTATTCAGAATCAGTTGCAGTAGCGCCCTCCACAAACATATCCACCAGTGGACTATTAAATTCTTTAGTAGAAATAGCCACTGCATATTATTATTAATATACCTTCTCAATTTGAGTGACCCATTCACTATTTGAAAACCATAAGTTTACATGCTTCTATAATTCCCTGAAAAATCTCACCAATTTGCTTACAGGAATGGATTTTAAGCTGTTGGAATTCCTGCTTGTGTCAAGTCTCCTGCATCTTCTTTAGTTTCTAAGAATCACAAAATTGTAGAGTCGGCAGGGATCCCAAGAGTCATCTAGTCCAACCCTCTGCAATACAGGAACCCTACCCACTGTCATCACCGAGAGGGCTCAAACCACCAACCTTCTGGTTAACAGCCAGACACACTGACCCACTGTGTCACAGGTACTTCATTTAACACATTATTTTACTTTCCCAAGACCCAAGGTCCCCAAAGTTTATGTTAAGTGATTGGCCTGGTCAAAATTAATGGGTTTAACCTAACTGAAGGGAAGGACCTGATGTTGGGTTCTCTGGTAATGAAGGGAAAGACAAGCTGCACTCAAATATTCCCTCCCTTCTCATGGTTCTTAAGACAACAATTTATGCCTTCCTAATACATAGGTTGGGGGTGTAGTTTCTTGTTTCAAATCTTCAGCAGCATTGTTACATGGAGCTGGAGTGGCAATCTGTCTAATGGTTGTGCTAAATCCACTCAGAGACTTCCTATTTACTCAGCACTTTTTTATGACTGTGCTTGGATGCTGTTTATTGCTTCTTCCCTGACTGTAAGTTTCCCTCAGTTGTCACAGATGGATTTTTATATTCCAGCCCACAAAGATCTTGGGCTTCTCTGAGCTGACTGTCAAGCTGAAAATGACTTCTTGGTCTTGCACCTGTTCACTCAGAACTGGTACTACAGTGTCATGTCATCATTCCTTCTGAAGTACCGCCAGTGCTTAAGTCTCTCTAACAAGTTGCCAGCTGGAAACAGGAACAATATACTACATGGGGCTAGCATGAACAATTCATTAGTGTACCTTATCTGACTTATCCAGTATATTATTTTTTATTTAATTTTTAAAGGTTTCTAATATACCCTTTCTCCAATATAGTGCACAGAGCAACTTAGAAGATAAGTAAAGTGTCATTTTAAAACCAACAAATACAATAACATTCAATATTCAGCAGTGTTTATGACATATTCTACAACCATACACAGAGGGAGGGAAATCCTTTGGGATCCAAATGCCCAAATAAAAATGTATTCACTTTTCTTAAATATTTCCATCATAGGTACAAATCAAACGCCAGGTGGGGGGGTGGAAGTGAGACCTGCAATTTGGAGCTTGCAGGTGGTGGCTCCACATCATGAGGTTCCATGTAATCTTACTATATTCACACAGCTACATTTTACCAACTTTTGCTTGATACAGTAGCAAATATTGCAGCTAAACAATGTGACTCCTGGTCCAGCCTCTACACCTCATAATTCCTCTGCCCCTTTCACATATGCGTTGTCTGCTTGCAGTTCTCTTCCACTAGTGTATGAATAGCTAATGTGGTGCCCTCCATATGTGGGTGGTCTGTCGTATGTGTCAACTGGTCACGCTGGCTAGGGCTGATGGGAGATGGCAGAATAATGTAATGACCAATGTAAGCACATCCTCCATCACAATAAATGATTATACAGGATGGTGGTGGTAAGTTAACTTTTTTATCATGTTCTTGTCAACTTCTCTGGGCTATCTGGTTGGCTGGTATTAGAAGACAAAGCTGTGCTAGATAAATCATAATATTAATGTTTCTGTGGAGATACTGACTGAGCATTAAGTTGCTGGAAACCAGATCTGGAGAACCTTGTTAACTACAGTACTTGGAAGATACATATATTAAAGGAGCAGCAAATGATGCTCAATAGGCATTTCAGTTTTTCTTTTGCTATACAAAGTCAGTCTTCACCCAGAGTTTGCATGAATATGGGTATCTAAAGGAAATCTTATGGGAGGAAAACAATGTGTTCAGTCCCTGTAGACTACCTATTTTTGCTTGGCTTACTAGTGAGCCATTATTTATGGCCATCTTCCTTCCCATAGTTACATGATACATGCAGAGAGGCAGCAAGAGAAGCAAAGTACTTCCATTGCACTGATGTGTGGAGAAGGTAAGAACCAGCAGAAATTTATCCTACTGTTTGGAAGAGTTTCTGTTGTTTCTCAAGACCTCTAAGTTGAAGAACAAAAGGGAGCTTTGGAGAGGAAATCTGTGTGCTGTGTGAGATTGCCAGGAGTAATTGCTTTTGTTGGGCGGATGAGTGCATTGTGGGTACCTGTGCAAGTCTGAATTTTGTGGACTGCTTGGGAGTGAAGAAGGAATTCACAGTAGTGGTTATTGGTTCTTCCTTTTCCAAACATAGCCTTCTGTACAAATGGTACCATAAGCATGAACTCCTTTGATTTTTGCTATTTTACTGTTAGTCTTTTGTCAAATTTTAACCATACAGTAATACTTTTAATTTGAAATGATCTTTTCTATTTTTGCTGTTAAGTATATAAATTTTATTTTTGTTTTTTGAAACATTTTATAGAAATACAAATCAAATATATTCCCAATAAACATGTATATTTTGACTTCCCCTCACCCCTTTTGCTGTTTCATATATTTATATAGTTCATAACACTGCTTTGTTATCCTTTTATTCTAATTATTAATTAATCCCTAGTTTTCCTTTCACATTAATTTTAATTGCTTGACTTTAAACTAATCCTGCTAGTGAACTTGTATGTGTCCACAAATGCAAATAGTCCCAGTCTTCGATAAAGGTATTTTCCTCTTGGTTTCTTATTATAGTTGGAATAATTCCTATACATACATACATATATATATATATATATATATATATATGTATGTATATGTATATATATACACAGTCTTTACCAATTGTGCTTGCATATTTAGTAAATTCATAAAATAAAAGCTCATCTAAGGTGTCCAGCTAATACTCTGATTTTGTGAACTTGGCACAGAATGCAAAGGTTCAACTTTTTGGATGATATACTACATTCAAATAACTCATAGTTAAATAACTGATGATCATTACCCTATACTGAAAGTATTCTTATGACATACAGTGGTACCTCGGGTTACATACGGTTCAGGATACTCCGCTAACCAAGGAATAACGCTTCAGGTTAAGAACTCTGCTTCAGGATAAGAACAGAAATCGTGCTCTGGCAGCGCAGCAGCAGCGGGAGGTCCCATTAGCTAAAGTGGTGCTTCAGGTTAAGAACAGTTTCAGGTTAAGAATGGACCTCCGGAACGAATTAAGTACGTAACCAGAGGTACCACTGTACAACTTAAAGAGTTCCTAGATGTATGCTGGTATTATGAACCTAAGAATTACAGTATTTTCTTCTTTAGATGATAAACTCTGAAAGATATGTTTTTGCACACACCTCATTACATGACACTTTGCATTTTCTACATAAGAAGGCATTAATATTGCTAACTGAAAATGTGAGCACAGTAATGTGTTGAAGCACGAAACAGTAGCATTCATTATTTTCTGAAGTTTAAGCCATGATCATGCATAACCTTGTAATCATAGGTGACAAAGAACAGCATGATGGTGACTTTGAGCGGTCTGCTGGAAGGGATGGACTGCCCCATCTGTCCTCTGCACCCACCACAGAAACCAAGTGGGCTGCCCCCTTGGTTTCAGCAGGCTGCTGGAGAAGAGAATGACCTCTTCTTTCCAGCTAGTATTTGTTATTATTGCTGCTGCTGTCGTCACTGTTAACTAAAAACTTTTGTGGAGGTACAGAGAAAGGCTGGAAATGCATTAAAATGCAAATGTTAAATTCAAGGAAGGGTTGCTCTAAGTCAGTGGCAGTCAACACAGTATCCTGAAGGTGCTGGACTTGCAAATCCCATCAACCTCAGTCAGCATTGTGTGTATCTCTTTTAACCTAGTGGGTAGCTTTTACTTAAAATTGCCAAAGAGCAATGAGATCTTATAGAGCTGGCATGTCCAACAGGTAGATCAAGGGGTGTTCCTGGTAGATCCTGGTTGACCTCTGGCCCCTCAGCGATCTCCTTACAAAAAAGCAAAAAAGCAAAACAACAACAACAACAACAACCCAACTTTGGCTTCCTAAAAAAAGCTCAAGCTCCACAACTTCGGCTTCCTAAAAAAAAAAAAAAGCTCCATAACTTTGGGTAGATCACTGCCAGTCTTCTATACTGTGAGTAAATCGCAGTCTATTGAGAGTTGGACGTTCCTGTTATAGAGGACCAGAAGTTAACACATCCAGCACAGTTGGGGCTTCAAGAAAGAAGTAGTACAAAGTGGTCTCCAATTGGAGATGGTCAGAAAGAGAAAGTGTAGAAATGTAAATCCCTTTGTGCTTCTGTAGTATTTTCCTGTAATTCTAGCAGTACACAGTACAGCCAAGATTTTGGGTACTGCACAAAGGACAGCACATCTTCACAGAACTTGGAAGACAGGAAACCTCTATGTCTATGCTTCAGTTAACGCAGAGATACATTAATTACACCCAAGAGGTAGCATCATGTATAGCTTGGTGAATTACTTGTGTCACTTTAGTTATTTGGTGCAGCAGTAGATTGGCACAACTGCACTGATAACATCCTGTGACTGATCTTTCTTCCTCAGTTACTGTATAACGAAGTTCTAGACAAATGATGAAGACATGGGAATAACTCTGCACAAACTCTGTCTCAAACAAATGTTAACTTTTATATTGATATAGATTTTTATTCAGTTCTTTAGTGAAGAGTGCTAAAGAATGTTTGATTTTATACTAAACTTCCTCTCACCTTATTTAAAAGCATGTCATTGGGAAAAGATTTCAATCTTTATTTGTTGGCATCACAGTAAATGGGACTTAAATGTCTGCCACTCAGAATTAGTGAAGAGGGCACTGTTGGCCATAATGAAAAATCCAAATTAGAGCTGTACATTTTCTAGTAATCAAAACCTTAAGCTTTTGACTTATTTAGAACCGTTTATCATCTTGATGGTAAACTTGGAACATATCAAATTTAGCTGTTCAACAGTGAAAACCAAAACAGAAGGAATATTTATATCATCTAAGATGGGGGGGGTATTCTCTGAATAAACATGTTCTTTCAACTGCTAGGTAAAATTACTGAATCTGGCCTCTATTGACTTTTTTGCCTAGAATATCACCTAAAATTAATTCTGAATTCTGTTACCATTATGACAGCCTAGATTCTCTTAATTTAAATTATCCATCATTAAGGAAAGTGAGTGCTTTGCCTAAGAGGACTGAGGCAGATCTGGATAAAAGAAAGTTTTTATATATCTGGAGTTGAGGAATCTGGAGCTGGTACAGCCTCATACCTGCATAGCACTGAAAAGAGCTTTTTTAATTTATTTAATCTTTTTTTGATACAAACATCAACCACAAAAAACACAAACAATAAAAACCATAATAGCAATAATAGCACAATTTGACAATTCAAATTTGAATACACTGATATACCATGACTACACCTTTTTTTAAAAAAAAGTTTCCCCACCTCTCTCACCTCCTTCTACCTCCCACCACTATCCGCCTTATCGCTTAAATATTCATTCCAGATTTCTTCATATTTATCCATTCTTAATTTGTGATGACATGCAATTCATTTGTATGTACCTAATCTGTCCATATTATCAATCCATGTGCTCAATGGAATCTTTTTACGGCTCTTCCAATTCATCAAAACAAGTTTTTTTGCTTCTAATATAGCACGGTACATCCATATATATTTTTGACCCCCTGAAATCTCCCACATTTCCGGAATATAATTTAGAATTAAATTCAGTTCCCCTAAATAACAATTCCTTTTTATTACTCTTGCTATAAATATCCTCACCTCGCACCAAAATGATCTTATCATCGGTCAATTAACATATGTACTAAGTTCGCCTTTTTACTCCCACATCTCCAGCAGTTGTCTGCACTTGTTATTTTCTTCTGGTATAGTTTTGCTGGAGTCCAGTGGGCTCTAAATTTTATTTTCTGTTGAATAAGTCTTAGTCTTAAATCCATAGAGGCTATTTCTGTTGATTTTATACTTGATTCCCATATACCATTTGTTATCTGTACCCCTAACTCTTCACTCCATTTTTGTCTATCATATTCTAAATCATATTGAAACCTATGTTGGAAAGGCAGTTTGGCCCTGATGCTATAGCAGCATCGGAAACACCTATGCTGCTACAAGATTTAATCTCTGCAACAAAACAAAAACTCTACACTTGCAATATTTAAAAGTCTATCTCCTCACACACCTTGTCTTACAGCTCTTACCATGTACAGCTCATGGTGCTGGGTGTAATAGTTTATTCCACCCCCAGCCCCTTTGTTTATCATCTGGCCAGAAGTGCTATTCAGAACTCAACAACTTGAATGCTATTTTGTCTTACTTTGGTTAGCTTAATATGGCAATTTGGATTTTGTTCACCATAATATATCTATATTCTTTCTGTTTGGAGGCAGCTTAAATGGCTTGGTTTCTGCATTCCTCTGAGAATGCTACCACTCCATTTCATTGTCAAGTGCCATGGTTCCAGCCATAAAAACTTAAGAGTTTGCTGGATTAGGCCATACTTATTTAATCCAATATCCTATTTTCCACAATGACCAACCAGATGCCTTCAAGCACAACATGAGGGTAATAAACATCTCCCACTGTTATTCTTTTACCTTACTGCCACTACAGGCAGTACTGTTATATAGGGACATGCAAACTCTGAACCTGGGAGCGTCATATACGCACCATAACTAATAGACATTGATAGCTCCATTTTCATGCCATGTTGTTAGATCAAGGATCAGGGTTGACTGGCTGAGGCAAAGGCAAGTCTGCAGCATGCAATAGTAAAGCATAAGCTGAGGAAGGACCACAATCTAATGGCAGAACACCTGCTTTGTATGCCGGTCACAGGTTCAGTGCCTGGCATTTCCAGGTAGGGATGGGAAAGACTCTTATCCTGAGCTAGTGAACTAATGGTCTGAAATTATATAGGCAGTTTTTTGTATACCTACGGTATGTTAAGCCTCCTTGTTCCTCTGAATAGACACATAAGTCTGATCAAGAAATATTTATTATATATATACAAGTTGTGCCTCTCACATTACTTGTTCTGAGCTACTGTTCTCGTACTAGTTTAGCAGCCGATCCTGCAGATCTTCCCTTTACCAGAGCTCTGTGGTTCAGGATCCACTGTGGACTTAATTAGTGGTAGGAATGAAGCAAGACCTTGGATTATGCTATCCAGTGCTTCTCTCTTTTTTTGCCACCTAGGAACACTAATCCTCATCTTGCATGTAGCACTATCCAAAATCCAGAGTAACAGGATAACTCTGCCCCTATAGGACCTTCCTTAACTTTCAAGCATAAATATTTTGGAACAATTATTGGGGCTTTTATGAAGGTTAAATGTTGAACTGTGTTCTTGTATACTATCTGTAGCCATTTGACTAAAACGACTGGCATGCTGGCAGGGGTTGATGGGATGTACACTGGCTACCCATGTACAGTACTTCACTGTCCGTTGTTACTAGCTTTTCTTTATTTCTACCTTCCACTTGTTGAGTCATTTTTCTGGCTCATGACTCATTTATTCCACTTCCATTTCACACTGCGACCTGATTGGAGATATATGGGAAACTGTCCTTGGTAAAGCTGTATCATCATTAATCAGAAAAACTGTAACTGTGACCATGAATTTAAGCAACAGTTTCTCACATCGATGCTGTCTCTGCACTATATTTAAGTTCAATGAACAGGTTTTTCTGATAGCTGCCCTACAATTTTGTAACTTATTTTCTATAAGGTTTGTTGAAATCAATACTGACTTTCAAAAGCATAAAATTGTTCTGTTTAGGCTGGCATTTGGTAGCCGCTATCTATGCTATTTGAGAGTGAGAAACATCCAAGCAGGAATTCCTACTATGGAATATACGTCCGATTTAATTGTATGAATAGCAGAGACTTGCCTTGAAAATCCATTCTTGTGGCTCTCAAGAAATATGTATATGCTGATAGAAGATCTTATTTAGCTTGAAGAAAATTAAGCTGATACTTATTATCATGGTTTCTATAGCCAATTTGTTGCAGCCAATTTGCACAGCTTCCCCTTGCCATCTCGTCCTTACAACTAATGGGCAGCAAGCAAATTTATGATCTCAGCTGATAAAAAAAGTGTGCAGAACACATGGCTTCCTGCTGCACTAGAACTTAAGAAACTGAGAGGCAAAAGATAGAAATACTGACCCAATGGAGTGGAGCAGCCAGGGGTGAACGTGCAGAACTATTTGAAAGCAGCTAAAATCCTGTGCGGTAGGACGCGGGTGGCACTGTGGCCTAAACCACTGGAGCCCAGGGCTTGCTGATCGGTTTGAATCCCCACAACAGGGTGAGCTCCCGTTGCTCGGTCCCAGTTCCTGCCAAACTAACAGTTCGAAAGCACATCAAAGTGCAAGCAGATAAATAGGTACTTCGGCAGGAAGGTAAACAGCGTTTCCGTGTTCTGGTTTCGCCAGAAGCAGCTTAGTCATGCTGGCCACATGACCCAGAAAAACTGTATGCGGAAAACGTCGGCTCCCTCGGCCAGTAAAGCTAGATGAGCACCACAAACCCAGTCATTCGCGACTGGACTTAACTGTCAGTGGTCCTTTACCTTTTAAAACCCTGCTAAACTGCTATTTGGGGGGGGGGAGCAAGCACTGTATCCTGCTCCCCACTCCTTTTCCTTACAGGTGATCTGCAGAATTTTAACCTTCCCAGATGGGCTCCTTGTGCTGAGTTCTGATTGTTGGATCATCTAAAGCAGTGTTTTTCAACCTTTTTTGGGCAAGGGCACACTTATTTTATGAAAAAAAATCACGAGGCACACCACCATTAGAAAATGTTAAAAATTTTAACTCTGTGCCTATATTGACTATATATAAAGTAATTCTCTTGAATAGGAATCAAATAAACACAATTTTTCCCACGGCACACCAGGCAACATCTCGCGGCACACTAGTGTGCCGCGGAACAGTGGTTGAAAAACACTGATGTAAAGGAAGGTGTGTATGATTGTTGGTTCTGTCTATGATTCCCCATTCAGTTAAGTAAATGGTTATGGAAGCCTACTTCTACCATAGTGCCGCTAACTAGGCTGAGGTGGCTGAGGTGATGGTGTTGTTAGGGGGGAGGTTTTGGAAGGAAGTCAAAGCACCAGAGTATGCTGATTATAGAAATGTTTAGCTAGATTTATGTCAATCTTTTAGCGAATTTAATTTAGTTGCCTCCAATGTGCATCACTGCCTTTCCTCTAAGGAGCTCAGGGCAACTTCCATAGTTTGCCCCTTCCCCCTTTGTTTGTTCATAGTAAGTGATATGTATAATAAGCTATGGCTTAATGTGATGTGTGAACCAGGCTGAAGTGCATGAACATCTTGAGGGCAAAAGCTTGTTTACTCTTGCCCTAAAGCACACATACAGTTTAAGAAAACTACCTGGAAATGGCTTAATGCACTTGCTGTGGTTTGCTTTACTATGCAATAGTTTACCCTAAACTGGGATGGGTAACATTTTCATAGAGAGAGGAACACAATTATATAACCAAAACAGCTAAAAGTATTGAAAACACCCCTAAAAATGGGGTGGGGGAGAACACACTTCACATATACAATCTCACCATCCACCCAAACTAACTCAAATACAGTGGTACCTCTGGTTACGTACTTAATTCGTTCCAGAGGTCCGTTCTTAACCTGAAACTGTTCTTAACCTGAAGCACCACTTTAGCTAATGGGACCCCCCGCTGTGCCGCCAGAGCACGATTTCTGTTCTTATCCTGAAGCAAAGTGCTTAACCTGAAGCGTTATTTCTGGGTTAGCGGAGAATGTAACCTGAAGCGTATGTAACCTGAGGTACCACTGTAACCTGAAGCATATGTAACCCGAGGTACCACTGTACAGAACTCCTCATTTATTCCCTCTTTTTTTCCTTCCCATTATTTCTCTTCCTATCATTGCTGTGCCCTGAGAGATAACACATTATTTCTCTAACAGCATGTTGCTGTTATGCTCCTTCTTTCCCCATTTTTATGTCTCCTCAGTGTATATTGTGCTTGGTTGCATTAACTGACTATTTGGGATAGTGCAAATAGTCAGTGCAGAATTATTGGTTCTTGGGGAAAGATGGGCAGAAATAAGCCTCCTCTTTGATAGTTGCAGAGCTTAATAGGGGCTATAGAGCAACAAGCACTCAATAAGCAAATGAGTAAGGAATTAGAACACTATCAGTTAGCTTGAAATAATTTTAAAGCAATCCTTTCTCATGGTAATATTGGTTCATAAGTGGTGTAAAAGTGGTTGTGATAAGTCTACCTTGGCTGATGAGAGTTGTCTTAAGTATACCAACGATATACAGATTATTTCTTCATAGCACCTGAAATCAGGAGTGGCTGTGCAACCCCTGGATTAGTGCCTGAATGTAGTGGTTGACTGCATGGTGGCTAATAAACTGACTTTGAAATATGTATTTTTTTTTTAAATCCTTCCCTGGATTCAAACAGCTACTGGGATCAGTAATAGCCTACTACCTTGGGAGGATCAAGACAAGACAGAAACATGTGGCTAGTTTCGCCATAGCTGTTTGTTTAAAACAAATTCAGATTAAAAATCAAAACTGGAAACAGAACTGATCGAATCGAACTCTAAAAACCTTTCCAAGGTGTATAACTTGTTGCTAGAGTGGCATACGAAAGACGAATTGGTTAAATCGACAATGATAGACTGGGCGAAAGATGTGGGTCATAATATTATGATGGATGACTGGGAGAGATTGTGGAAGAAAGGTATCAAATTTACAGCTGGTAACAGTTTAAGAGAAAATATAATGAAAATGCTTTATAGATGGTATCTGACACCAGTTAAGATAGCTAAGATGAATCCTACAATGACTGATGTGTGTTGGAAATGTAAATCTACGAAAGGTACCTTTTATCATATGTGGTGGTCATGTCCAGGGGTAAATGCTTTCTGGGATAAGATTTACAATGAACTCAAAAAGGTAATGAAAATTACCTTTAGTAAGAAACCAGAGGCATTTCTTTTGAGCATGACCAACGAAGAGATACCCAGTCAGGATAGATTATTCTTTATGTATGCCACAACAGCTGCTAGAATTTTACTGGCAAGAAATTGGAAAGGTGAAGAGATTCCGACAGTGGAAGAATGGCAGATGAAATTAATGGACTTCATGGAGCTCGCCGAACTGACCGCGAGAATCCGAGACCAGAGGGAGGAGAAGGTGTCGCAGGATTGGAAGAAATTCAAGGATTATTTACTTAAGTGTGTAAAATTGAATATCTGAGCAGAATTAGCTAGAAGAATCGGTTTTAGCGTGTTTATGTTAGATAAAATAGTGCAGAAGAAGTTTAGATGTATGTTATAAAAGTTTAAGAGTATTTAAAGATATTGAGTTTAAGCAAGAAACTATATCTGTTTAATTAATTCAAAGTCTATTGAGAGATATGGTAAAGGTATATAAAAAAAAACAAAGCTACCCAATTATATATTAATTTTGAATGCAGTGGAGGGAACGGGGGAAGTCGCAGTGTATGTAAAGAAGATAGAAAATAGAAGAGGATTGAATTAGGTGTATGTTTAGGTATGTATATGTGCTTTTTCTTATGTTTATTGTTATTGTTATTGTTGGTGTTTATTGTTTATTGTGTATTTTTGTATTGTTTTTTCTTTGTTAATATTTGGAAAATAATAAAATCTTATTAAAAAAATAAAACAAATTCAGATTATTATATTAGTCAAATGTGTTCTTTTTCACATGACAACTTGAGTAGTGCAAGATAAAGGGTACACAAAATCAACTATTTCTATTGCCATATATAACAGCATTGTTTTGAGACACAAGAGTATCACAGTTCCAGAAACACAGCTTCATCTAAACAATTATCTGAGGAAGGCATTTCTATACAATCTGTGTGTGCCCTAAAATGGTGCCCACCACCAAAAAGTGCTTGAACAAAAAACAGACTTTATTTTTTATAGATGAATGCAACTGCCCATGTGTTCAAATCAAAACAAACAGACTCACAACCATGCAAGTAATCACGTCAACTTTTCATAACCTGGAATGGCACTCTACAACATTACCACCCTTCAACCATTCTACTCTATCGGGAATGACCACTGGCTGAATCAGCAATCCCCCCCACTTGCAAACACAACTAATGGGTAGTAATTAGAGTGCTGGTCTTAGACCAGGGAGACCTGGTTCAAACACCTATCCACATGACTCACATTGTCAAGTCAACCATCAAACACTATACTTTACTTCACACACATGAAAAATAGATTTCCCTTCACACACATTCAGTACATGGTAAATATGTGATCTGGCAACAAATGTATATTATGTATTTTCCTGAAAATTCAGCAAAATTGCACAGGAATTGAGGCTATCAGACATTATCTTCCACCAGGGCAATTATATATATTAGGAGAAACAAAAGGATAGTAATTTACTGAGTGAGCACCAACTGTTATGAAGTTCATAGTCAGAAGCGTTTGACAAATTTCAGCATAAATTTGACATCATTGGCCTCCAGGTCTGGGGAGGGTGATCTTGTGTGTATGGAAAAAAGGTAGGAGGGGAAACTAGCAGAAGAATGTGGTATCAGGGAAGTGGTGGTCTTGAGCAAAGCAATCCTAAGCAAGCCGATCATCAATTTATTTGAATGCTCCCTTTCCATAGATAAAACTATGCTGAAGGTGCCCGACAATAGAAAAAGAATTTCAAAATTACAGACATAACAATAGTCAGAAATAAAGCATATCAAAAAGTACATAACTAAACTGAACAAATTCTACATAAATAATATTTTAAAATAATGATACCAAAAAATTATATCAACAACAGCAACAAAATCCCACAAGCAATACCCCAACACAAGAGTCTGCTCAGCCACCTCAGCTTTTGTAGCTAGAGTGCTTCAGGGCACTGCCCACCCAGGCAAAGTAGAAAAGGGTTACAAAGACAGGGAGCAGGTCTTCCAGGACTCACAGCCAAGATGATCATATGGCAATGTAAGCTGCATTCTAGCTGCTTCAGGCAGGGTATGTGGTGCCAGGCTGTGTGGGGTGGGAAGCATAAAGTGTTATTTTCTGTCCTTTGGTTGACTCTTATGGGATGATTTTAGTTTTACCTGCAGTTTTGGTGGTGCATCTCACGCAGAGTTCTGCTAGTGAAATCAGCTAGGATCAGCATTACAGTACTTTGTTTATTCCTCTCTCCACTCCAACATACCCATTTCCCATTCTTGACACACACCCTTTTGCCCTCTACACCAGTGTAACTTCTATCACCTTAATTTATGCCAAGAGAGCTTTGGCTGCTATAAGTTACTTATACTAATTCAAGGCCAGTTCAGTGCACTGGAATATACGATACAGTCATACCTCATGTTGCGAACACTGCAGGTTTATTTTTTCAGGTTGCACTTGCGCCAATCCTGGAAGTACCGGAACAGGTTACTTCCGGGTTCTGGCACTTCGCGCATGCGTAGAAACACAGAATCGCAACCCACGCGTGCGCAGAAGTGGTGCTGCAGGTTGCGAACGCTGCAACCCGAGCGTCCACTGTACACCCTAACCTTTCCCACTCAGCATAGCACTGTTTTGAATTGCACTGTGGATTCCGCTCCTGGGGTGCACCAGAGCAAATCTCTGTCTCAGTAATGTATATATTTGCCTATCAAAGTTCTAAAGCAAGAGCCATGAAAACCAGAAAAACTAGCAAGAAATTGTTCTTTCACAATCCCCAAACCTAGAAAAAATGTCATTGGTTTGATCAACCTATAGGCATCCTACAGTTTTGTCTCACAAAATTCAAAAGGGTAGCCATGTTAGTCTGTTCCACTAGGAGCAACTAAAAATATACTCTACGGACTAACCCATTTATTGTGGCATAAGCTTTTGTGGACTAAATCTCGCTTTACCAGATCTCTTATACAGTTCAGAAAAGCTAATGCCACAATAAGGTACCAATCAGACTCTTAGTTGTTTTTGCTCACAAAACAGCAACTAAATACTAAGCACTCCAGGATTACAGAGCTGTTAATAACTTTTTAGCACTTTGTACAAACATATTTGACACCACAGTTTGGACCAAGTGTTACATAATGTCAAAAGTGGTCCTGATTTGAGGTGGTAAGGGAGCAGTCATAAAATAGGCTAGTGACACATGTAGATCATACAGTATCCAACTGAATGTGAATTGCATAAGCAGCAGCAATTTATGGTTTTAAGTTGTTTTGAACTATTTTTGATATTGTGTTTCAATTGTTGTAGCCCACTTTGGGACCCTAGGGTGAAGGGTAGGACTAAGACAAGGAAATAATAAAGGAATGGCAAGGAATTGAGTTGGAAGAGAGAGCCAAAGATGAGAAAATGAAAAGAATACAGTATAATCTTAAAAGTGGGTCACCTTTTGAGGTTGGGCTAAAAGAGGCTCTAGGTTATGAAACCATGAAACATTATTAATCTATGGTAGTAAAAATACTGACCATCACCTCCTAGCTTGCTGAGAAACTTTTGGCTGTTTGTAAACAATGCACTGCAGACCGCTGTGTCCTTTTATTCCAAAATATCATACCCTATGTCGAAGTGACACCACGTGGAAACTATTATATCTCCACTGCAAAACACCCCAAATCTGTAAGCATCATACACTACTGAGAACAGTCTTAACTTACAAAGCTTCTGTTGTGTCCTTAAGCAGAGGCTAAGCTTTGGCTGAAATTCAGGGCAGATGCTGTATCTATCTGCAAGACTCCAGGCGATGTTTCTGATGGCAGCCCCAAGGTGTAGATTGAATAGGCCTTAGCACTTTCAGGAAGTAGGCCTTAAATCATGCACTACTTTGTCCACAAACTCAAATGATTTGCATTCAGAAACACACGCGTGTTCAGATGTTTACAAATCCAGCCCTTTCCTCAAGTGCACTTAAACCCACTTGCCAAGAATAGAAGATTCGGTGTCTTCTAGCAAGGCTGACGAAAGCGAGAATGCAGGGAGAGGGTGGGCGGGGGTGATTTCTGCGAGCATCGGAGCACAAGTCGGCTGCGGAGTAGGCCCCATCAACAAGGACTGTGTGTGACGCAGTTCGGTAACCCGACTCCCCTCCCTCCCCCATTGATGCTGAGAAAAAAGAAAACTACCCTCCTTCCCCTAAGAGGAGGACGACGACAACAACAGATAATTTTGTTCGGCAGGTTTCCTCCTCTTAACCCGTCGGCGTCGAGAGAACCGAGCTAAGCCGGCATCTCCATTGGGAAAGGGGACGAGCCGAGCCGAGCCTCGGCTAGAATGAAACAAACATGGGGTGTGGCAGCCAATAGCGCCTCCTCCCTCACCGCAGGAAGGGAACTACCGAATAAGGGCTACAAGCCGCGGTGTGGAAAGCCTCGAGGGCAGCATCGCCCGGGGAGACCCACAGTTGCTTAGGTCGGCTGGCAAGTTCATCAATACACTGCCCCATATACATACATGTGCTGAAAGCGGACACAAAGAGGTTCAAAACGGAGCTTAACAAGTCAACAGAAAATGGAAAAAGCAGGCGGTAAAACTAACACATTTCAAAATCCAACACCAGCAAGTTCACGCTAGACACCGCACACCACCAAAAATCGGGAGTGGGAAGAATCTCACAAGGTTTCACCCACTTTGGGTCGTTTCACCGCCGCCCTATTTTCAGGGAGACACACACACACACACCCCAAAATAAAAAAAAACAGATCAGTCGACGGAAGGGGAGGTTTACGTCTAAGAAAGTGGGACCAGTTCATACCTGGCGAGTAATCAGCTCAGTTTCCAAGAGTGTGAAGAGGAGGGGGAAAGAGCGACAAGCGAGTATCTAAAACAAAAGTGGCGCCAAAATAAAACCCCCAAAGCTATTAAACAGCCTCCTTCCGCCTCTTCCTCCCCTCCCACCCGGTAGCGACCCAGCGGGGTTTCCAGCAGCACAAACACACCAAAAAGTCACTTTGAACAGGGGTTTGGTTCCCCCACTATCACCACTAACAGTTCAAAGCGCCCACCATAAAACATAAAAAGGCCGGAGGGGGGTGGGAAATGACATGTCTAAGGTTACAATGCTTAGGGTTTTTACTTGTGAGTAAAGGCTCTCTGAACACAGTGCAATTTCTTTCTACGTAAACATGTTCAGGACATCGGGCTGTACATTCCTCACACTCAAAATGCGTCGAGATGGACGTGGGCAAGAAGCAAATCCCACGTTTTCCCAACAGCTCACTTAAAAAATAATTATCGGTGTGGAGAAACAACTCGCGCAAAAGTTCCTGCCGGAACAGAGAGAAAGACAGGAGTGTTCACTCCTCCCAGTACATCCCTTTCCCATGATATTCTGTCCCTTTGCCAAAGTCACAGGAGGACAAGAAAAGTTGAGGGTTTTCCGTCCAGCTCGAGGCATACGCCCGCTCGCTAGTTTCTAATTCCCCAATAAGCAAAAATAAATAAATAAAATAAAACGTCATTTTCCTTCTCTTCGCTTTGAAGTGGAGGAGGGTGTAGGAGGGGAACGGGGGGTGCGGGGGGGAGAGAGAGAGAAGGATCGGAAGGCAGAAACACCACTAAGCGTTTTTAAAACACCCTTCCTGATTTCTCTGCCACCAAGTGTATCTTACAAGCGCCCCGTAGCTTCCTCCCACGGAGAACCGAGAAGTCCGACTTGCCTTCTCCCAGCTTGGGGAGTTGAGAGAATCACCACCATTATTATTTGTTACGATGTGTATACCGCCCTTCATGCGCAGATCTCAGGGCGGTTCACAACGTTGAAAGGTTAGGCATTTGTGCTGCTGTTGTTGTGTGTGTGTGATTTTTAAAAAAACCAACATATCCAACGAAGTGCCCTTTTCTAACACACACACTACACACCCCTTTCCATCCCCTCCAAAAATAATCTGCTGGAAATCCTCCATCTTGCCAGCCGTAGCTCTTAATAGTAGACAACACAGGCTCGCATCCTCTCCTTCTTACCTACCCTGGCAGCCTCTCCATCCCACACAATAACCCCTGGATCGATTTTTTTGGGGGGGAGGGACACAGAGGAACGGATAGGGGCGAGTCCCCATTTTTATTTTTATTTTTGTGCCCAAAGGAGGCGGGCTAGGCCTTTTTCCTCTCCGGTTGAAAGGAGGTTGGTTGGAGAGGGGGAGATGGAGGCAGAGAAAGAGAAGAAAAATAGCAATTTAAGACTGGTGATTTTTTTTTTAGGGGGGGGTTATTTCCGTCTTCAGGCTCGCTCCCTCCCGCCGCCGCGTCCGCCAAGGGAGCGTCGGGAAAAGGGGCAAGCGAATGATGGGAGGCGGGAGGGCAGGCAGCGTCTGCGGGGCTCCTTCGCCTTCTTCCCCCACCATCTCCTCCTCCCTCTCCCTCCTCGCTCGCTCGGCCCCGCGTCCTCCATCTTGCCTGCGCTTGCGAGTTTCCCTTCAGACTCGAGCTGTTCCGAGGCCTGCCCTACATTCCATATTCAAAGAAAGGTGGATAGGGGCAACGATATTTCCAGTTATCTATCTATCTATATATATATTACACAACACCAACGCCGTTGTTGTTGTTGTTGTTGTTGCCGCTGGCCGCTTCCTTTTCTCTCTCCCCCCCCCACCGCCTCCTTCTCCGTGCACCCCCCTCTGCCGCCGCTCAAAAAAATAATAATCATTTAAAAAAAAAAAACCCGCAAACACACGCGCGCGCCCCTCCCCTCGCGACGATTTGATTTCAAACAAACAACTTCCCCCCCTCGGAATTTTTCCTCCTAAGAAAAATAAACTTCCAGAAGCTTCTACGCCACGGTCGAACTTACCTCAGCCGGCAGGCCTGGCTGGACTGGCGGTGACGGGGCTCCTCGGGCCCTGCGCGCCTTTTCCCCCCTCCGTCCTCTCTCTCGCTCTCCTCTTCCAAGTAATTATTGCTGTTCGCTTCTCTCCTCTCTTCTTTCCCTCCCTCGCTCTCACTTCCAAGGCCAAACAACTCGGGTCAGGTCGACCCCTTACCTTCAAGGCCCCCTCAGCGGGGGAGGGGGTGGTGGAAAGTGGGGCCTAGTAGGAAGGCCGAGAAGGGGGGGCCCTCGAGCGGGGCGTTATGGGAGGGGGGGGTTGAAGGGAGCGAAACGGGCGGATTATTTAATTTGGCGGTGGCGGCGGCGCTGGGGATTGTTTGGGGTGTTCGCAGCTCGGCGGCAGGAGAGCGAATGGAGAGCGCAGGCGCCACCTGGCGGCCACCGAGCACGCTCTCCGCTGCTGGGCCTAGAGCGGCATCTGCCGGGAGGACCCGGGAATGCAAGGGAGGGGGTGGGGGGGGGGTAAAGGACGGCATACAAGACACATTCTGGATAAGAACGGGGTAAACAAGGTGCTGCGCGTGCGCGGCTCGTGCAGCCCTCTTTCTCCGCCCCCCCCTCCCCACGCACCCCGCTTCTCTCGCTTTCCAGTTCTCCCCGCCTCCGCTTGCCTACGTCATCACTGCCATCGTCCACGCCCCTGGCTGTTCCCCTGCGAGCGCGGGGGAGGCTCGAGTCCGCACGTATCGCCCAGAAGAGGCGGAGGGATGGTGATAATGAGCAAGGCGGGGCGCGCGCCGCGCCCAGGGATCCCGTGCAATGCCCCGCCCCCCTCCACCCCACCCTGGGCAAAACAATCCGGAGGGAAGGGGAAGGGAAAGCAAGATTGCCCCCCCCTCCCGCTCCGCGACAATCCCATGGTGCAAATAACCTGGGGCTTGCTCCTGAGTGCATGTGCCCCCGAAATTAGGCTGGGAAAAGCACTGTTGGGCTCTTCCGGACTTAGAGAATCTTCAAATTGTGGAGTTGGAAGGGACCCTCTGCAATGCTAGAAACCTCCAATGAAGCAGAGTCCACCTTCTGCGGGAGGCCGGTCCGCTGTCCAGCAGCGCTTTCCATCAGAAAGTTCTTCCTGTTGTTTAGTCGGAATCACCTTGCTTCTAACTTGAACCCATTGGTTCAGGTCCTAGCCTCCAGAGCAGCAGAAAACAAGCTTGCCCCCATCCTCCATGGGACAGACATATTTGAAGATGGCTTTACGCTGTGGGTTAAACCACAGAGCCTAGGGCTTGCCAATCAGAAGGCCGGCAGTTCGAATCCCCACGATGGGGTGAGCTCCCGTTGCTCTGTCCCAGCTCCTGCCAACATAGCAGTTTGAAAGCACATCAAAGTGCAAGTAGATAAATAAGTACCACTCCAGCGGGAAGGTAAACAGGATTTCTGTGCGCTGCTCTGGTTCGCCAGAAGCGGCTTAGTCATGCTGGTCACATGACCCGGAAGCTGTATGCCGGCTCCCTCGGCCAATAAAGCGAGATGAGCGCCGCAAACCCAGAGTCGTCTGTGACTGGACCTAATGGTCAGGGGTCCCTTTACCTTTACCTTACCTTAATTTCTCCTCTCAGTCTTCTCTTGACCAGGCTAAAAATACCCAACTCCCTCAACCATTGTTCATAAGGCTTGGTTTCCAGACCCTTGATCATCTTAGTTGCCCTTCTCTGCACATGTTTCATCTCGTCAATAATATCCTTCTTAAATTACGCCGCCCAGAACTGAACACAGGATTGCAGGTGTGGTCTGAATAGGCAGAATACCTGTACAGCGATACTACTATCCTGAGCAGATGCATGGCTAACACTTAGATACTTAGGTTCACTGTGTACATCTGCTGCAGTGCTTTGTGGAAGAAAGTCCCATTGAACATAGAAGGGCTTGTTTCAGAGTAAAATATGCTTGGGGAAAATTAGGTTGTACATTTGCAGTGATTCCATACACATTTCGCTAGGACAAATGTGTGTCCCAAATTCCTGCTGTACTTGTTTTTATATGCTTTTATGCATTTTATAAGGATTTGTTTTTGTACTGAACACTGCTTAAGAGATTTATCAAATATTAAGCGGTTTATAAATGCTTTTAAATATTTATTAATAATTGGGCGCCAAGCTGCACAGTTGGGAGAAACCTCAGCTCCGAGGTTTCTCCGTCGCTGCGGTGGGAGGGGGAGTCGTAACTGTGCTGCGACCCCCCTGAAAAGCTCCAGGAGGGGTGTCCTGGAGGCGTGGATCCAGCGGGTGCCCAGGAAGCCTCCCCTACGCTCCGGTAAGCCCTAGTAAGGGCAGCCGTGAGCGAGCGGAGTTGAAGGCTAGGGCACTGTGGAAAAACCACTACCATCGCAGCGAGAAGTAGCGGCTGCTGGCAGAAAGAGCGCTCAATTTCTCCAAGATTAGGAACCTATTTGGACTTTGTAAGTACCAATTGCATTAAGAAAAAAGGATTTTCAAAATCAGGTTTGGAAGGGACTCTAAAAACGGAGGTCAGTCCCTGACACCTGATACAGTAAGAGACAGTGCTACATTGTATCCGAAGCTGCTGTCAAAGTTGTGAAATAAAGAAGTCTTCTGAAACTTTCTGCTGTAAAAGGGGAGCTGGATTTGAGGTTTATTTGGACTGGAATTGACTTTGAAAATTTATACCCCTTCCTTCTGGAGGTCTCGAAAGGATTGGCAAAGAGCAAAGCAAAAATGGCGCCGTACGTAGCAATGCAATAAATTGTTTTGACTGGGAAGTTGTTTTGCGACCTTGAATATGGTTAAAGGAAAATGGTCGGTGGAATTTCAGAAACAGACTTTGGAACTCTTGCAACAGATAACTGGAAAAATCGAGTGCATGGGACAGAGTGTGGAAAGACTGAATTTAACTTTACAGAAAAGTGGACTAGAGATTAAAAGTGACTGTTTGGAGGATATAACACAAACTTAAATATAAGTAATTAAGTTTGATGTATTAATGATTTTAAAAATAATACGGAGGAAAGAAATGTAGTGTAAATTAGATTTGACGATGATTGGAAAACTGGGAAATATGTTTGTACTTTGAAGTCAACGGGGGGGGGGGATTCGAGGAAGTCAATTTAAAGATGAAATTGAAAGGAGTAGGAATACCTGGCCCAGGAAAAGGGTCAGGACTAAGCAATGATTTATGCAAAATAATGGGTTAAATGTGAAATGATATTATATGTACTCCTGTGAGAGGGGGGTTTGGATATTTTGCTCTCCTCTGTGGGAGAGGGGGGGAGTATGAAAAATTTAACCATGTAATGATTTGTGCTTTAAATTGAAAAATCTTATAAATTTTTAATAAAATAAATAAATATTTATTAATAAGTCCCATTAAACTATATAGTTTGCTTCTTGAGTAGATCAGGCTGCACAAATTCTGTACACCTTTACATGGAAGGAAGTCCAATAAGATCAGGTTGCACAGCTGCTGCTGTGCTGTGCTGTGCTACTTCCTTCTTTCCCTCGCATCTGCAGATTTCCTCCTTTGAGCTCTAGCTTGCATACACATGCTTCCTCTTATCCTCACAACAATCCTAGGTGCGTGTTAGGCTGCTTGTTGGCCTAAGGGTAACTCAGTTCATTTCATGGCAGTTGGGGATTTGAACTTGGGTCTCCATCCCAATCCTAAAGGTAAAGATAAAGGGACCCCTGACCATTGGGTCTAGTCATGGACGACTTTGGGGTTGTGGCACTCACTAAACATTATGTCACTGTCTCTCTGGTAAATCATGTCGCTTCATTTAAAGAAGGTATCTTCAACCTTTTCAAACCCAAGACCAACTTTAAACCCAAGCATGCATTTGGGGACCAATTTCTTAATATTTCGCCATATATTTGCACGGTGGGGAGTGCTCCTGTTGTGACCCACATTGGATTAGGCCGCAACCTACAAGCTGAAGACCAGAGATTTAAAGGCAGGGGCATCGCTGGGGAGGGGCGGTAGGGGCGGTACGCCCCGGGTGACGGGAGGGTGGGGGTGACAAGCAGGCGCCACTCCCACGTGCCACCGCTCCGTCCGTCACCCTGGGAGCAACAGCGCACGGCCGAGCAAGCACCCCGTCTGTGCAGCGCTGCTGCTCCCAGGGTGACCGGTGGTGCATGGGGAGTGGCGGGAGGGGCCACCACTTGTCACCCCCACGCACCGCCGCTCGCTCCATCGCCCCAGGAGCAACAGCGCACGGCCCGATTTCACGCAGGTGAACTCTGTCGTCGGACCGTCACTTCCGCAGCTCCCTTTTGAGCCGCAGAGCAAAAAGAGCGGGGAGCCGCTGATAGCGCTCGGCAGCCCCACGAGCCGCCTTTTTGCTCTGCGCCTTAAAAGGGGGCTGCAGAAGCGGCAGCGGCCTGCCGATCATGACGTCACAATGTGACGTCACGATGCCCCCCCCCGGGCGTTTTCTTTCGCCGCCCCGGGTAGCACGGAGCCTTCCTCTGCCACTCTTTAAAGGGTTTATTCCCTCCCACCCATAAGAAAATGAGTACACAAAGATGCTTTTTCTTTATTGTGTGGAGTCTGATTCTGTTATTGCTGAATTGTGCTATCTTTAGGAACCTTTCTCTAACAGCTGAAAACACAAAGGCAATTGCTTCCAAACTCCACATGGTTCAAAGGAAGTTGCATGTGAATATAGCAACTCCACCTTGAAACTCTCTTACTCTGTCATTACACTGTGACCTGACATGATTCATGGGTGATTAAAGGTTCTGTGTGTTTTGAGTGCTTTAAGGTGGTAATACCAGATAATTTGATCACTTGTTGCACTTGATATTTGAATAGTGAGGAAGCACTAACATTCTGGACAGATAAATCACCTTGCACCCATAATAAAATAACTTAATAACTGGTGCTTGCTACATACAGCATAGCAACATAGGACACTACCATATTCTTAGTCCATCTCGCTCAGTGTTGTTGACATTGACTGGCAGCTGTGTGTGTTGATGAACTTTCATAATGACTGTGACTAGGCTACCTAAGTGACTAGGACCAGGGAGTCCTGGGTTCAAATCTCCCACCCAGCCCTGAAGCTCACTTTGGGTCAGTCGCTACTTATAAGATAATAATTATAATAATAAGATAAAAAGCAGAGAGCAAGGCTAGTTGCATTTTTAATTCCACAATATTTGTGTTACTTTGATTATGTCATTTCTTGGTTTTTTTCCTCTTTTTCATTGTGCAAATAATGAGCATAGTTTGATTTAAATATTTATTTTGGTTTAATATCGAAGGGGGATCTGAGCTGAAATAAGTTCATGTTATCTGAAGACTGTGCTGACTGCCCATACACTACCAGACCAGATTTAAGGTTCTTTCATGAATTAACAATTTGGGCCCAGGATACCCTCTATAGTCTTTTAATTTCAAGACACAAAGCCGCTTTGGTTGTTTTTAAATCATTTTATATCACCTTTAAGCCTATATCCATTTACAAAGCAGTATTACAACTACAGCAATGTTACCATTGTTCTAGTTTGCCAGGAGGGAGAATTGCATCTTGTACCAGGCCAAAATGGGAAGCAGATTAGGAATCAGATGGAAACTTTTACCATATGTGGTGGACTTGTGACAAAGTGAGAACATTTTGGGAGCTGTTCTACAATGAACTGAAGAAGATGTTTAGGTACACGTTTCCTTAAAAAAAAAAAAAAAAAACCAAAGCTTTTTTGCTGAGTTTGATGGGGAATGAAATTGCAAAGGTAGACCAAAGACTCTTTATGTATGCCACTGTGGCGGTGAGAACTTTGTTGGGCCAAAGATGGAAATTACAAGAGTTACCTACTATTGCGGAGTGGCAGACGAAGATGATGGAAAATGCAGAAATGTCCAAACTGACTTGCAGAATCCGAGATCAGGATGGTTCAAAATTCCATAGAGATTGGAGTAAATTTCTTGTTTATTTAAATGACAATTGCAAAAAAATTTAAAGACACTAGCAAGATTGAAATAAATCCTACAATGTGGACTATAGTTAAAGACGAAAGTGCGCGAATGCACTGAAATAATCTACCTGTTGAAGGGAGGGAAGTCATGAACTTGGCAGAGTTGAGGGTTGGGTTGTTGGATTTTGTATTGTTGAAAGTTGTTAAAAGAGAAAATAATAAAATTTTATTTAAAAAAAGGGGGGGAGCAGATTGTCATATTGTCATGACCAGGCATGTCCAACAGGTAGATCGTGATCTACTGGTAGATCACTGGATGTCTGTGGTAGATCACTAGTAGATCAGTGGCTCCCCCAAAGAAGCTAAAAAACTTTGGCTCCCCTAAAAAAACTCAACATCTTTGCCCTCCACCCCTAAAATGACCCGACCCACCAAAAACAGGGCTTTCCTTCCTGACACAAGCTCAATGTCGCTTTCCTCCTCCCTAAAGAAGCTCAACAAGTTGTACGTGAACCCCAAAAAAACAGGGCTTTCCTTCCTAAAAAAAAGCTCAACAACTTTGAACTGAACCCCCCAAAAGGGGGTAGATCACTGCCAGTTTTTAACTCTATGAGTAGGTCGCAGTCTCTTGGAAGTTGGCCACCCCTGGTCATGACCAACTTCCAGCCACCCTGGGTCTGGGGCCGTCTGAGGGAAGGGAATCCCCAGCTACATGGTGTTCCACTATACTCAGCCCATCCTCCCTACTTAACTTGCTGCGGCCAGATAAAGGGAGGAAATTATTCTATGAGGCTTCCCCCTTTATCAGTTAGCCTAAACAACCTCCTCTTCCTGGCAACTCCCGAAGCCTCTCAAGGTTGGGGCTTCCAAGCATCAGGGTGTTAAAATGGGAAGAAACCACATCAGATTAGATATCGTCCTTGTCAGAAAATAATTGTCTTATCAGAGCAAAATTGACAAAACAAAGTAGATTAAAACACTTTCATTTTCCATGGACTAAACAGTCCCTGAACTCAGCAACCCTGTGCAGAAGAGGGGCAGCCAAGTACACTTGCCTTGGGCCTTGGAGTCTTACACTGTCATGCCAAGAACTCCCCATGCCTCCCAGCTGACCAGCGACTTAATGAACAAGAAGCTCATGCCTGTCCGTATGCGCTGCAAGGCTTCAGTAGTGAAATCTGAACCTCTGTTACTGCATACTAGCATGCATATCCTCCAACATTTCTCTGATGAAAATAAGGATGTCCTATTCAATACCAACAACAACAACAATACACCACCCATCTAACTGGGTTTCCTAAGCCACTCTGGGCAGCTTCTAACATATAGAAAAACATAATAAAACATTAAACAACTTCCCCATACAGGGCTGCCTTCAGATGTCTTCTAAAGGTTGTATAGTTACTTATCTCCTTGGCTCGGGGTGGTGGTGGTGGTGGTGGTGTCACATAACTCCATACCCTCCAACATTTCTCTGATGAAAATAGGGACGTCCTAAGGAAAAGTGGGACATTGCAGGATCAAATCAGAAAACGGGGCAGCTTCTGTATATCCGGGAATGTACCTGGAAAACAGGGACACTTGGAGGGCCTGAGCATGTAACATCAGATCAGATTAGGTGGCGGTGCATCTCATGGAATTGAGAGTGTTAAAACCACATGTCTGGTGCTGGAGTTATCTTGGAACTCACTTCAGTTAACCACGGGTGATGAACGCCTTAATGATCTTCTCATTCTCAGCATCGAACATTCCATCCCAGATCTTATTGACCAAAATGCCATTATAGAGTCTTTTGCTGAACAGAAATCTAGAAAGCAGGTATCTTGAGTTTATATTTATGCTTATATGTTATGTCAGGGTGATCCCAGGGAAATAGCCACTGAATGCCTAATGTATGTGTATTAACATATGGCAACCTTCCCAATGTTCCCTTTGTGCTTCTATTTCTAGTCCTGAACTAATCAATCTTTTATTTGGATGACTAGTCGATGAGACGATGAACGGTGTGACCAAAAGTCACACAGTAGTTGGGTACGATTGATTAGTGATTACTAACTTCTGAGTTTCTAAAGCATGTAAGATATACTGTGTTGGAGATGATGCAATAAACTGGTTTATCTGAACTCCCTTGCCATCTTATGCTTGCCGGCTGTTTTTTTGTTTGAGTTTATAACTTTATTCTATTTCTAACAAGACTGCCACCCCAGGTCTCAGACAAGCTCTGTATGGGCTGGGCCATCCAGAAAGCATTGTGCACCAGCAAGCTCCAGATGTGGGCATCACACCCATTGATGCTGGTGCTTTGTAGCTTTCTGTGGGGTATTTAATGGAATATTTAGCTTTCACCCAGTTTGTGTGTTTACTGTGTTCTGAATCCAAAATGGTTCTCCTTGCCCCTTTAGCAATTCAATAATTGTCCCCATTTGGGCTCTAATCCTTGCTAGTAACACTAGAAAGGAATGGGCTAGCATGGTGCAATTTATGTGGCAAGCTGGTATCAGCAAACTGAAGAGTTATGAGAGTTGAGAGCCAGTGTGGTGTAGTGGTTAAGAGTGGTACTCTCGTAATCTGGGGAACCGGGTTCGTGTCTCCGCTCCTCCATATGCAGCTGCTGGGTGACCTTGGGCTAGTCACACTTCTCTGAAGTCTCTCAGCCCCACTCGCCTCCCAGAGTGTTTGTTGTGGGGGAGGAAGGGAAAGGAGTATGTTAGCCGCTTTGAGACTCCCTAGGGTAGTGAAAAGCGGGATATCAAATCCAAACTCTTCTTCTTCTTCTTCTTCTGGTTATCATCATCCTTCTGATTGGAAGCAGCCCTACGTCTAGAGGCACTTCAGCACCCAGCTGAGAACTTTCACCACTGAGTGCCACTGAATGAGGAAAGGGACCTAACGCCTTTTGCAAAGGTGTTTCAAGATACTGACTCCATACACAAGGCTGCCTCTTCAGCACCATGCAGTTTGCTGCGGAGGCAGCCAGGAGCCTGTGGTCCTCTAGGTGGTGTTCAACTGCAATTCCTATAAACCATGACAATTGGCTAGGCTGATGCAAGCTGGAGTTGGAACAGGTTCCCATTGACTAGGAAAATCCAGATTCAACCCCCCATCCCCATCCCCCAGCGCCAGACAAGAAGTTCAGAATGAGACCTTGGAAAAGTCTCTATCATTCAGTCTAACCTCCCTCACAGGGCTATTGTGAGGATAAAAGGGAAGAGGCAGGGATTGAACTAGGTACTGTCTGAACTCCTTGGAGGTTCAGGTTGGATATGAATGCATCTAACCTGATCTGAGTTCTTCTGACTTACAGGTCTGCTCTATTACATTAGATCCCCCAGTAGTCGTCGTCCCCCCAAAAAACCTCGCTATCACTGGATAATATTTTATCTCATTGATTTACCTATTAATGAATACATATGTCTTGGAGTCTCTGCACATTAGGATCACCTATTGCCCCCGACAAACTGAGGGTACAGTTTAAAACACACTTACCATTCTTACTACAGGGGAAGCTGCCAGTAAACTTCTCTCTTATTACACATAGAAACTTAGAAACACTCCAAAATTCATTCAAACAGCTTTTATCTCTGCCTGCCTGCCTGTTTTTCTCTTTCTCACTGTCTCTCTCTCACTCTCTCAATAATAGAAATGTGAAATTTAGAATTGCATGTCTGTAGGTAACTTATAGAAAAAAACAGTTAATTAAATAAAGATTTAAGATCACTTCCTTTTTCACATTCCTAGGCTCTGCACTCCAATATACTCAGCTGTAAACTGCACTGAACATTGTGGGATTTACTTCTGAGTAGACATGCATTTGATTGTGCTGTATATGTTGTAGTGCTGGTACAGATGTTTGGAAAGTATTTAGAAAAACAACAGCAACGCATTTTTGTAGGAAGGATATATTTTATTTCATAAATATAAATCGGGTAGAAAGAGAGAGGATTTTTTCAAGGTATTGGAATGCTGCATTAGAGCTTCATTAGGAGAAATTTGTCCTTTTTCTGTCCCCTGCAAATTCAAGCTGTGAATAAGACAGCTAACTTTACATAACGTACAAGCTTCAAACCCATCAAAAGCATTTCTGCAACACTGAGATTTTGAATCCATATAACTGTGCCTGCAAAATAATAGGCCCGCTTCTATAAAAGCTGAAATCCAAGCCTTTGAAGATTATAAGAATCTATTGCAAGAGCTGATGACAGCAGAGCTACAAAGCAGAGCTGACTGTACATAAAATCTAAATATTAATATTGACTTCACATTTCAGTCCACTGGGGGGGTGGGGAGAAAGGAAGTCAAGTTCATATGGAATGTTCTTTAAAATTTATAACAAGGGCATTTTAATATTCATGCAAAGGAACAGGCGGGGTGGGGAGTCAAAAGTATATGAACTTTTCTTGGCTGATTATCAAGGCTGGCAGACTGAAGGTGCAGTCAAAGGATATAGCAACCCATGAACAAATAAAAAAGCCTTGTATTTAAGCACTAATCTGATAGCCACAGGTGATGAAGAACTGCATGCAGATAATAGAGAGCAGGCTGGTGGAGGAGATGGAGTGCTGTATCTCTCCTCTGCTCCCAACAGAGCATCAATTACAAGGCTGATATCTATGTTTATTTCAACTTACTAGGCTCCTATTATTATTATTATTATTATTATTATTATTATTATTATTATTATTCCACCATTCATGTGAGGATCACAGGGCAGTTTACCATATAACAGGCCTGCAAGAAGAAGGATGTTTTTGCTTAACGCCTAAAGATCAAAGGGTAGTGAACTCATAATTTACAGCAGAAACTAACAATAGCCAAGCAGCCCTTTAAAGACTTATGCAGATGGGCAGGGACACACACTCTGGCTACATCCTCTCTTGATTCCTGTATAGAGATGTGAAAGCCCGGCCCCCGGAAAAAACCCGGGGGGGGGACTTCCCCCCCGTTTTCCCCCCTAAAGCCTTTTTTGTCCCGTCCCCCCGAAAAATTGGAAAAATAAAAAATAGATTATAGAATGTTTTATTTTAACATGATGAATAAAATATTTTAAGATAAGGGGTTCAAATATTTTATAAATCATTTCTAAAAAAAATATGTATGGTATCAGATTATTCTAATTTCTGTGAGGACAAGCAAGTCCTAGGTTACAAACTGAACTCTCCAATGCCAGAACAAGATACATTTCTTCCTTTAGGAGGTGCTGTTGTCACCAGAAAAGAAAAAGGTTTCAGTTTTGTTTTTGCATGCATGTGGTATGCATTGGTTCTGTTCCTCTTCACTAGGCCTCAAAGCACTGGAAGAAAATACAGAGCAACAAAAAGGGCCTGAAAGTATATACTTAATTACAGCTCAGAAAATGATTCTGATTAAATTTCATGCCCATTCACTGAAACTTAGTCCCACTTCCTTCTTCAGTTCTTTTTATGAGGATGTTTTTTTTAAAATACTGTGGAGAGGAAATATGAATAATTGTTACTTCTGGATTTTTAAAAATTGTTCTGTGGAGATTTTTTTTTTGTTCCACATAAACTAGTAAACATTTCAGGAGATTGTTACTCCATTTGTTACAAATACAAATAAATATTATTTTAAAAGTAAATTCTGTTTGTGATAATTGTTTGGATACACTATATTTTTTAATATGCTAGTTGTGATAATTTTATGCCCATTGAAATTGTCCATAGTTATATTTTTTGTTTCTAAAGTAACAGAATGACTTTCAATCTGGAAAAGAAAAAAGAAGTGCTAATGTAGCATTTTTTTCCAATTTTCCCAAAAAATCCATTTTTTCCCCGAAAAACCCAGAAAAAAACCCGGGTTTTTTTTCCAAGCTTCAAAATTTCTGAAAATTTTACATCTCTATTCCTGCAACATGCTCTATGTGACAGGCACCTTGGAAAAGTGCACATAAACTCCCAACTTGCTCAAAGAGCTGAAGCCAGATTTTTGAAAGGGGCTGGTTATAGGGAGCATTCAACTTTCTTCTTATAATCACTCTACTGGCTACCAGTCTGTTTCCAGGCATAATTCAAAGTGCTGGTTATGAGTTATGAAGCCCTATTTGGCTTGGGTCCAAGCTATTTGAATGCCCATATTTCCTCATATGAACCTGCTTGGGTTTGGGGGTATCTGGGGACGAAGCTTCTCTTGGTTCTGTCACCCTCACAGCCACCCTTGATAGGGATGTGGGAGAGGACCTTCTTGGTGGTTGCTCCCAGACTCTGGACCCTGGAGAAGCTGGACTTACTTCCTCCTTGTTGTCCTTCTGCCAGCAGACTTTCTTGTTCCAACAGCCTTTTGGGAACCTGAATGCTTTTAATTAAAGGGCTGGGGCTGTGCTGTTTTTACGATCACTGGTTGGCATCAGTCTATCTCAGGAGACAATGGAGGGGTGCACCTTTGAGTGTAAAGTCAAACCACTGGGAAAGTTACAGTGCCTGCCATGGCTGGAAAGATGTCGAAGGAATGAATAAACTGGGTCCTTGGGAAAATAATTTCCCATCGCTCTAGAAACAGATGGGGTAACTTGTTAAAAGTCCTGTGCAACACTGATAAGACTAGCCTATTCAGGCTGCAACCTAGACACACTAATATGTAAGCAATCTCTACTGAATTCAGTGGGGCGTATTTCTGAGTAATGTATGGCTATCGTGGCATGAACCAACACTAGAAATTGTGACTTGTGATGTGTTCTGGAATATATGAGTAAATATCCTGACCTCCTAAAGCTTAATGCAAACCTCAGTGCACTAATCCTGTGTTACCAGCAAAACTTAATTATCACCTCCTGTGGGAAAGAATGGCATTCTCCAGAGACTATAGAATCTTCCTCCAAAGGCAAACTCATGAAACAGGAGAAATATAACCAACCAGTCATTTCTCACCAGGGTCATCTCTTTTCAACTTCAAACTTAGCACAGAATAGTAAACATACAGGAACTTGTAGGAAACAAACAATGGTACTAAGAAATGAAGCTGTTACAACCCTCACTCATCCCTTTCCCATAAGGATACGTTGGCTCCAAATAATACTTAAATCCCAGATTCTCAATGGTTGGGTAGTTCAAAGCTCCAGTGGAATTCCCTGTTTCATGTCTTGCTGGACATGGACCAAAGGGCTGAGAGGGATGCTGCAGTCTTGCAGGTTGAGGCTATTGAGAGGAAGAGCAGAACTCCAGACCAAAGGTGCAGACCTCTGATCCCTAACAGGTTCTGCTTTATTTAGGACAGATACCCATTCCACAACTTTCTTTAGGATAGTACAGGGATTCTATTTACCCTCATGGTCAATGTGTGCATGCTGCCCAATTTGCTACCGACTTTTATTGTAAGCTTGCTGCCTGAAAACAGCAGCTGTATACTCTATCACTTCCATTTATTATGATAAACCAATCTTTATTTATTTCTCTGGGGCAATGGCCTTCAACTGGTGGGTTGGTACCAGTTGTGACCAGTGGGTCGCAATCTTATTCAAGGGTATATTCAAGATGCAGTGCAAGAGGAGCACTACCAGTATACAAATATATGGTATAAGATTAAGAAATGGGTCCCCAAATGCATGTTTGGGAGATACCTGGTCTGGTGTGTGCAACATCTTTATGGGGCATAAGGATAAGAACAGAAACACATATTTATAGTGGATGCATGTTTTAACTCCAGTAAGACTCTAAACATGTTAGGAGTGTGCCTAGGGATATACAAGAGTGCTGGAAACACGTATGGGTGCAGATTCACACCTTGTAGCACAGCCGTCTCCGATCCAGTGACTGCCAGCAATCACTGCTTTTATAGTTTCATTCTATCATGAATTATTTCATGCCTAGTGAGACTTTGCTTTAAGCTGAAGCTCCTTCCACATTCCAAGCATTGAGGTGGTTTCTCCCCTGTATGAATTCTTTGATGAGAAGTGAGATGGTAACTCCAGCTAAAGCACTAATATTCTCAACTCTACTGTATCCAAATAATAAGAAGGGGAAGAGAAAAGAAAGGAGTCAGACTTATTTGTGGTGTCCCTTATGAATGTGAGAAATAAATTTCAATATATAATATAAAATCACTTTATTAAAAATCATCAGAGTTGAACTGCAAAATAGTACTAAGATTATATTACATGATTATACTACTTTTAAAAAAATATATCACATGTCAAGACATTGGCATATGTTTGCTCCGTTCAATCCAGATGGTGGTGAACCATTATTTTATAGTTATATATCAACAATATTTACAATCAAACTCATTATACAGTTAGATTCCAAACATATTTGTTTGCATAAGTATGTTTCAATATTTTCCACAAAATATACATAGTTTAAAGCTGCTATCAATTGTAATAAATTTAAATATATATATTTTAAAGCAAAGTGAAAGAAGTGGAGAGGGTGAATAAATGCTGTGGATATCCCTTTTGGATACAGATCATATTCTCATTATGATGCAAACACAAATGGATAAGAATGAAAGCTACAAAGATATAACGACCAGGGTGGATAAATTACCAATGAAGGGTATAATTTAACTAGCAGTGCTGCTGCACAGTATTAATTAATGCTGATAGGCTGGGTGCTCTTACACAAACTACAATGAACAACAGCATTAGGTTGACTGAGCTTAACCAATGTGAATCATATTCAAAACATGTGACTTGTAGATAACTCTACAGTAAGTGGAAAACCAAATGTTATACAAAAGCCTGTCTGATTACTGCACATATTGGAGGTATTTATACTTTGGATTGTTTTCAGATCAACTAGCAAATACATTTAAAGCCTGTTCCACAATGCAGTTCCACAGAGCAGCAGGGCACAGTGCCCCACAGCTACTACAAAAACTTGCTGCCAGCCCTGGGGCTCAGAGACTTATCTCACCATGTTGCTCCTTCTAGCAACTCAAGGGAATGGTCCTAGCAGTGTTTTGAATCAAGCCTAAATATTGCAATCCTATGCTGTTTTGTAACTCCCAATAAAGTTAACAGCGGTTCCAAATATAGAACTTAAGCAGAACTGCAGCTGTAATGTTGCAGTTTAATGGAAAAGCCCAAATCATATAGATTTATGCATTTAAGGTGTCACACATATTTTCAGTTAGTGTTCATGCAGACCTAACCATGATAGTAAGCAGCATGATATATATATATAGATCTACAGAATGGAAAAATTCAACAAATCCATTCGCAAAGTCAACAAGAAAGAGACACCAGTAACAAATATAACAAGTGAGCTGGTGGAAGGGGAAACATAACCACCTGACATTTAACACTAGTAGATGTAAATATTTTGAAATACAAATTGTACAAAATAGGATTGATTTTCAACTATTTCCTTCAAATCACTGGAATATGACTTCTGACATATAGGAGAGGTTCCCCATCAGCAATTCAACTCTCAACTGGAGACTAAAGAGTCATTAGAGTTAAAAACACCAACAAAAAGCTATTGTTCTGAAACTCCCCAAACATTCTAGAAGGTCTAGACATAAAGCAACAACATAAATTATTTATGTACATGCATTATGAAAACTTAATGTTGTAGAGATATAATGTGCTTTCCATTGCTACGACAAAGACACAAGAAGTGCAATCAACTTGCCACTGCATCCAAAGCGATACAAAATAATGTCAATCTACTGATTCTCTCTGCCCTGGTGTGAAACATTCTTCAAACACTTTGCCATTCATGGGGACAAAACTTTGGCTAGACCTCAGGGCAACTCTAACCTAGTTCTTACTGGGGAAGTAAACTTCTGCTTGAGCTGTATCCCTTCAGACTGCAGATGGTGGTGGGTGACTTAACTAAATATTGCCCTATATACCATCTCAGGGCAGATCTCTGATGCCTCTACATACATTGTGGCTCTCGGGGTCACGCCATCAGGACTAAAGTGAGTAAAAGTACCCACAATTTAGCAGCTACATAATTCATAGAGTAAATCAGTGCATTCAATTCAAGCTTAATTTTCTTTAAAACCATTTACCGGTACATATTAACACTGCATATGCAATCAATCTATTTTTGTAATGATAGGAGTTTTCCAGTTGCATAGTATGATGCTTTTATTAATACATATATACCTTCTGCCTTTTTGTAATAACTGTGCAACACAAAGGACATTTGTCAACTGCTTCAGCACAGTCCTTACAAGCAACAAGATGTCCACAAGGAATGAGGACTACTGAGATAGTTTTATCCATACAGATTTTGCAAAGCTTTTCTTCCTGCAAACTTCTTAATTTCTCTTCAGCACTGAGATCTAAGAAGGAAACAGAAAGATACAAAAAATTCTTGAAATGTCTTCCCTCCTTAAACAAATATGACAATCACTGATAAAAAAAAGAGACAACTTAAATTAAGCTGATGTGGCATATTGGCCAAGAGTGCAAGTTGTGAACTTTTAATGAGCTGCAACTGTCCTCATTTACCAGGTTTTCTAGCCTCTGTCCCCAGTATATTGCCTTTCCTACTTTTGTTTACTGGGATGCCTTTTAAAATTCCATTAGAATTTTACTAGAGTAGTCATCCTCAGTTTAAGTTTTGAACTACTGACAATAAACTGTCCCTAAATCATTTTTTCTCACTTCTTTAACAAAAAGAACAGAGAGCCACTTGGCTTTTAAATCAGTGGAGGATAGACTCCTGTATCAAAGGGAAAATAACATGGCACCAGGTCAACTGTTTTTTGACTAACCTTTCAGCAAACAATAATTTTGTGTTATGTCGCTACAGTCCATTTGAGAGCTTTCTTCATTGCCTATTTTCTTGTTCTTTTCACTGAGATTGCTAATTTACAGAACAATCTTATCATGTCTATTCAGAAGAAACTCCAATTTAATTCAGTGGGGCTTACTCCCAGGTAAATGGGATTAGGATTGCAGCCTTTGCTATTGTTTGATTCTATGTTTAGAAGCCACCTTGAAAATTCTCTGGAAGACTGGGTGAAAGGTACATTGAATAAACAAAGCAACAACTAATTTACCCCGACATTATAAGGATAAAACTACCAGCCTAACTCTTTGGAGACTATTTATGCAAAGTAATTTGGCATACAAAATGTTTTGTACACCTGCCAATTTATGTTTTTTAACAAATAAAAAATAAATAAATTTTGTTTTAAACTATAAAGCAAAAGCAGCTACCAGGCTGATCTTCCTCCCCCCCCCCCCGCGGCCATTGCGCTCCCCGCCAACCTTGTGAAAGCAGGCTTGTTTCTGCAAACGGGGTTGGCGGGGAAGAACCAGCAGCATCCCTCTGCTGCCACCTGCTTCTCACTGAATGCAGCGGAGGCGGGGGGGGGGGAGGCAGAGGAGATGCTTCACGGAGCAGGGAAGGGGTGGCGGGCGGCTGCCGCGCGCCCCTCCTTCCCTGCTCCGTGCAACATCTCCCTCCCCCTGCCACCCTACTGCGGCTTGTAAAAGCAGGCTTTTGCAAGCTGCTGCGGCCGGGGGGGGGGGGGCAGCGGAGATGCTTCACAGAGCAGGGAAGGGGCAGCGGGCGGCTTGCTTGACGGGGTGCCTTCGCACCATAAGATGCATGGAGATTTTCCCTTACTTTTTAGGAGGGAAAAGGTGTTTCTTATGGTGCGAAAAATACAGTAAATCTTGACTCCCAACAAACTTCTAAACAACATACTGAGCAGCTGGGTGTTCCTAGACCAACACCAGAAGGAATGTTAAATGGCATAGCAGGACAAGTATTTAAAAAATGATAAATCAGTGAACACTAAGAGCATCCGAAAAAAGAGATAGGAAACAGCTGTCAAAGCAGTCAGTCAATGGAGTAATGTGTAATAAAATGTTGGAAGGGTGCTGCTGCCCAAAATTCTGGTCACCAAAACCCCACTACTTATATCCATGAGCAAACGCTCTGCCCTCAAGCAAAAATATATCCCATCCAGAGCACCTTTTCTTGTTCTCAACATCCCATACACTGGTGCCCCGCTAGATGAATGCCTCGCTAGAGGAAAAACTCGCTAGACGAAAGGCATTCGCTAGCGGAAGGCTGCCCCGCAAGACGATATTGTCACTGGGGCTGCCTCGCAGGACGAAAAAAAAACATTTTTCGTCGCAGAAACCGCTACTTGCATTGGTGCTTCGCTAGACGAAAAGATCGCTAGACGAAGACACTCGCAGAACGAATTATTTTCGTCTAGCGAGGCACCACTGTATATGCTTTGGACATATTCTGTGCTCACCTTTTTGCAAGGTGCTTTCCCAGGATGCACCAGAGTTATTCTCTCTTTGGGCACTGATTAAGTCAGTGACCAATGTCTCAATAGATCTGTAGCCCTCTGCGGACAGATGGCATTTCCTTTCCACAGTGCTCCTAATTTCATCCAGGCTGAAACCCATGTGCACTGCATTCTGTACCAGCTGGTTCTGTAAAAGTTCATCATCTGCAAAACCAGGAGATGAATTAACTGAGATAAAAATACAGTAGGTGTCCTGATATACTGAATTACTTTAAAATACTTAATGGAAAACATAGTTTGCAGTAAAACCTATCAATGTTCAGATACATGTAAGATTAAAACCAGAATGATATAGTTTCCTGGATTGCAGGTAGAGCTCCTAGAGTGCCCTAATGGCTGAGCTCTAGTCCTGAGGCATGACACTTAGTTGACATGAGTCAGGCTGGCCCAAGAACTATATGATCTATGCTTTTTGTTACGTGAGGACACTCGGGTCCAAATCCTTTGTTGGAAAGGCTTTTCAAGTTCAGGGTGAGGCTATCTGCTAAATTTTCCTTCTGCTGGGTGCACATCACATCCCAATTTCGTTCATCTTTTCAGTCTCAAATTCTGAGGCTGCTCTATGCTATTTTTTCCAGATGCATTATTCCCAAGAACTCATGCAGAAGCTGGCTCCTCTCTATTATCTCCTGCTTAAACTTTAACAAGACTCATTCATTGCCTCTACCTGCCCTCTCCCTTCCCCAAGTGTTCCTTGCCTGCAAACTGTATCTGAGATTTCCATCGGGACTAGAAAAGACTTCATTGCAGAAACATAAAGTCTCTCTTCGAGGAGGAGAATCTTTCTATGCTTCAACCAGATTTTTATGTTGATTGTGGTTTTGCCATCTCCCTTACAAATCCAAGGAGAGAAAGAACACAAATACAGGAAGCCTAGTTTACTGAAGACCTGGTGACTGTTGTTAGGCTTACTGAGTTACAAACTGAGCCGGACAGTTACAAACAATTGCATCCATACCTGTAAAATGTGAAAACTTCTCTGCTTCCTCTATCTAAACAGAAACACTGACATTAGAATGGATGTAATGAACTGTGAGCAGAATAGAAAACAACTGCTGGTGTTGTTCTGTAAAATCTTGTGCTAGAGCATTTATTACTACTATTATTATTTATTAAATTTCTGTACCACCCTTCATCCAAAGATCACAGGTTGGTTTACAATACAAAAACACAAAAATACAAACCACAATAACAAACACAATAACCCCCACACATTTACTTGCTACATTTGAATCAACTTTACCGCCAAAGCACTCAACATTTTAAAATAATGGCTTACAATCTAAGAGTGTTTTTCAACCACTGTTCCGTGGCACACTAGTGTGCCGCGAGATGTTGCCTGGTGTGCCGTGGGAAAAAATGTGTTTATTTGATTCCTATTCAAGAGAATTACTTTATATATAGTCAATATAGGCACAGAGTTAAATTTTTTAACATTTTCTAATGGTGGTGTGCCTCGTGATTTTTTTCATAAAACAAGTGTGCCCTTGCCCAAAAAAGGTTGAAAAACACTGATCTAAGAGATGTGGTACAAAAGAGAGAGAATAAGCAAATTCAAGTACCAACTACATCTATTGTTAGGCAAGGAAGTCACACAGTGATCAGGAAGAATGACAATTACAGGACTCAGTACTGGGAGTGAAATCACCTCTCCCTCTGAGAAGTTACTGTGTTTGGGAACGGTTCAGGGAGGGACCAAATGGTAGTTAGTTAAAAAAACAACAACAGTGGTGAAGGGTGGAATGCACCAAGTGTGGATTTAGGGCAGTGCATGCAGTGTGCATGCACTAGGAGCTGATCGAGTGGGCAACATCTGCACTGGGCTTTGGGAAGGAGGTGTACGGCTCTGACAGGGTCCTAGAGTCCTTCCTCCTTATTCCCAAAGCCAGGTTAGTGCTTGGCTTTGGGAAGGAGGTGGAAGTGCTTGTGGGCCCTACCAGAGCCCTTATGTCTCCTTCTGGGCACCTCCTTAACCACCTTTGGTAAGGCAGTGTGAGGGTTGGGAAGGGCACCAAATTTTGGACTTCCACAGGGTACCATAGTACCCAAGTCTGCCACTGGTTTCACAGGCAAAGTATACTTTGCCCATGGAACATTCTAAGGTCACATCAACACAATACATTTAAAGCACACTTAATTGGCATGGCTTCCCCCAAAGAATCCTGGAAAGTGTAGTTTGTTAAGAGTGCTGGAAATTGTAGCTCGGTGAGGGATAAACTGCAGTTCCCAGGACACCTTTGGGAGACGTGATGTGCTTTAAATGTATGGCGTGGATGTGATCCAAAGCAAGGTGTGATCGGGAGGTAATTTCTGCATGTAGAAGGGCACATTTGTATCCAAGCCAAGGGGGTAGAGGTACATGAAATAGACTATTGGTTGCGTTCTACTCAGGGAAGACCTACTGAAATTAATGGACCTATGCTACTCATGTCCATTAATTTCAGTAGGTCTACTCAAAGTCTGACTATACTGGATACAGCCTTATTTGTCAAGCTGTAAATTGTAATCTTCAGACTGAAGAAATGACCAGTGCCATTTTTAATATTTTGTACATTCATAGATAACCATAGTCTATCAATATTACATTGAAGCCCTAGAAACAATAATTTCAAAGCAGTATTGTGATTTATACAAGCCCATTTTTTTATTTGAGCAAGTAAATTACTCTGCTGAGAACAGCATGTATTCTGGACCAATAGTTCTAAATGGGGTCTTATGCTCATTTACTTTCCATGTTTTCCCCATCATCATCATCTTGCTTCGACTGCCACTGCCTGACAGGAACCACCACCAGAAGCAGCAACAACAGAAGCAGCAGCTGAGCAAGATTAAGGACATGGAGGTGGAAGTTGGAGGTGTTGCCAGTTCCTAAAGACTCCACAGTCTCCACTTTGCCTCATTCCCAAATGCAGCACACACCCTGAGTAAGCACCTGGAACCCCTGGAATCTCACACTAAAACATTTTTTAAATTTTTTTTTACATTTTTATAGGGATGGTTTTTTTCTTTTCTTTTCTGGTGGCAAATCACTTTCAGTTGTTTTTGGCAAAAGAAACCAACCAACCAACCAACCATAAATTAAGTAACTTGAACGCAGCATTCTCTACTATAGTAATTAACCTTTACAACAACATATGGAAGCACCATCTGTTCACACATAGGCAGCTGGAAAAAGATGGCAAGATAGTAACCAAAGCCCTTTTATTCATTTGACTGGTTCAGTGAATTTATAGTTCAAAATTACATTTATCTTAAAACGGATTTTCAGTGTCCAGAAAGCATGGTTCCTGGGGGCAGGAGAGTGGAGAAGACACACACTTACTGTAGAATCTTGTTGTGGTTTTAAATGAATGTTATTCACAAAGTCTTGCCCCTTTTCTTCTACCAGGTATTTGCACCTAGATGGAAAATATTTGAACTAATTAAAATTGATATTACCTAAAACAGTCACATGCAAAAATGCACTTATAGTGTATCTGGAAAAACACAGTAGCTTATGAAAAAAGGTACTTAATATGTTATGGAAGTGGAAGTGATCATAATTCCTTAAAATGTACACTGAGCAGATTACCTGGAAGTTAAGAACCATACCAGGCTGCTGTCTGGAATGTCTCCACACCCCTCCCAAAAATAAAATATTAAGGGAAATATTAAAGAATAGATTAGTGAGAAGCTTGCAAAGGAGGTCACAGAGCATCTGGTTTAAATTCCAACATCATAGACCACTTTACAAACAGGTAATCTACATTTGTAGAGACTCCCGAAAATGGAATGGAACCACGTGAAGAGTACTTATTAACAATGTACAGTATGTATATATAGACACTAGCACAGATAACAGATAATACACATACGGAGAAATGAAGTGCCTCACCCAGGAAACCATTTTGCATGCTGCTCCCAAGGATCTTCATCTGTCTTCCACTCCTGTAATCCACCACCACAGTGAAAGCATGCAACGATATCACCATTACCTGTGGAGAAGTAGGAATATATTCATGTATAAGTTCTTAATAAAATTTGCCTCTGCAAATATTTCTTTGAAAGGAATGAAAGCTTATTATGACAGGTGCCATGTGAGCAGTCCTGGAGAAAATGATCCAAAATGGGGGCAATTTTGCCCTAATTAAATCAACTGTTTTCAGGCCTTTTCACCTTCAGGGAAACTTTTACACATCTATCAGGCTAGCATGCTTGCACTGCAGACTCTGGAGTGTCTGGGGTGCACATTAAGTTTACATGGGGTGCTGCTGATCATGCCTCTCAACTGCCTCAGATGAACTAGTGTGTGCCCCAAGACACATATGCACCCACTGCAGCAGGTAAGTTGAGGTAGACAAACTGTATTTTAAAAGGAAACATCTATCATTCCTTATCTTTTCTCTTAAAAAGGTAAAGGTACCCCTGACCGTTAGGTCCAGTCACAGACGATGTTGGGGTTGCAGTGCTCATCTCGCTTTATTGGCTGAGGGAGCCGGTGTGCAGCTTCCGGGTCATGTGGCCAGCATGATTAAGACGCTTCTGGCGAACCAGAGCAGTGCACGGAAACGCTGTTTACCTTCCCACCGGAGCAGTACCTACCTGGTATTTATCTACTTGCACTTTGATGTGCTTTCAAACTGCTAGGTTGGCAGGAGCTGGGACCGAGCAACGGGAGCTCACCCTGTCACAGGGATTCGAACCGCCGACTTTCCGATCGGCAAGCCCTAGGCTCTGTGGTTTAGACCACAGCACCACCTGAATCCCATCTTTTCTTTTAGAACCCCCTATTTTATTTTCAAGTGACTAGGCAACACTTTTCTCCTCTACACAAGGCTGAATTTATACAAATTAACATACAGATATTTGCATTTTTCTGGAGTGGAACCAAAGTTCAGCACAAATGAACTGTGCATCACTGAAAACCAGCATGTCCAAATTTATGTCCCACCACATCATTTAAGGTATCCTATTAAACTCTCCTATGCAGCGAAAGACTTTTACATTCAAATTGACTTTTGGTTTCTAAGAACAGGCCAACTGTAAATTTCTGTCAAAAACATATTTTAACTACCCCAAGTTCTTGGGATGGGGTGAATTTTAAGTAAGTTGGATAAAAGAGAATCTGGACAAAATCAAGTACAGTACAGGAAAAGTATATCCTCTCCAGTGCAAAGGACATCATTATAATTATACACTTGAACAAATATTTCATTTGAAGATTATTTAGCACAAAAAGCAAAAAGTGACTCAATTGTATGAATTATTTAAAAAGCACCAAATTTAGAATTACACACTATTGATGCCATGTTAACAAGAGTTAGTAAAACTTGGTGCTCTAAAAAACAGTAAGAGAACTGAAAAAGGCCACTGGCTTTTAATTCCATCATTTTGCTAATTTTATTAAGAGCTCATTGAAACCATGTTAGGCACTACTAATCATATAATGTAGTTTCCCCCCCTTGAGGGATAGCAATACAAACTTTGAAGCTCTGTATTCAGCTTACCTAGGCTATAAAAGCCTGCTTGGGCAAGTTGCTCCTTGCTAACCAAATACCTCCATGTTGCAAATGTCTTGATTCGGTTCTCGTAATCTGCCATAGATGGACTTTGGGGAAGGTCAGCATTATGTATGCCACTTCTATCCAGGCTGGTATCACCAGATTGATTTGGAACACTTCCAACATTTCCCACATCGTGGCCGAGGACAAAAAAACACCTAGGGAAGTGGCGTCTGTGCTCTGACCAAGCACGATCAGAAGGTTCCCAGTTTTGCAGTTTTCCTCCACAGCAGAAACATTCAACTTCATCACCAGTGCCAGTGTAATAGAGTCCAGCGTGGGCCAGCTCTTTTGGAGTGATAAGAGTATGGGAAGGCCAGTTGTGAAAAGATCTCAGCCTGGCTTCTTCACTACACATGGCAGGATTTCTGGGGTACTGAGAACCAGAGAGATCTACCACTTGCCCACTTCTCAAAAGATAATCTGCATACAGATCAGAGGATGGATCAAGAGGGGGCTGGGCAGAGTCAGCTGCAAGGCTGATTTCAGTTCTGTGTGAACAGTTTGGGAAAACAGAATGCGTATCATTCTTCAGAATCTTAATGGCATTAATAAACTTGCAGTTTGGAGAAACAGTTCTATGTCTTCCAACTGCTGAGTCCCCATTTTGCCATCCTTCAATGGTTGCATGACAACTAAAACACTTTACTTTGTCTTCCTCTCCAGTGTAGAAGAAACCAGCTTGGGCTAGAGTTGAGGAGGAGACAGGACAGTGACTTGGAAAATTCGTGAATGTTTGTAGTCTGGAGCATACTTTAGCAAGATCTTGCTCAGGATCATCCTCTGGAGAGGGACGAGCTTCACAGTTATCTGGTCCATTACATGTCATCCCTCCTTCAAGAAAAGGGTTTTCGAGCGTTTTCCTAAATAAGAACACATTTAAGTTTAGAAATGTAAAGGTATGAAACTTAATACTTAACTTTTATATGGGTTTTCGAGCATTCAAAGTGCTTTACATTCAGAGCAGACATGATGACCTCCATATGTTGGACTCAAACTCCCATTGACACCAGCCACCATCATGGTCAATAGCCAGTGATCATGAGAGTTGTACTTCAACAACTTCTGGAGGGTACCACACTGGCTACCTCAGATCCAGCTATAATCCTTAAAACAAACCTATAAACGCCTCCATTATTACCTTCTATTTTACAGATTGTAAGGGGTGGGCTTGCAGCTAAGTATCATTCCTGATGTCCGATGTGTTTGAGTTGATTCACTTCCCTAAGGAATAACCTGTTTTGTTTTATGCAGAATGCAGAAAAGTACAGTATGTCTGGCAGATAACAGCATATAACAGGCTTCCTCAACCTCGGCCCTCCAGATGTTTTTGGCCTACAACTCCCATGATCCTTAGCTAGCAGGACCAGTGGTCAGGGATGATGGGAATTGTAGTCTCAAAACATCTGGAGGGCTGAGGTTGAGGAAGCCTGGTATATACCAACAGAATGTATGGTGGTGAATGAACCCTTAATGTTCATTGAGTAGTTGAGACTACAGGCAGTGACTGTTTTAGGTGTGTCTGATATGTGTGTGACTGCGTGCATCATGCCAAACCCAGAACTGAGCTAAAAATGTCACAAAAAGGGGTGGAATTGGGTCTATGCAGGCAGTTTGAATGGTGTTTCAAATACAGTGGTACCTTGATCTACGAACAGCCTTGTTAATGAACTACTGTTAATGAACTCCGCAGAACCGGAAGTAGGTGTTCCGGTTAGCGAACTTTACCTTGATCTACGAACAGAAGCCGAACGGTGGAAGGGCACCAGCGGCGGGAGGCCTCATTAGGTAAAGTGTGCCTCAGTTTAAGAATGGCTTTGGTTTAAGAATGGACTTCCGGAACGGATTAAGTTTGTAAACTGAGGTACCACTGTATATGTGATTTCGCTTAAATGTGCAGTGCTTTGGAACGTAACCCCCACGTAAATTGGGGGTTACCTGTACTCAACTAACTGATGAGATTCCCTGACTACCGCAAGCCTTTCTTAGAAGTAGAAATAAATGTTGTCCCACTCCTGAAGAAATAGAAAATACCAACAAGTAATCATGTGTGGGGCTGATCTTCTTCAAGAACTTAACAGTTTCTTAGGTTTATGTGACACTTCTGGTTAAGCCTTAATTCAGATACTATAAATTCAAGGTAGGCTCTGACACATCATTCACTGTATTATCTTTAAACAGCTGTTAAATACATTTGTTAAAATGATTTATTTGAATGTTAAATCTGGACCAGCATAATGAGATTTGAAAATAAACATTGAGTCTATCATGGCTTCTTTACTTGCAAACCTAATGAGAGGGGATTACCTTAAACTTTTCAAAAGAAAGCATTAATAAAGGAAGTCAAATATGAAATGTGTGTTTAAAACAGCATAATTAACAAGAGAACAAATTATTATCATATGTATAGAACATATTTGCAGCTGTTGCTGCTAATGCTGCCAATGGTGGCTCATGGCGACTGTGGAAGCTCAGGCTTCATGGCCTGGTTCTGCACTTAAGAGACTAAAGATGGCATCTGGCCTCTTCAGCAGTCTCAGCTTTTGTAGCTGGAGTCAATCAGGGCCCTTCATTCTCAGGCTAGGTGGAAAAAGTCAAGATGGTTTCCAAGTATTTTCCAAATATTCAGCCTGCAACCTTAGTGGGAATGAATCCCAACAACTTTAATGGGACTAATTTTTTGAGAAAACATAGAGAGGACTGAGCTCTTGGTTAATAATTGCTCCTTCTAGTCTTCAGGTAGCTTAACTTAATATTCGTTATCAACATTAATAGGTTTAACCTGCAAATTTCTAATAAAAATATTTCTAGTTCTTCTAAAATGCTGTTGCCAGCTGTAGCTTTTGCTAGCATATGCACTGAAATTAGTACAGGTGCTGACTTAATCTGTGGGCACTTTTCTAATTAAAACATTAATTAATTAATTAAACGTGTGGGATCCTAAATAGTTTAACCCAGTGTTTCCCAAACCTGGGTCTCCAGTTGTTTTTTGGACTATCACTCCCATCATCCCTAGCTAGCAAGACCAGTGGTCAGGGATGATGGGAACTGTAGTCCAAAAGTAGCTGAAGACCAGTGTTCTCGAAGCTACTAACATGAGTTTGGCCAAACTGCGAGAGGCAGTGAAGGATAGGCGTGCCTGCCGTGCTCTGGTCCATGGGGTCACAAAGAGTCGGACACGACTAAACAACTGAACAACAACAACAAGCTGAAGACCCAAGTTTGGGAAACACTGGGTTAACCAGTGAGTAAGTCCCATTAAACACAATTGGACTTCCTTCGGGGTATTACATGCATAGGATAGCCCTGTCAATGGTGTCAGCTTAATGGCTTTATTGTTCCAGCTCTTCTAGTTTTATAAGTTGGACACTGCCTTGGGCAACTTGCAGCTGAAAAGCAAATGACAAACTTTATACAAGTTTACACAAGTAACACAAATATGGCACAAGATTTTTCTGAAATCATTATGTCCACAAAATTTCTGGAAGCAAAGAGGAGCAACTATTGACAAATACACATCTGACCTCAGTTTTAAATTTTTAAGAAAGCACACCACACATACTTTTTCATTAGTGTGTTTCAAATAACGCAGTAATGTGCCATCCACAAACTACTCACTTCACAGAAAAAAAATGTTCAAAAATTGTTTACTGATGCATTTTACTTTTTTGCAGCTGTGTACGCGTAATTTCTCAGCAAATTAAAAGCTTCTGTCATGGTGGACATATTACAGATGAGAGATTTTAAACAGTATTCAAATATTAAAGAAGTTGTTGATGGGCATTACCAGAGGCAACTAGTTATTTCCTTCACTCAATATATCAAATTTAACATCATATGTACCAACAGCAACCTCAATTATTTCAGCTGCTTTATTCACTCTTTCACATGGTTGACAAGAAGTAGGATGCCCATCAGTTGCTGGTTGCCACAAGAGTCAAATATCTTAGGCCTCAATTCAAAATCGCAACCTCCCTCTCAATCACTTGACATCAATATGGCATCACCTTATTGACAGGTGGGTTGTCTGACTCATCTGTCAAAATCCCTTGTGTGGAGTTTCCAAGCACTTGACCTGACAGCCACTTTTCGGAAGCACATAGCATAGGGCTGGCAAAGTGCTTCTTTCTCTCACCCATGGGGTGGGGGGAGAGAAGCATCAGCTACCTAAGGGAGTTCCTCTTCACAAAATGCTGCTGGAGCAAGGTGCACTCTCACCACGGAACTGCATCTTGCTCCAAGCAAAGAAACAATTATCAGCTCACTTTAAGCACTGGATTGTTTCTTTTAAATCTCATATTTACCCACCCCACAGCAGATCATAGATGGGTGTGCTTTGGGGAAAACAGTATTGTAGGCCCAGTCTGGCCCATAGGTCAGGAGTTCCCCACTCCTGGTTAACAGCTGTGTGAAGAAGTACAGAGATAGCTCAGTCAGTAGAGCATGAGACTCTATGCTGGGCAAAAGATTCTAGTATTGCAGGGAGTTGGACTAGATGACCCTTTTGGTCCCTTCCAACTCTACAATTCTATGTTTGTCTCTCCTGAATCTTCTACGATTAAGCTTCATCAGATGACCCAGGTCCTAGTATGAGACAAGGGGGGGGGGAATCTTTTTCTGCCTTTTTTGCACCATGCATAATTCTATAACTTCCATTGTGTGCCCTCTTACGTTGCCTTTCTTCTAAGCTAAAAAGCCCCAAATGTTGTAAACATGTTCCTTCCTGGAGCTAGGCATGCTCCCACTACCTATCAGCTGATGAGTGGTGGGAGCATGCCATGCTCCAGCATTATCATTCCTGAGCACTGGCCATGCTAATTGGGGCCGACAAAACATATGGATGGTCACAGGTTCCCCACCCCTCTTCAAAGGAATGGAAGTTATTTTTTCCCATGCTTTGACAGATTTGAACCGTGATGAAAAATTAGCTAAGCTAAGCTGCATTTTTCAAACAACTTATTTAAAAACCTGAGCAATTACATTCTGGGTAATCGACATTCCTATTGTACTATGAAGAAAAGGATTCGGGTTGCATGATCAAAGGAGAATTCAGCATCAGGAGTTCGTCGTGTGTACAGGTGTGTCCAGCAACCACACCCAACCATCTTGGTTCCCAGGGGGCACCGTTTCTTTGCATACTACAAGGAAACATCTTGCTTTTATCCTGCACAGCTTTTATTCCACGTGTCAAAACCGAACAAGCAACCTAAGAAGCAGAAGCCAAAGAAAACACGACATGCATGTGGTAGTGCCACCATCCGGCTATCCGTCATCTTCAGCTTGAGGGAAGGGATTGTGGAATAATATATATTTTTTATTTTTAAAAACGAGATTGCTGCAGCTGCTCTGCTTTCATAACACCCTTTCCCAAGAAAGTAAGGGGGGGGGATGTACTCGAGATAGCACACCCTCCTCCTCCCACATATGCACACGCTCAAGTCTAACGGGATAAAGGCGGCAGGAGTGCAAAAGTGAAGTTACACACCCACAGTCCCACAGATCTGTGGGGTAAGGTGGAGAAGCAAGGAGGAAACTGTCCAACTAGGGGGGAGCGTGTGGGACACCCGCGCAGAGGGCCAGTACGTGGCATTTTGGCGCACGAGTTTAACCACAAAATGCCCCTCCTTCCTGCCAGGCAAGCAATGATCTGCATCGGGGGCGGGGTGGGAAGGTGGGGAACAAAGATCCACCTAGGCATCTGCCGCCCCTGTGCATCCTGCTTCCTGAGGCAACCGATTCACTTTGCCTCATGGGGTGGGCCGGTCCTACCCACGCCAATCCTATTGAAAGGGGTTTGTGGGGCTGAAATCGTGAGAGGGTGGGCCAAGTTACTCCCTCCTGAGTCCTCCCCAAGGCCACCTCCTCTGTATTTGCTTATTATATGAAGAGGTGCGGCTTTGGCGGCCCTGCTCCAGAAATTAGGGGTTCGCCACCTTTCCTGGCTTAGCCACTGACCCTAGCCTCGGGCGCTTCACCCCGCCCGTTTCGCCGAGGAAGGCCATGCCTGGCCCCGCAACGTAGGCCTTACCTTTGGAATCGCGAGGCCAAGCGGCTCCTGAGACTCGAGAAACCGTCAGCTGCCACAGAGAGGGGCGGGGAAAATGGCGGCGGCTCCCTTATGTCTCCTCAGAAGAGCGGCCGGGCGCGGGAGAAAGCGCCACCGAGCGGCCTCGGCAAGGATCCGCAATGCCGGGCGAAGCGCCTCGCGGAAGAGCGGCACCTGGCGGGACCCAGCTGCCAGGGCGGGAAGCGTGGCCGCGGAGAAATGCGGCGGAGGCCGCGGGCGGACTACAATTCCCGTCAGCCCCCAGCGCTGCGTCGCCAGGGACCAGCGGTGATGGGAATTGTAGTCAGGCCGCCATCCCCTGCCTCAGCCGGCGGTGCGCTGCGCTCTTTTGTAACAGCCAGCGACTCAAAATCGAGCAGGCAACATCTTCATATAGGATCAGCTTGCCTGTGTTGGTTTATTGGCGTGTTTGCGGACTGCACTTCCAAAAGGGGAGGAAAGGGAAATGAAGGAAGGAGGCACGTCGCCATAATAAATGGCAATAAAAGAATTATGGCTGCGATCTAAAAATATGTATTGTCTAAGGAAAGCTCAACAACTTTCGGGGTGTCCTGGTTTTTTAAATATGACAACTCTACATTAGTAAATGTATGCTCAGGCAGAACTCCCCCTCTTCCCTCCCAGGTATCGTGTTTTCCATCACTCAAGATCACTTAGTGAGGTTTGTGTGGAGGGACCTCAAGCCCCGGCAGTTATGCCTATGTCCTTACAGTCCAAGGACAATGGGAAAGCTTTTCCCATTTCTTTTCTCCTGGCAGAAAAATACCGGGTATTTGAGGTCAATTCGGAAGAGTCAAAATGGCATTGGGATTGTTCTCCTGCATTATTTCAGACACATGGTTTATATATTTATGTATGTGTTAGTCTTGTACATTTATGAACATTTATTATATAAGACCATAAAATTCTTATAACACCCAGAAATTCCTTTGCAGCTTATATTCTCCCTTCCTATCATAAATAACCCAAAATCCTAGCATTTATTACCATATTTTCTTCTCTGAGATGTCCCAATGTATAAGATGCTCCCTACTTTTGGGAACTCCGATTTAAGAAAATGGGGGAAGATGGCCCCCATGTATAAGATGCCCCCAATTTTTTGACATTCTTTTTTAGGAAAAAAGCCTAGTCATACTCAGAAAAATATGGTAATTGCAGTGTTTTAAGAGGAGCCCCCCAGTTCTGTAACAGTATTCTTAGATCACATTTTACCTTGGGGTGCCATGGTGGGTTACATGCAATCTACATACCCAGATGTCGAATTAAATTCAGTAGAATTAATATTGTAGCCTTTCCCTGCTGGCACAGAGAGCAAAGCAGAGGCACATCACAGTTGTTAAATGTTATAAAGAAAAAGGAGCATTACATCACGTTACATTCTATGAGTCTTTGCACCTGTGTACGCAACCACTGAACTTCACAAATCAACAAGTTTACACTCTTTCATGCAAACACTTGTACATATATAGTCTGTTTGTACCTGGTGTTAAGTATAAAGCAAACAAGCTAAGTGAGTCAAGTCAAGGTGCCACATGACTCTGTTGTTGTAAGATAAAATTAAGGCTATGTGCCTAAAACACTTTTTCTGAGCCTTGGGGTAGCCAACATGGGTGGAATCTAGACACATATAAAAAACACTGTGAATTTTTTTAAAAAATATACAGTATATTGAATTTGCCATTAGCTCACCATGGCCATCTAGTGTCACATTGGTATAATGCACTTAAAACGCAGTTAAAACATTGCATTTGCAGCTGCACAGCTTAGCCTATGGTACCCTCCTAAAATTCTTGTGACTACAACTCCCATAATCTTTGGTCATTGGCCATTATGACTAGCAGGGCGCATCCACACTTCTGCTTGCCCCATGTTTCCTAAGCACTAGTCTGAGCAAATGGAAAACCGTGGAACAGGGGTCCCCAAACTAAGGCCCGGGGGCTGGATGCGGTCCAATCGCCTTCTAAATGTGGCCTGCAGACGGTCTGGGAATCAGCATGGTTTTACATGAATAGAATGTGTGCTTTTATTTAAAATGCATCTCTGAGTTATTTGTGAGGCATAGGAATTTGTTCATATATTTTTTTCAAAATATAGTCCGGCCCCCCACAAGGTCTGAGGGACAGTGGACCGGCCCCCTGCTGAAAAAGTTTGCTTACCCCTGCCGTGGAAGATCTGAATTGACCTCCAATTCAGCTTTAAAGAGCAGATCTTCGTGGGAAAGCTTGGGATAATAATAAGAAGTAGTAGTAATAATAATAAAGCTAGGGCATGGAATGTTAAAGCGCAATCCTTTGCCTGGAATGAGTGGGGCAAAGGGTGAGGGGAGACAGACTTTGTGCTTAGCGTGCAGAAACTTACTGTGTGGGTTTGGATCACATTGAGCCCAGAGCGGGTGGCACTGTGGGTTGAAGCACAGAGCCTAGGGCTTGCCGATCAGAAGGTCGGCAGTTTGAATCCCCGCGACATGTGAGCTCCTGTTGTTGCTCGGTCCCTGCTCCTGCCAACCTAGCAGTTCGAAAGGACATCAAAGTGCAACTAGATAAATAGGTACCGCTCCCGTGAGGTGAACGGCGGTTCCGTGCGCTGCTCTGGTTCGCCATAAGCGGTTTAGTCCTGCTGGCCACATGACCTGGAAGCTGTATGCCGGCTCCCTCGCCCAATGAAGCGAGATGAACGCAGCAAGCAACCCCAGAGTCCTCCGCAACTGGACCTAAGGGGACAGGGGTCCCTTTAACTTTACCAGAGCAGCAGGTGTGGAATTAAAAGCGGGGCAGGGCGCAGTCCACGTAAGGCTCCCCCTATCCCTGCGCACAGTCCATCACATGACCCGGCGTACGTGCACTTATTTAAATAGCAGGTCTCGGCGCCGAGGAGTCTGCAGATGCACTGAAGGGAAAGACGTGGTCTACGCCTTAGGCTCCGCCGGGCCTCTCCGTTCCTCCCGGGGGAGCCCCGCGCTGCTCCTGGGTCTAGTCCGCGCCATGTCGCGAGGGACACCCAGGTTCTCCGTGTTTCGAAAGCCGCATCTCATTCTTCCCCGTCGACGTAGTCGTGGCCCTCCTCCTTCGCCGCCCACTTTCCCATCATGCTCGTCATGGCCGCCCCCACCGTCCCCTCTGACCTCGGGCCCGCCGTTCTCGCATCCGGGCTTTCGGCGCCACACCAGGAAGATGGCGGCAGGAGCAGCGGCCTCATCAGTGCCATCGACATCGGGGGCATCCACGGCGGCGGCGCTACCTGCCGAGTGGATCAGGAACTGGGACAAATCGGGCAAGACCGAATTGTGAGTCCGGGGGTGTGGGGGTTATGGGGGGAGGCGCAGCGATGTGCGCTGTGTGGGGGGGGGGTGGCAAGGGGGGGAATCGACATGAGGGGGGGGGGAATCGAGGAAGGTGCGCCTGTGCGCCGGGTAGAAGATCGGCGAGGACGGGCAATGGAGGGCATGGGCCCACGCACCCAAGCCCTCAGATCGGCGGCTCCTGCTGTGGGGACGATCCCCCCCCCCTTTCCGCCGCGCACGATCCCCCTCCCCACAATCGGACCTCCGCGGCCCCTTCCCCGATCTAGGCCCTGAGGTGACTCCGGGCTTCCCTCACTCCTTTGAGCGCCTCGCCCGCCCCCATCTCTTCTTGCGCTAATCCTCCCCCCCGGCCCAGAGCTTTAGATCTCGGTCCTTCTTTCTCTCGATCTGCTTGGAGATCAGACCGCCTTGAGCCACTTTCCCTGCCGCGCGCATACGGAACAGGCGCGCGCGCGCGGGGGGGGTGTCTCTCGGTGGGACCCCCCCCACTATCCCACTCCCCTACCACCGCCGCCTTTCCCGTTTCCATCGCGAGGCTGACTTTTGTCAAAAGCTGTGTAATGTTAGGTGTCTTGGGCTCTTACTTCAATCCTTCCCTTCTTCTCTTCTCTTCCCTTCCTTCCTTCCTTCCTTCCTTTCTTTTCCCCGTTATTGTTGTTGTTGTTATTATTATTGCCATTGTTATTTTAACCAGCCCTCGCATTTGGGTAATATTCCCCACTCCCCAGCTGGACCGACCTTCCTGCAGTTGCATTGTTGTTCGTTTGTTCAACAATTTATTTTTTCATCCATCTGAATAAAAAGGTATCTTTAGAGAAGCTTGAAGCTTGGGTGCTGTAAGTGTAAGCTTCCCCCCCCCCCCCGACCATCTTCTGGTACCTTCCCTAGTGAGGTTTATGGTCTTTCTGGCTCCAGTTTTGTACATCTTAGTGTGGGGTTTCTGCTAATAAAATAGGACTGCTTGCTGAAGATGTAATGGGGTTGGACTGCAACCCTAATCCCTCTCACTAGAGAGTGGGTTCCATTGAAGTCAGTCAGGCTTGCTTCTGAATAAATGTGCTTAGTAGGATCATGCTATAAAAGTTGCCTTTTGCAGTTTAGCTGCAGTGGGATTTGAAGACTTTGTAGATCGAGTGCTGTCACTATGCAGTTAACAACTTACAAATGCTAACAACTAAATAGAATATAAATGCTTTAAATGAATTGAATCCAATTTAAATCAAGCAGCTATGTAGTATCCCAGACCACAATTTATAGCGCAGTCCCAAGTATGTTTATTCATATCTAAATCATACTGACATCAATTAAATTTAATTCCAACTAAATTTACTTAGGATTGCAGCCTATAGCCTGAGCTAGTGTGGTCCAACCTCTCAGACTAAGTGGGACACAAAAGTACTTCAATGCAGAACATTCGGCCACACACTGGATTTAATTTCCATGTTGTAAATTAAAGTGCTTGCAATATAGTTAATTATAGTTAATATACACAATATATTCAATTGAATATATAAATGAATACACAAACAGATGTCTGCTCTTTAACAATGAAGACATTGAGTTCCTGTCAGCATAAGCAGGCAGGGCATAAAAATAAAATCATTTTAGAAGGATTCTAATAAAAAAACAATTCAAACCTCTTGTGAAGCCAGTAAATAAATGCAGCCTGTGAAAAAGCTTGAATAAATACCTGAACTTAAATGTAATACAGTGTATTGTGTGAGGGTGGAACTCTTGTTTCCTCTCCCCAACCCTTCCCCAAAAATTCTGAAATGTAGTTTTAAATTGGCCAAAGGAATGGAGAGGACTAGAAAATACAGTAATTGCGGCATCACTTTTGTGTGTGTGTGTGTGTGTGTGTGTGTTTTAGTGTAGTGAAGGAATCTAGATTTATTTGTGTGTGTTTTTAAGCAACAAAATGAGAACAGAGCTTCCTCTTTGCAGGGACATTTACAATCCTAGCAGGATTTAGTCCAATTGAGCATGTAGACATTGATAGGATTGTGCTATTACCAACTTTTTGCTTAAGGAAAGAAAAGAGGTGGGGAGGGGGTGGCCAATAGCCTGGAAAATAACTGCACCTTCATTGCGCTATGTGCAGCCAGGACCCAAACCTATCCAGGAGGACACAGGCGGCAGTAGCAGCAGCAGCAGCAAACTAAAATAGGGAAGCTGAATGCAAATTTGGCTGTTTTCCTATCAATCCTCTTATAGAAGTATTTTTCCTCTTGGCACCCCCTTCTTGCACCGCCTCCCCCACTCTACAACACAGCAATAAAATCACACATATCATGTGATACGCGACATGCCCCTTATAATGCCACATGCCCAATCTCTGTAATGAGAATTAGTTGTCTGATGGGGCTACAGCCAAGCTCAAGTGCAAGCAGAGCAAGCGTCACCTGAATGCTATTTAAGTTTTGATCAATGTGCCAATAATTATTAGCATTATAGTGCATTAATAGAGGTGGAGGGTTGGGGCAGGGGAGGATTAAGGGAGCCAGCAGTGCAACCACAGGTTTTTGTCCTACCAAGCAGTGCCATCCAACCACCTGGTGTGCCTGCAGCTGGGAATGTAGGAGGCAGGACTTTCTGATGAGATGGGGTGCAACACGTAGTTGCTGCTGCTGCTGCTGGTAGTGGTGGTCATTAACAGGGAGGGAGTAATTGGAAAGTCCACCAAAAACGCCTCAAGGGCCGCATGTTGGACCACCCTAGCATGAGCAGTACTCTTGAAGGTAACTCCCATTCAATACAGGTAATTTGCTTTTGAGGGAAGAAGACTGTAAGGATCCCACTCTTTGTATCTGCTTGCTTAGAACAAAGTCTCACTGATCTTGGTGAGATATCTTACTAAACATACCAAACGGAGACTCAAAAAGTCTATCTCTTGGAATATGCATGATGTGGTCCCATCATATTATCAATCCTGCAAGTGTTCTTCATGCACAGATAGGTTTGCAAATGTGACTTGTTCAATAGGTATTAAGGTCCACATAGTACAAGTCTTGTCTTTAGAATGAAGAAATTCTAATCCTTCTGTGTTAATGTACCTAAGTATGCCAGTGGTCACCCCAGTTCTGATTTCTTTTGACAGTGTAGTTAGGATATTACTACAAAATAATTTTTAGATCCAGTTAGGTCCAGTCAGTCCAGTTTATTTGTTGAAACTATTGGGCACCTCAAAACTGCAAACAATCTAGTTAAGATACACTTTCTAACAAAGAAATGAGATCCAGGGGCAAGAGCTGTTCTCATTCGATTGGGAGCTGCCCAGAGTGGCTGGGGAAACCCAGCCAGATGAACAGGGTATAAATTATTATTATTATTATTATTATTATTATTATTATTATTCCTGAAATTTCCAGGTCCATAAAATCTTAGCCACAACATCCTGATGTGCTGGTTCAATTATCCACAGTTTTCAGATTTCAGTAGCCCACTATGTGGGTTTGATACAGATATACAGCTGTGAGCAAAACATCTTATTTTTTTTGGTCACAGAAGATTCCTGTTTTCAAAGTGTACCAGCATAGGTTAGACTGTGTTCACCTCTTTCCAGAAATACCTGCTGCCAGGCATGAATATTAGATATGTGTTTTGGGCATGATAGAAGTTCCTAACTAATTTTAAATTGGTTTAAAAAATATCTTGTTTTTGTAGTGTCACTGTTCATAAACATGACTGCTGCTATTCCCCAAAGGTCCCTCATTATCTGCTCTGCTGCTTACTGTATTTTTGTGCCTTTAAATTCATTCTAGGAAAAAAAATCACATTCTAAACTAGTTGCTAGGACCAGCTTAAAGTTCAGTCAGTCATGTGTTAATATTACAACAATTTCTAAAATGTGCACGGGGTCAGAGAAGATAGGAAATTACAGGCTCATTAGCCTAAAGTCTATCCCAGGTAAATGAGTGAAAAGCATTACATAGGAACCTAGGAAGTTGCCTTATATGAAGTCAGAATGTTGATCCATCTAGCTCAGTATTATCTACTCTGACCACAAGCAGCTCTCCAGAGTTTCAGATAGGGGCTATTTCCAGCACTACCTGGATTGAACCTGGGACCTTCCGTACACAAGGCAAGTACTCCATCACTGAGCTTTGGTTCTTCCCTGAGCTATGAGCTGCAATTATCAAACATGCAGAATAAGGTTGAAAAGGAAGAATAATAGTTTATGCAAAGAAAAAGGCTTTTCTCACCATTTTTTAAAGAATATTTTCTGAAGGTAGCCCTAGAGTGCAGTGCTACCTGTATTGGTACCCTCCTGATGTTTGAATTAAATCTCTCATTAGTCTCAACAAACATCTGCATGCTGTTTCGGGGCTGATGAGAGTTGAAGTACGAAATACCCAGACGGCATCAGGTTGGGAAAGTCTGGTATAGATACAAGTAATTTGGTAAACATTATATAATTGAATTCCCCCCCCCAACCCAACACACCATGTAACGAAGCCTGTCTGTCCTTTTTTTAAAAAAAGATGACATGGGGAAAATGTACTAAAGTTTATAAAATAGCCAGTGACCACATTTGAATGTGACTTAAGCCATGGTGGTTTATGGCTTACTTGAACTATGGCTTGTTGTGCATGAGCAAGTTTGTTTTGCTGCTCTTGGTTCATGCTTTGATGAAGCAAACCACAATTCCTGGTTTCATGCTATGTTAATCCGAAGATCATGGTTTGTTTAGTTTCCAATAAACCATGATTAGTATGCTAACAACATACTTCGGCAATAGATCATGTTTTATTTTCCAAGCACAAAAAAAGGACTGAATCAGACTTGCACAGTAAGCCATGGGGCATGTAAACATGCCCATAGTCAGACAGAATTAGTTTTCATAGCACTAAAACTTTTGGTCAGCTAATGAGATTGGCAGTAGATTTAGCACATACAATAGGAAATGTTGCTTCATAACATGCATATTTAACATAACAGATTATTTAATGTCGACAAAAATATGATAAAAGAGCAGGTTTATACAAAATTGTGTTTTCTTAATCTAAACTTGGATTTGGTGGCACTGTGGTCTAAACCCTGAGCATCTTGGGCTTGCTGATCAGAAGGTAAGCGGTTTGAATCCCCGTGACGGAGTGACCTTCTGTTGCTTGGTCCCAGCTCCTGCCAACCTAGCAGTTCGAAAGCACGCCAAAAAGTGCAAGTAGATAAATAGGTACCACTCTGGTGGGAAGGTAAACGGCGTTTCCATGTGTTGCTCTGGTTTCGCCAGAAGCGGTTTAGTCATGCTGGCCACATGACCTGGAAAAACTCTGCGGACAAATGCCGGCTCCCTCGGCCTGTAAAGCGAGATGAGCCCCACAGCCCCACAGTTGTCTGTGACTGGACTTAACGGTCTAGGGATCCTTTACCTTTACCTTTTTAATTTAAACTCCAGGAGTGAAAATGGGCAAATAATAGCATTAGGCTGGATTGGTTGCTTACATTGTTTTGTGGTGGTATACAAATTCTGAGTTACCCAATGGTATTTTATTTAGCATCATCTCCTGGTGATGGTGATATTGCCAATGAATATTCATATGAGGGAGTTGCCTCTGTCTTGTTAGTTGGACTTTTCAAGAATTACTGTTAAAGGATTGCTGCCAGAATTTATTGGGTGAATCCTTTGATTCTGATACCACAAGTATTTCCTCTTTGAATGAAGAGTTGAAAAGATCAAGCACAGAATTTTCAAAAGGAACAAAGAGCAAAATAAAATCTCATAGCCAGTAATTATTTCATATTTATCAGGCGTCTCTCAGAGACTAGATGCTTCTAATCTTAAAACATAGACAAATGCCTGCCTGAAGACTGGTAATATAAATCATATTTACTTTGCTTCAGCAACTGTTTTAAACTAACAGACCTCTCTTTCCTGCTTTAACTGGAGGTCTGTATCCTTTGTTGCATCCTATGTACACTGGAAACAGTAAAATAAATGAATGACTATTAAATGAACTTTAAGACATTATTTTGTTTAGTTTTTAAACCTTGTAGCTTTCTTTTGACTTTTCTAGTGGTGACTTTTGGCTTCCTTTTATTTTCATCACTCTTAATTTTTTTTTATTGAGATGCCAGACAGTGGTTGTTTACTCCCCAGTCATAAGTACAGTGATTTGAGAATAAGCCACATTTATGTAAGTAGAATTACCACTTGAGGCTTATGATGGAAATATATTTGTGAGTCAGTTGCTTTTTAACAGTAATAATATTATCAATTACAGTGCCATTACCCCCTTAGAACACTAAATACATGTTTTGTAGCCGTTCTTGCAGTATTGAAAAATCTGCCTTAGTTGAAACTTCACTTCTTCAAGATGTGAGGAAAAACTAGGACTGTTGACTCAAGAAAATGTTTTCCTTGCTAACATTCCCTTTGGATAAGGCTGCATCTGGCTGTTACACTAAGCCATAGTTAAGCTTGGCATGAAGAAGCCTCCGAGATCCTCAAGCTCATTCTCTCCTAAGGAGAGGTTGGAAGCATTTGTTTCTGTTTTTGCTTAAACATGATTTGTTACTTCATGTACATTGATAAACTGGTTACTCTTATCTGAAACAAGGTTTTAGGTCATGTTAATGTTTATCTTGGTTTATCAGCTCAAACAAAATGACATAACACAGTTAAGCAGAAGCCAAAACTTCCCAACCGGTCCCCCTAACTGCATGGAGGATGAGGGGAGTGCATGACCTAAGCTCATTTATGTCACTACTATGTCATGGCCTAAACGCTGAAGGTTTTTCTGAATTGCAGTAACGAAGGGCTATTACATTACATATGCACTTAATTAAAAGACATAAATGAATGCTGTTTAAAAATTATATTTTCATACACATTCCGTTCGTAACTGAGCTGAATTTAAATAACTGATTTTTAAATACATGTAGAAAGAGAATGAAAGACAGAAAGAGAGAGGGAACATATTAACATATTTAAGACTAAAGAAGAAAATACATTATTGAAGTGGGATGTGAGAGACCATTCATGATTTACAGATCCCATTGGTTGTTTCTTTTCTTCATAATTGCATGTAGGCCTACTCATTTACTGTTTAGATGGTTAGCAGTAAAAAAGAAATTACAGGCTTTAAAAAAAACCAAAAACTGGTCAAGGTTCATTGGTCTTCCTATTGATGGAATCAGTTACATTTGTATTTGAAGGTTCATATTCTAGAATGTTTTGAACCAGTCTCTTTGCTAAGTTATCAGTCAGTTGATGAAACAGCTGGATGGCAGCTGTGTAGACGTAGTAGCCGGATGATTGTTATGTGAAATTGTTATAGAAGATTTACCATCAATCCGTTCTAGAATTTCTCTGTAGAATTAAACTGTAGTTTAAAATAAAATAAAATAAAATAAAAATAAAATCAGTACTGTATATGTTTATACTCATATCTACTGCTGTAGTCACAGCAGTAGATATGAGTATAAACATATACAGTACTGATTTTATTTTTCACTCATTTTGCTGCTTGAGCAAAATCAGTGTACAAACAAAGCCTCCTGCGATGAACCTCCACTTCAGACTCTCCCCTCGTTACTAAGTGAATTTTTAATCAGGTGTTCTGGGTCAAATTACAATGCACCCCACCTGTCCCTCTGAGGTCCGTCTGTTATTTCAATCTCCTTTTATCTATAATCTGGGGATCCCTTAGTAACGTGGCTGGTTATATCCTCTGCTCAGGGGTTAACCTCTCCTTTGCCTACAGTTCGGGATCTCTCCTTATTAGATCCCCTCACTATATCAGTTAGCTAAGCCCTCTTAGCAACTCTGTGGCAATACCAGGGTTTCCGCCCGCTAGCCCCTCCTGATGGAACTCCAAGACACAAACTATCACCCTTCAGGTTAGTTTTGTCCTTTCCCTGAGTTCACCTCCTCAAGAGCCTATATAACTCGCTGGACCAAATGAACGACGATATTTTCTTAGCTCAACAATGAAAGGTCTTTATTTTTTACAGAACATAACGGTTTCAGTAATGGTTCATAAGCTTAGTTTCATAACAGTGTAAACTCTTTCTTTCAGCAACATATACACATCTTCAACGATCCTAACCTAACCTAACCTATCCTGGCCCCACGCCCTCCTTCTTGCAGTCACCACTCTCTCACACTAACAGCTGCTCCCTCCTTTTAAAGAGCGGAAGGTCCCGCCTCCCAAGGGGTATCTGCCACTCAAACTGGGGTGCCCATTAACTCCTAAAACACCGTGGGTTTCTGAACATCCCTTAACTTAGATCTGATTCATTACACCTCCAGAACCATTTTTCCGACTCTTAAAAATTTGATTGCTGTGTTTTGAGCTACTTATTGAAGGCATATTTGTTGTGATTTTCTTGGTAGACCTTTGTGGCCAGTGACAACCTACCTGTGGCCAAAGTAATGCCGAAAGTACTAGTACTAGTACTTCATAAACAGGCATTTATTCAAGAGGCTGGAGAATAATATCTTAAAAAAACAACAAAGCCCTGTGAACATGGAGAAACTTTTATCTCTGTCCTATAAGCATTATTGTCTACTAAATATATATACCACCATTCATCCTAAGATCACAGGATGGTTTACAACATAAAAACACAAAACATAATAATAAATACCCCTGACACATTTAAAAGGCCATAGATTGTTTAGTAGTCTGGCAACCAACTGTGCAATGAAGGCACCAGGCAAACATTTCTGGGAAGAGCATTCCACAAACAGGGAGACAAAAAAAGAGACCTGTTCTTGAGTTGGTAGCCTCTGAAGTGCTCGGGGGAGGGGGACACGAATAAGGGCTCAGATGATTATAGAGTCTGGGTCAGTTCATATGGAGAGAGGTGGTACTTGTAGGTATTGCAGCCCTGTGCCATTTAAGACTTACAGTATATAAGTCAAAACCAGCACTTTGAATTGGGCCTGGTGTAGTCAAACCAAGATTGGTGTTATATGGCCACCACATTCTGCATCAGCTTAAGTTTCTGAACTGAAGCAGAGCATAGAAGTTAGGCTTTCACTTTCCAGGTAGGGGCACAGCTGAGCCAGCAACCAAGGTTGATGGAATGCACTCCATGCCACTGAGGCTACCTGAGCCTCAAGTGACAGGAGAAGATCCAGAAATGCCCTAAGCTACATAACTGCTACTTCAGTGGCAGTTTAACCCCATCAAGAGCAGACCACCTATCCATCTAGTCTAGGGAACCACTCCCTAACTGTGCTGGATTGAGCTTCAGTTTATTGGCTCTCATCCAGTACATTGCTGAGGCAAGACGGCGGTCCTGCATATCCACTGCCACACCTGCAAACGTAAAGGAGAAGCAGAGCTGTGTCACCATGTAGTCCCAAACCTGGAATGACCCTACTGACTAGTTTCATGTAGATGTTAAACAGCATAGAATATAAAATTGAACCTTAAGGACTGCCACCCCTGCCTGAACAACTCCCCAAGCATCCCATCCAAGTAGGACTGGAACCACCACAATTCACGCTCCCTGACCCTCAAGTCTGCCCTGATGCTGCCCTGAGTACCTAAGTGGGCATATCTGGGTGAAACTAACGCCACTTTTCTCACCCACCTAGGTCTTAGTAATACAGACCTGATCAGTCTCATTGTCCACAATCACATCATGGTTGAGGGAGATTTTATTTAGTCAACCTGGCATTCAGCAGTAGCAGCTGCAGACTTGAGCGCTGGTTGATATGGCAAGCACAATTTCCTAGGTTGTGGGGTGTGGGTGCTGGCACATAGCATAGCCACTAACTGCCTTTGCCGTGTCTGCCCTACTACCCACACCAGGCTTCCCTTGTGATTGGGGCTCCTCTACTCTCCCCAGCTCCTCTCCTCCCAGACATATCTTTTCTTCCCTCCAAAAACAAAACACATTAAGAAACAGTAAAAACAATTAGGAAGATGTTAAGCAAGTAGCCCTTACCCTTGCTCTCCCCATAAAGCTGCTCTCCACAAGGGGATGACTCCCATTTGGTTTCAGCACCTTCTGGGGTGCCAATTCCCGCATCAGCCCAGGACTTCATATAGTCCCTACTCCCTTGGTAGGTTGAGCCCAGGTGGGCTGTCAATAAGTCAGCAGTGGGAGAAGCAGGGCAACTTGTGTCTCTGCCAGCCAAAAGTGGGAAAAGGCTGGCTTCCTCAAGAGCAAGAATTCAAGCATGTGTGGAGGAGGGCCAGGTTGAAAACTCCCCTCCACCACTGATAGGTGTTGCTGCCTCGGTGGGTGGGTTATAGGACCAAGATATTACCGTATTTGTTTATCCGTTATCCTATCTTTAGCATCAATCTTCAGTATAATGCATTACTGAGTTACAACATTTTGAATATTATGGAAACACAGACGTTGAGTTAAGAAATCTCAGCTGTTGTTAGATGATAGCCAGTTGCGGGAAATGAACCTAACGTTTCCCTTCCTAACTTCTTTGAATTATGGTGTTCAGGTTGTCCTAAATACAGCTTGAATTATAAATAACAACAAATGTGTGTAGTTTGTTTGTTTGTTTAAAGCATGTGTATTCTACCACACAATCAAAAATAAAAGTTTCAGTAGGCAAACTCTGGGAATTAAGATGCTAAAAAATTTCATTTCGTTTTGTTTTAGCTTGCAGCTTTGTCGTAATCAGTCTGAAAATGTAACTTTCAGAGGTAAGTAAATACATTTAAGTCTTTTTTATTAAAAATAATAATGAAATTAATCTTACACATTATCTGAAGAAGTGTGCATGCACACGAAAGCTCATACCAGGAACAAACTCAGTTGGTCTCTAAGGTGCTACTAGAAAGAATTTTCGATTTTGTTTTGACATTAACTAGGATAGCTATTTATAGAGGTCAGGATCTAGAAACTTTCAAAACTAGTTGTGTGCCTTCAAACTAGTTATAAACATGACTTTTTGAATAGCAGCCATTCCACACCACATAGCTAAATACTTTTCAAATGAACATCTTAAAAACATTTAAACATATGCATGGGAAAGTTTATTCAAAGAAGAGAGTATATACAGTCCCAATAGTTGTATGCCAGCCCTTGGACTTGTCTGAGATAGTAATCTCTCATCCCAGACTACTGTTAAAAGGACAAACTTTATCATGAATAAAAGAGGGGATGCTGGGGCAATACTTGGTCCCTATAATTTACTCAGAAGGCACTCAGTAGTGGTGTGGGTTCTATCTTGTAGAAGAGACTATATTCAAATAAATAAATAAATTATTATTATTATTATTATTATTATTATTATTATTATTATTATTATTATTATTATTAATACCCCGCCCATCTGGCTGGGTTTCCCCAGCCACTCTAGGCGGCTTCCAACAAAATATTAAAATACAGTACAGTAATAACTCTGGTTATGTTTGCTGCGGGTTGCGTTCGGCACAGGTTATGAATGCGCCAAACCCAGAAGTACTGGTACGGGTTACTTGCAGGTTCGGTGCAGAATACCTGAATCGTGCTGTCCACATGCGCAGAGGCTGCATTTCAGGTTGCGCTCTGTTCATGTTGCAAACGGGGCTCCGGAACGGATCCCATTCGCAACCAGAGGTACCACTGTAATCCATCAAACATGAAACGCTTCCCTAAACAGGGCTGGTAGTTGTTCTCTTTGACATCTGGTGGGAGGATGTTCCACAGGGCGGGTGCCACCACCGAGAAGGCCCTCTGCCTAGTTCCCTGTAGCTTTGCTAATTGCAGTGAGGGAACTGCCAGAAGGCCCTCTGCGCTGGACCTCAGTGTCCGGGTAGACCGATAGGGGTAGAGTCGCTCCTTCAGGTATACTGGGCCGAAGCCGTTTAGGGCTTTAAAGGTCAGCACCAACACTTTGAATTGTGCTCGGAAACGTACTGGGAGCCAATGTGGGTCTTTCAAGACGGGTGTTATGTGGTCTCGGCGGTGGCTGCCAGTCACCAATTTAGCAGCCGCATTCTGGATTAGTTGTAGTTTCTGGGTCACCTTCAAAGGTAGCCCCACATAGCATGCATTGCAGTAGTCCAAGCGAGAGATAACTAGAGCATGCACCACTCTGGCGAGAAAGTCTGCGGGCAGGTAGGGTCTCAGCCTGCGTACCAGATGGAGCTGATAAACAGCTGCCCTGGACACAGAATTGACCTGCGCCTCCATGGACAGCTGTGAGTCCAAAATGACTCCCAGGCTGTACACCTGGTCCTTCAGGGGCAGAGTTACTTCATTCAGGACCAGGGAGTCCTCCACACCTGCCCGCCTCCTGGTCCCCCAAAACAGTACTTCTGTCTTGTCAGGATTCAATCTCAATCTGTTAGCTGCCATCCATCCTCCAACCGCCTCCAGGCACTCTCACAGGACCTTCACCTCCTTCACTGGTTCTGATTTGAAAGAGAGGTAAAGCTGGGTATCATCCGCATACTGATGAACACCCAGCCCAAACCCCCTGATGATCTCTCCCAGCGGCTGCATGTAGATGTTAAAAAGCATGGGGGAGAGGACAGAACCCTGAGGCACCCCACAAGTGAGAGCACAGGGGTCTGACTCATCCCCCACCACCACTTTCTGGACACTGCACAGGAGGAAGGAGCGAAACCACTGCATAACAGTGCCCCCAGCTCCCAGCCCCTCTAGATGGTCCAGAAGGATGTTACGGTTGACAGTATTGAAAGCCTCTGAGAGATCCAGCAGAAGTAGGAAACAGCTCTCACCTTTGTCCCTAGCCCGCCGGAGATTATTGACCAGTGCGACCAAGGCAATTTCAGTCCCATGATGAGGCCTGAATCCCGACTGGAAGGGATCCAAATGATCCGCTTCTCCCAGGCGTGCCTGGAGTTGTTCAGCAACCACTCGCTCAATCACCTTGCCCAAGAATGGAAGATTTGAGACTGGGCGATAGTTGGCCATATTGGCCGCCTTTAAAGATGGTTTTTTAAGAAGCGGTTTAATAACCGCCTCTTTAAGCGGGTCTGGGAAGGCTCCCTCACAGATAGAAGCATTCACCACCCCGCGAAGCCCATCACGTGGCTCTTCCCGGCTAGCTTTTATAAGCCAGGATGGGCAAGGATCAAGGAGACAGGTGGCTGGTTTCACTCGTCTAAGCAGCCTGTCCACATCCTCGGAGGTAACAGATTGGAATTGATCCCATATAAACCTGAGGTACGCCTACTTAATTTGCTTCTGCCTATGGTAGAAGGAAGTAGGATACTGTTGATAAGTGTGAGGGGCTTCCTTCAGTCCTCCAGAAGTGTCTTGAGGATGAAGTAACGGTGCAAAAGGTTCAAAATGAGTTAAATTAAACTTATCCATTAGTACTGTGAGCGGATCACAGTTCTTTGCACTTTTTGGTTTAAGTGATGTTTTCTTGTTGCAATAGTTACTATGATAAACTTGAAAAGAGATCATTGAGTGTGTAATAGATAAAATTTGTTTACTTTTGGATCAGAGCTCTTGCACAGTCTGTTGGAACATTCCCTTTTGCAAGCCTTCTTGAAAGTAATAGGAACTGTGCAACAGCACACTGCTCTGATACTTACCGGTATATATTAGGCATTTTTCACCTTTTATCAAAAACCTGTCTTGAAATCATTTTCAGCAAATAGGAATTGGATTGAAATCTATCTTGGTTATGTTCATAATTTGAACATATTTGGAAATAACAAAAGGAATTCTGTGAAATTATTGTATAGGAATGCTATAAAATACCCTCCTCAGAGTTTAAAATTACATTATTCAGCGCAGCTTCTCCCCCCCCCCCCAAATGTCTTGCAGGTATCCAGCAGGCTTTATATGAGCTTGCATACCATGTTGTCAAGGGAAACCTAAAGCATGATCAAGCATCCAGTGTCTTTAATGATGTAATAGTAAGTATATTTTTGTGGTACCTGTTACCAAAAACTTCTTGCTTAGCCTTCTTATTTCAACACTGTTTTAAATTTCCAAATGAAACTGGACAAGTTGGAGAATGGTTTTCTGCCATAATTCTTTTCCTTGTGGCAGAATGTTCTAAGTAGGAGGTTTGAATGTCAGGCTGTCTACTAATAACAAAATCTGTTTCTGATTCATTTTGATGTAATTATACTATTTAAGCTTTGTGGAGCAGAAAAAATGAGGTGGCTTATGATTAAATTTTCATTTCTGTGTTTTAATTAGGTGGTCACTATTCTTAGTCTAAAACTGTAGTCGGCAAACTACGGCCCACGGGCTGGATCCGGCCCAATTACCCTCAGGATCTTGTCTGCGGACATTCCGTGGATTGATGATTCTGTTTGTTAATTTTTTCCGTTAATTTTTTCCCTGGCGCCACCATTCCCCCTGGCACCATTCCCTCCCTCTCCCTCTCACACACCGCGGCACCTCCTCCCTCCCTCCCTCCTCCTGGTTTCTCCCTGCCCTTTTCACCGCCCTGCATAGTGGAGGAAGGGGGCTGGGCTGAGTTGGCTGAGCACCATTTTGGGCAGCGCCTCTCCGGAGCCAGCCAGCCCTTTCGGGCCTCTTGTTCCGCTGCCGCTGCCGCTGCCAGCCTCTGCTGCTCGCAAGGGCAGGCACAGGAGCCACGATTGGCAGCGCGCAGTGCAGCACCTCTCCCATCCGCGGCTCCTGTGCCTGCCCTTGCGAGTGGCAGAGGATGTAGGCAGTGGCAGGATGAGCAGCCTGAAAGCAGCCCTCACAAGGGCAGGCACAGGAGCCGCGGTTGGGACAGGTGATGCGGCATGCTCTGCCAACCATGGTTCCTGTGTCTGCCCTTGCGAGCGGCAGAGGCTGTTGTTGGCGGCAGCAGTGGGATGAGCGGCCTGAAAGCAGCCCTCACGAGGGCAGGCACAGGAGCTGCGGTTGGGAGAGCGCAGTGCCAACGGCAGCAGCATAGGTAGGCAGGGGGAGGAGTGGGGCTGGGGGAGAGAGGGGAAGAGAGAGAGGCCCCCTCCGCTGCATGTGCGTGGTCCGGCCCGCCACAAGGTCTGGGGGACTGTGAACCGGCCCCCTCCAAAAATAATTTGCTGACCCCCTGGTCTAAAACAACTAAGGGCACAGTTGAGCCAAGCTAATTCAGCACATGTTTAAGTGCTATTGATGTCTACAGGATCAACACTTGTTCATACTTAACTTCTCCGCTGAAATCAGTGGGATTTCAGAACATAGAATATAACCAGTTTCATGCCCTACATTTGAGTTTGAGAGTGAAGGGGATTTCACTTGGTGCTTTAAATGGTGTTTCTTGTAGTCACTGCTCTTAAATAGCCTGTGTTTTATAATAGCTTATAGCTGATGACCTCTGGATTATACTGCAGAGGCAGTTTGCCATTGCTCTTTGGATAAAAACCAAAAATAGTTGTATCAGTTTTCCTTAGCTGTTGGGGTGACACTGTGATTTTTCAATTAAAACATACTTAATGTACTCACCAAACTGTTTTCTTTTAATAGGAATTTCGTGATGACATGCCCTCCATCCTGGCAGATGTATTCTGCATTTTAGGTAAGCCCACCCCTCCTTTACCTTCAGAAGCATTGTCACATTTAGTATGTAGCACCCAGGTCACCATGAAGGGATAAGGTTAACTTCTGTTGAAATAATCACTTCTTCTGATACCAAGCTCAAGTGCTTAGTGCTGATGACTATGTAGCCAAAACAGGGCCATTCAGATACAAGAGGGACTACTTGGAGAAACCTCAAGGTTTGCGGGAGTATAGCAAATGGGGTGGGATGGGGAGAACTCACCCACACAAGTCCAATGATCAGTGATTATGAAATGCTGCATGTCTATTGATGAGCAAAAGGGCAGTAGGGGAGAGAAGCAGAATGGAAAAGTGTCCTAAAAGAGAACAGGTCTGGATGGAAATTTGAACAGGACAACTTTACATTGCAGTACTAGTGGCGTTTTGTTGTTTGGACTGTTTTTTAACCAGTTTCTTACAACATGCTACTTTAATTTGGTTTAGCAGATATTGAAAAGAAATTTGCTACCCAAGCATTGTGCTTAGATAAGTATTTTGTACAGAAAAGCAGTCCAAAAATCACATATTTGTTAGTTTACATTGTTACTTGTACAGTGGTACCTCTGGTTACAAACTTAATTCGTTCCAGAGGTCCGTTCTTAAGCTGAAACCGTGCTTTTGCTAATGCTGAGGCGTGCTTTTGCTAATGGGGCCTCCCGCTGCCCGTGCACCTCTGGCGCGTGATTTCCGTTCGCATCCTGGGGCAAAGTTCGCAACCAGGAACAGCTACTTCTAGGTTAGCGCAGTTCGTAACCTGAAGCGTTTATAACCAGAAGCATTTGTAACCAGAGGTACCACTCTACATGTAAAGCAAGTTTCTGCAGCAACATCTGAGTACTGTATATGCTTATGCTAATAGAATAAAATGCCTTTCCAAAAGCATAAGTTCCTAGCTACCATAAAATTACCATAAAATTTAACTGCAGATAGATTCTCTTTATAGTTGTGTTTGCTAGTCGTGTTAAAACATTGCAGGGGAGAGAAAATATGATACAAATCTGGATGTAGGCGGGTTGTAATGGATGGCGGCTAACAGATTGAGGTTGAATCCTGACAAGACAGAAGTACTGTTCTTGGGGGACAGGAGGAGGGCAGGTGTGGAGGATTCCCTGGTCCTGAATGGGGTAACTGTGCCCCTGAAGGACCAGGTGCGCAGCCTGGGAGTCATTTTGGACTCACAGCTGTCCATGGAAGCGCAGGTTAATTCTGTATCCAGGGCAGCTGTCTACCAGCTCCACCTGGTACGCAGGCTGAGACCCTACCTGCCCGCGGACTGTCTCACCAAAGTGGTGCATGCTCTGGTTATCTCCCGCTTGGACTACTGCAATGCGCTCTATGTGGGGCTGCCTTTGAAGGTGACCCGGAAACTGCAATTAATCCAAAATGCGGCAGCTAGACTGGTGACTGGGAGTGGCCGCCGAGACCACATAACACCGGTCCTGAGAGATCTGCATTGGCTCCCAGTACGTTTCCGAGCACAATTCAAAGTGTTGGTGCTGACCTTTAAAGCCCTAAACGGCCTCGGTCCTGTATACCTGAAGGAGCGTCTCCACCCCCATCATTCAGCCCGGACACTGAGATCCAGCGCCGAGGGCCTTCTGTCTGTTCCCTCACTGCGAGAAGCAAAACTACAGGGAACCAGGCAGAGGGCCTTCTCGGTAGTGGCGCCCGCCCTGTGGAACGCCCTCCCATCACAGGTCAGGGAAATAAACAACTACCTGACATTCAGAAAAAACCTGAAGGCAGCCCTTTTTAGGGAAGTTTTTAATGTTTGATATTGTTGTATTTGGTTTCTGTTGGAAGCCGCCCAGAGTGGCTGGGGAAATCCAGCCAGATGGGCGGGGTACAAATAATAAATATTATTATTATTATTATTATTATTATTATTATTATGTCTGAAATTATTTCTGTCTTATCAAGGCCTGAGCTAAATAATGATTGGATTTGAGACTTGGTCACAAATGTGTGATTAGATCTGTGAATTATTATTATTATTATTATTATTAGTAGTAGTAGTAGTACCCCGCCCATCTGGCTAGGTCCCCCAAGCCACAAGAGTTAGTATCATTAGACTGCAGTTGGCATACCTGTGCACACTTACGTAGGACTAAGCCTTATTGAATGTAGTGATGTTTTCTTTTCAAGAAGCATGCACAAGATTGCACTATTAAGTAATCCTGGGCTTTATTTAAAATAAAACTACAGGAAATAGCATTTTAATTTAGGCTTGGGGAATGAGCTAATTTTATATTTATTTAATAAGAAACCTCTAATATCAATCCTTATTACTGGAATAGTCAACTATTCCTATGAGCCAACTATACCTATCAAACAGCTACTCCGGAAACACTAAATTCTGGGGTAGTTGTTTGATAGGCGTATTTTCAGGATATTTTCTGAAATGAAAAACCACAGAACAGAAGAATCAGAAATCAGGCAAATATTGTTGATACGTTACACCAATTCCTCTCCTGTGTTGTTTTTTAAGATATTGAAACTAGTTGCTTAGAAGAAAAAAGCAAACGGGATCAGTTTATGCAGTTGGTGTCAGCATGTTTGGTAAGTTATGCTTCTGTATATTTTTTGCTTTTTTAAAAAAAGGATTATGTTGAGTTTTAGGTGGCGATGTCAAAATTTCTATGCAGGGTATAATTAGATTGCTTATCCCTACATTTTAGCTACATTTTCGTTACCCAGATTTAATGCATTTACCATATTTTTCGCTCCATAGGGCGCACCGGACCATAGGGTGCACCTTGTTTTTAGAGGAGGAAACAAGAAAAAAAAATTGGGGGGGGGGGTTTCCTCCTCTAAAAGCCCTGTTTTTTTTGAGGATCAGCTAAAAGTTTTGCACCTTTTTTGCAAAGGGAAAAGCCCTTTTTAAAAGGATCGACTAAAAGTTTTGCAGCTTTTTTTGCAAAGGGAAAAGCCATGTTTTTTTGAGAATCGGCTAATAGTTTTGCAGCTTTTTTGCAAAGGGAAAAGCCATGTTTTTTTGAGGATCTGGTAAAAGTTTTGCAGCTTTTTTTGCAAAGGGAGAAAAGCAAAGCTCCATTCCATTTGCAAAGGGGGGAAAGCAAAGAGGAAAAGCCCCGTTTTTATGGGGTTCAACTCACATTTCTGCAGCTTCTAAAGGAAAGGGAGCCTTTTCTACAGTTTCCAGACAGATAATCTAATCAGCCAGTCACATGTAGCTGGGGAAACAAACAACCTCCCTCTGCAGCACATTCAACAATGGAGGCCTGGGCAAGAGGGTGGGGCTGAAAGGGAGTCGGGACTCTTATCTCTCTCCCGATCTCTTGCTGATCAGCTGCTGAGTGGGATCCTTTCAACACCCCCTTTTCTCTTTGTAAAATAAAAAGCAGTATCTGGTTTTGGCCCCTGGGCAATTCAGCTCCAGGGACCACCATTCGCTCCATAAGACGCACAGATATTCCCCCTTACTTTTTAGGAGGAAAAAAGTGTGTCTTACGGAGCGAAAAATACGGTATATGAGAGACCATTTGTGAAAAGATGGCAGTTAGTCTCCAGTTCATTTTGCTGCCCTCTTGTGGAATTTATACATTTCTGCACAAGTGAAATGTAGAATTTCCCCCCTTGAGCTCTCAGTTCACTGCTAAACCTGTGTCTGAGCTGTGCCTCTTTAGATTGTAAGTGGGGTTCCAAGTGACTGAATGTTTCTCTCTCTCTCTCTCTCTCTCTCTCTCTCTCTCTCTTTCTCTCTCAGAAATACCATGTTATAGAGAGAAATCTAGGCTAGAAACCTGCTCCCATTTTCTTGCTAGGAAGGTTTTTTTGTACCAAGAAATGTTCAGTCGCATGAGCACAGCCTGAAGCAGTACAGCTGCATGTATAGGTTTTTCACCAGGCTTGAATCTTCATGTCTTTAATGTGAATTATTTTTGTTTTCATTGTAAGATAACCAAAGGTCAGATGCTGCAATAGATAATGTCTATTGTGTTCTTTTTCCATTCAGTACTTGGTTTCAGATACTATACTAAAAGAACGTCTGGATCCAGAAACATTAGAATCATTAGGGCTGATCAAGCAGTCTCAGCAGTTTAATCAGAAATCTGTGAAAATCAAGACAAAACTTTTGTAAGTACAAAAAGTTCCAACTGAGTGTATTCCAACAGCTTTTTAAAATATTAAGTTTGTCCAAATGTTTATTTCCTGTCTTATCAGATTTTAGAGCTTGTGGCTGCAGTCCAAACAGCCGCTTGTACATACCTGGGGCTCACTGAAATAATGTATGCAGATGGGAATTGCAAACTGCTTCTTCCAGCTGCATTATTTTGCATCTATTAAATGCTTATACTGTATAGAGAAGTTTACCAGTCTTCAAGTAGTGGCTTTCTGTGTGGTGTCTGTGTGATAGTGAAAAGCACTAATGTGTGTGTGTAACATCATACACAGAATTTTGGATCCAAACCTTTCGTCATCTTTGACATGGAAGTATCTCATGACTGTAGGAATACCTTGCCCTGTTTCAAAACTAAGTTTCACTTTTTATTTTGGAATTAATGTTAAATGGTTCTGTGTTCATAATATTATACATGGGCACCAGGTTTCTGCACTGCGAGATCAGGAAATGCAGCCCTTCAAATATCTGAAAATTTCATATATTTCATCTTGAGCATTATGTACTACGGTATGTGTCTCTCTGGCTGCATTTTAGCCAAAGACTTGAAGCATTTAGGCTAATAACCTTTCTCAGCGGCCACATTCAGCATGCTGGGCTGAAGCTACAAGTTGATGCATTGTTACATTATAAGCGGTGAAACAAAACATGGAGCAGCAGACTTCGTGTCTGAACCAACAAACTACATTCAGGAGCAAACCACAAATACTTTTTTGGGTTGAGACAGCCGTTATTTGGTTTGTTTCACTACTCGCTACTCAAGCAAACTAAGAACACTTAAGCAGCTTATATACAGTAACAGTAGAGTTACTGTATATCAAGAGTGGGAACCTTATGCCCTCCAGACGTTGCTGAACTACAACTCCCATCAGCCCTAGTAAGCATGGCCAAGGGCCAGAGATGATGAGAGTTGTAGTTCAGCAAACATCTGGAGGGCCAAAGGTTCTCTCTACCTGGGTTAAATAGACCCAGTTCTTAAATTGAATTAAGTTTCACATCTATGGAAACATAATATGAAAACCTAGAGAAATAAATGCAGATATGATCAGTTTAGTATTACTGTAAGTACTGGCTTTAATTTAAAAATGTAAACATGTTATCTTTGTTCTTTATTCTTATTTCTGTAGTTATAAGCAACAGAAATTCAATTTATTAAGAGAAGAGAATGAAGGTTATGCAAAACTGATTGCTGAACTGGGCCAAGATTTATCTGGCAATATCACTAGTGAACTGATCTTAGAAAATATCAAATCTTTAATAGGTAAGGCGAATACACTGGCATGTTGGTCATTTTTCCTGGATAGCTATGATATGTCTTGGATTTAACCCAGTGCTAATTTTAATTTATAAACACTTGCTCCCCCCAAAAAAGAATGTTCCCTGGTTTTGAATATTCAGCCTAACTGAAATTTTAGCCATGTCTCTATAGTTTCTAAGGGAGGCCCACTGTAACTTAAGTTAGTCAGAAACAACCCTTAATTCTGATATCTAGTACTGTAAAGACATAGGGCAAATTCCATATTCCTGTAAATATACTGATATTGGTGTGTCTAATTATGAAAGACAGTTAATAAATTTCTGTTTAGAATTGATAGAAAACATTTTCTGATACAGCTAAAAGGGTTGTTTTAGTTTTCTTAGGCAGTGATAACTTTTTAAATCTTTTTTTGTAGGGTGTTTCAACCTTGATCCCAACAGAGTGTTGGATATTATTTTAGAAGTCTATGAATGCAGGCCAGAATATGATGAATTCTTTGTACCATTGATAGAATCTTACATGTATATGTGTGAACCTCAAACACTCTGCCATATCCTTGGATTCAAATTCAAATTTTATCAGGTAATGCAGGTATTAGTAGTCTAAAATTAATTGGTATTGGTGTGTTTTTCAGTTACCTGATGCTTATTTTCTTAATATGAAACATAAGTCGAAATAATTTAGTGTTGGATCCACTTAGTTGTACTTAAGCCTCATTGAGTTGAGTGTGAAAAGGTAATCATGGCTAACTTTTTTTTGTTTACTTGGACCTAAGGTTTTAATAGCCTCATAGCATTAAATGTTCATGCTTCTTAATGAGCTACTATGCAGATCAGCTTATAAATATCCTTTGTGTTTTCCACTGCTTCAAATTGTTTTATACAGGTCTTGTCTTTAAGCAGTAAAAAAATACATTTAAGAATGCTTATTTTAGGATAAAATGTTTTGAAAATTTGTACATTGAGATAAATTTAATACATATTTAATGGAGTGTTTTTGCATTAAGATTGCAAATCAGTGCTGAATAGTTTTAAGCATAAAACCATGTGAAATTGGCACAGAGGACATCATACCGTGCATTCTCTTATCACAGTCCCAACCCAACCCAACTCTCGATATGTTTGGAAGTGCCAAAAGGGAGATGAAGCAAACTTCTCCCTCCCCAGTGATGGCATTGCTTTGTACTTGGGAGATGATCTCATCTTTCTTATCTTCTGAGCCTGACATGTCCCCATGATGGCTGATCCTTATCACAACACTATTTTGCCTCTGAAGCCATTGCTCACAGTTTCTGGCTCAAACAGAGGGGCAGCTGTCACTATAACTGCCTCTAGGGAGGAGATGAAAAACGTGGGTATAGGGAGAGGTGAACGTAATAATCTTTGTTCTGGTCTTCTCCTCTTGTGATCCCTCCTCCAATGGATCTATTTATTTATTTTTGCAGTCATACTAGGCTAATTTGGCAGAAACTTCATATTATAGAAGTTATCACAAAAAATTAAGGAAAATTGAACTGTCAGAAGATTAAGCAGTGGTAATATAACAGCTGATTCATTGCACCACTGTGCAAGTTCTTGCATGGAGACGCCTTCTCTGTTAAACCTCTGCCCTCTTTACCTTTGTATTAAAATGGAGGACCCTCTAATGTTCTGTAACACTCTGAACTGCCTTTCTAAAGCTATCCTTTTCTTTTTTAGGAGCCAAATGGAGAAACACCTGTTTCTTTGTATAGAGTTGCTGCAGTACTTTTGCAAAGCAATCTGATAGATTTGGAAGACCTTTATGTACATGTAAGTTACTACTTTTTATTGAAGTGAAAACTGCTCATATGAAATAGTTTTATTGAGATTGTTGTGTCTTAAAAAACCCAACACAACAGTATCTCATTACTAATAGTAATTACTTACAAAAATTTAATGGGGAAAAAACAATTTTTATTGTGAGAGATCGTAATCAGCCTTACAATGTGTTACTTAAAATCTAAATTACGTAGCAAAACTAAGTGTTTCACACATATCATAGACTTTATGGCAGGCTTTCTTAACAAAACATCAAAACTTTTATTAATCTTTCCTCAAACACCTATCCATTTAAAAACAAAACTTTGGAAAAACTTGTATAAGTACTCACATTAGGTAGTCAAAAAAATAGTAATTTAAACAAAATGCTTATAAAAAATACTTAACATTTAGCTTCTATTGCACAGTGTATCCACTGAAGTCAATAGAAAAAGTATAAATAGAAGATGTTTGAGATGTTGTTTTTGGCAACTGCAAAACAACATCCTTGAAATCAACGCTTGCCTTATCTTCTACAATGGGGAAGACAAACATACAAGATCCTGGTTTTCTCCTGAGATATAACACTGAGATAAACTTACCATAACCAACTACAGTAACAGTCCAGAATGCAAATGTGCACAGAAATTCTCATACAATTTACGCTTTGTATCAGAGTGCCCTGTAGGTGGGGCAGAATGATACAACCCCCCCTTTTTTTACTCAAGTCATTATATTCTCATTATCTTCTAAGTTTAATGGTTCTTTTGATTGCTATAATAATTCTGATTAGTTATGCCATGCATAAAGCAATTTTTTTTTACTTGACTCATTTTTGTTACATGAAATATGAGATTGAATTTTTCTGCATCAATCTGCCCCGCCTCACCCTTAATAAAAAAATCCAATTTAAATTTTTAAAAAATCCATTTTTTTAAATAAAAAAAACCCATTGATTTTTATCCACCCTGGCTTAAACTGGTTTCTGGCTCGGACATCATGAGGAACTGACTAAAACCATATATGTACTTGGAAGTGGGCACGTGGGGGGAGGGGTAAGGATGTAGCCCAGAGACATAGTACTTGTTCTCAATTTCATAATCTTCAGCTCCGGTATTTCAGGTATCTGTTTTGGGGAGTTTTACTGAAGATTACAGTAGGCATATTTATTCACAATTAAGTAAAACACCTTTATTTATAAGAATCTCCAAATTGTGTCTTTAGCTCCTTCCAGCAGACAACACTATTATTGAAGAACATAAGCGAGAAATTGGAGAAGCCAAACTAATTGTGAGGAAACTTACAGTGGTTGTATTATCTTCTGAAAAGACTGAAGAGAAAGAAAAGGAAAAGGAAAAGGAAGAGGAGAAAACAGAAAAAGTAAGTTCTAAGGATATTTAGAGTTGTTAATCTAGCACAGATATCCAGACACCTCAGTTGAGCAGAACCATTTTTTTGCAGTTACAGAAATCTGTTTTGCCGAGAGATTGGGGAGGTGGATGTGCAGCTGATGAAAAACAAAAGCCCTTGTAACTAATTCAGAGCTTTTGGACAAATCTGATAAGCTGTGTGCCCATTAAACCCAAATTCTGTGATTAGAATGAACAGTTCAAATTCAGTATTTATATCTGTTTATCTGTTTTCTATATTCATCTTTTTAAAAAAAAGATGCTTTCTAAAGAGAGACTGTGGTGTAGCATATATTTTGCGTGCAGAATGACAAAAGTCAAATTTCTAGTTAAAAGGATCAGGTAGCAGATAATGAGGAAGGAATGACTTGAGACAGAGCTGGCAATACTGAGTAGATGGGCAGGCGGGGAAAGAGTTTTGTATGGCTTCAAAACCAGTATGCGGGTGTTTGCAGAATTACAGAACAATGCATCAGCAGGGCGGGGAGAACCAAAGGCGGACAATCCAGTTTCCCCAAACACACCACTGGGCTTGTGGCAGCAGAGCAAAAGCAGGAACAAAGTGGCAGTATTGAGCCTATTTCCAAGGTTTTGATTTTTCCCTTAGCAATATTGCTCCCATTGGAAACAGTGGGAAGGAGAATAAATATACCAGCTCCAGGGCTGGTATGTTTCCCTCCATTTTGTGGCCATGTCAGGGGTCATTTTTCCAGTTTGCCCTCAGCCAAGCCTTCTTTATACTTCTGTTGAGGTTAAAGCTCTGATATCGGTAAAGCAAGGGATGTGAAGGTTTCCATAGCAGCAAGGAGCAGCTTCACAAGGTCAGGTTTCTCTTCTGATGGCAAATTTCTCTCTACACTCAGAGAGGTCTGAAACATCCTCCCAGTGACCATAGGACTGCAGCTATTTTTATAAAAAAATACATTTTTATTAAAGATTTTCTTGGTTTACAAAAGTACATGCCTTACCTATTTTTTTCAGGTTGTACAGTATTTCTTACAGATCAGTTACATTTGTTATGAGAGCTTAGTGTTGAGTACAGTACAGTCATACCTCTGGTTGAGTTCGCTACGGGTTACAAACGCGCCAAACCTGGAAGTACCGGAACTGGTTACTTCTGGGTTTCGGCGTGTGCGCATGCGCAGAACCACCAAATCACGCCACGCACATGCGCAGATACTTTGCTTCAGGTTGCGCTCTTTTCATGTTGCAAACGGGCCTCTGGAACGGATCCCGTTCACAACCAGAGGTACCACTGTATAAGGTTGGAGAAGAAGAGAGGGGAGAGGAGGGGTGGGGTGGTGAGACTTACATTCTTTTGTATAGTGTGCTTGGGTAAGGTAGTTCTTCCTCTTACCTTGGGAGGGTAAAAGTTTCTCTGCACTAAACAACCTTGCATGCCTGCTTATCTTTTCAGCCACCTGATAACCAGAAACTGGGCTTATTAGAAGCAATGTTAAAAATTGGTGACTGGCAACATGCACAAAACATTATGGACCAGATGCCTCCATTTTATGCAACTTCACACAAACCTATTGCTGTTGCTCTTTGTCAGCTTCTTCATGTGATGATTGAACCTCTCTACCGAAGGTAAAGAAATTGAATAGATGATATGTGCACTGGGAATGAGATAACTCATTCTGAATCTGACCGCACACAGGTTAGAGCTCAATGTCAAGCCTACCAAGTGGCGGTAGCGACGACGAAGAAGACTTTCTTCACCGCCTCTATTGCATCTGCAGAAAACAGCCGCAGGAGACTTTTTCAGGTGGTTCGCAATTTAGCAGAACCACCTGCTTCATCAGGGCCCAGTACAGGCCACATGATCTCCTGCAATGATTTTGCAAAGTTTTTTTGCAGATAAAGTCACTCAGATTCGGGAAGAGGTAGACTCCACTGTGGGAGCAGGGCCAGGGTGGGAGAATGCTAAGAGTCCTGTCTAGTCTAGTTGCGTGAGATCAATTCCAATCTGTTACCTCCGAGGATGTGGACAGGCTGCTTGGACGAGTGAAACCAACCACCTGTCTCCTTGATCCTTGTCCATCCTGGCTTATAAAAGCTAGCCAGGAAGGGCTGGGCGATGGGCTTCTCGGGGTGGTGAATGTTTCTCTCTGCGAGGGAGCCATCCCAGACCCACTTAAAGAGGCGGTTATTAAACCGCTTCTTAAAAAAACATTTTTAGATGCGGCCAATATGGCCAACTATCGCCCAGTCTCAAATCTTCCATTCTTGGGAAAGGTGATTGAGCGAGTGGTTGCTGAACAACTCCAGGCACGCCTGGAAGAAGTGGACCATTTGGATCCCTTCCAGTCGGGATTCAGACCTCATCATGGGACTGACACTGCCTTGGTCACACTGGTCGATGATTTCCGGCGGGCTAGGGACAAAGGTGAGAGCTGTTTCCTAGTTCTGCTGGATATCTCAGCGGCTTTTGACACCATCAACCATAACATCCTTCTGGACCCATCTAGAGGGGCTGGGAGCTGGGGGCACTGTTATACAGTGGTTCCACTCCTTCCTCCTGGGTCGTGTTCAGAAAGTGGTGGTGGGGGATGAGTGTTCAGACCCCTGGGGCCTCACTTGTGGGGTGCCACAGGGTTCTGTCCTCTCCCCCATGCTTTTTAACATCTACATGCAGCCACTGGGAGAGATCATCAGGGGGTTTGGGCTGGGTGTTCATCAATATGCGGATGATACCCAGCTCTACCTCTCTTTCAAATCTGAACCAGTGAAGGCAGTGAAGGTCCTGTGTGAGTGTCTGGAGGCGGTTGGAGGATGGATGGTGGCTAACAGATTGAGGTTGAATCCTGACAAGACAGAAGTACTGTTTTGGGGGGGGACAGGAGGCGTGCAGGTGTGGAGGACTCCCTGGTCCTGAATGGAGTAACTATGTCCCTGAAGGACCAGGTGCACAGCCTGGGAGTCATTTTGGACTTGCAGCTGTCCATGGAGGCGCAGGTCAATTCTGTGTCCAGGGCAGCTTTTTATCAGCTCCATCTGGTACATAGACTGAAAACCTACCTGCCTGCGGACTGTCTCGCCAGAGTTGTGCGTGCTCTAGTTATTTCTCGATTGGATTACTGCAATGTGCTGTATGTGGGGCTACCTTTGAAGGTGACCTGGAAACTACAACTAATCCAGAATGCGGCAGCTAAACTGGTGACTGGGAGCGGCCGCTGAGACCACATAACACCAGTACGTTTCCGAACACAATTCATAATGTTGGTGCTGACCTTTAAAGCCCTAAACGGCCTCAGTCCAGTATACCTGAAGGAGCGTCTCCACCCCCATCGTTCTGCCTGGACACTGAGGTCCAGTGCCAAGGGAACCAGCAGAGGGCCTTCGCGGTAGTGGTACCTGCCCTGTGGAACGCCCTCCCACCAGATGTCAAAGAGAACAACAACTACCAGACTTTTAGAAGACATCTGAAGGCAGCCCTGTTTAGGGAGGCTTTTAATGTTTAATAAATTATTGCATTTTAATGTTCTGTTGGAAGCTGCCCAGAGTGGCTGGGGAAACCCAGCCAGATGGGCGGGGTATAAATTATTATTATTATTATTATTATTATTATTATTATTATTATTACAATCTAACCATGCATAAGTCTGGCTGTGATTGATTGAAATGAGCTCTTCTTAACCTTTGATTCATCTGCGGAGATGTTAGGAAATATTTATGAACTTTCTAAAAGCTTACACATGATGCCCAAAGCTAGGAGGCCAATGAGGCTGCTTGTTGTTTAAGGATGCCAAGTCTTAAAGTGAAAACAAATGTACTAATACCTAGGTAGGCACTGCCTGTGTTAGGGCCTAGTTCCAAACTTTCTATTCTCCTAATGTGTAAATGGGCAGGTGGATAGAAAGAGATCCAAGAGAAAGAAAGAAATCCTGCTCAGTCCCTTTGTAGGCAACAGTAGCAGTGTTGCTGAAAAGGTCTCAGCAGAAAAGGTTTTCTACAGTATGATTTTTTTGTTGTGATATTTTTGCTTGGTCTGGTGTATTTTTTTTTTAATTCGTTCTATACCTGCACCTCTTGTGCAACATAGAAATTGTTTGCAGAAGTTGTTATCTGAATGCATATCCCTTTGCCTAATATTCACCAGGTCCTCTATTTTGGGGTTGGTTGTACATTATGTGGAGGAAATCTGACAAGTGCATGGATGTTGCAATTACAGGTAATGCACAGAAACTGTAGAAGAAAGTACTTTGATAGGTTTAAAGTGCATTGTATAAACCATATCTACTTTGCATGCAGAAGGACCCAGGTTCAATCCCTGGAATCTCTGAATATCCCCTTCTGACACCCTGGAGAGCTGCTACCATTCAGTGTAAGCAATACTGAGCTAGATGGACCAGTGGTCTGGCTCGGTAAACAGCAACTTCCACTGCTCCTAACTGTAAAACTTGCCTCTCATTTACAGAGTTGGAGTACCCAAAGGTGCCAGAGGGACACCAATTCTTCCTTTGCAAAACAAGAGAGCACCCAAGCAAGTAGAAAGTTTTGAAGATTTAAGAAAGGAAGTGATCAACATGCTTTGTTACCTTGGCCCACATCTCTCTCATGACCCCATATTGTTTGCAAAAGTAGTGCGTCTTGGAAAAGCATTTATGAAAGAGGTTGGTAACCTTACAGTTAATGAACAAAATATCCTAAAAACTGTTTCTGTGCCCTGCAGAAGTATATTTTGTAGCTTTGTACATATTAGCATGCATGTGTGGGAGACCAAAGAGTTCCTGAAAAGATTTTAAAAGGAAAATGTTGATGGCCTAATCTTGTCCCTATTTAAAGTGAAAGGTGTTAGCGTTCTGAAAGTTGAGTAACAATAGAATAGATTTCTTATTAAACACAAATAAGAAACAATTACAGCCTTTATAATCTATTCTATAACGAAAGATTCCTTGGCAAACTTACAAGATAAAATACAACTAGCCAAAGATTACTTGACAGTAGCATAGAAAGTAACAATAAAAAATGATGCAGCCTAAAAAACAAGAAGTGTAGAGTAAAACAGTAATACTTAAAACAGGATTTTAAAAAGTTCTCCGGAGAAGATGTCAGGATCTGAGTTGGCTACATGCAGGTAGAGGTGATTTTGAACTGCCCTGAAGTCCTTTATTGCTTGGTTACTCTAGCATCAAACCCCAAAGATCCTGAACGATAAAGGCAAGCACTTCAAATTGGGCCCAGATATGGAATGGAAGCTGGTGGAGATGACTAAGCTTCAGCATAATATGTTTTTTAATGCCCAGTCCTAGTTAGTTCAGAGTATGGCAGCAGGATTGTGAGCTGAAGTTTCCATACTGTTTTAAATACGGCCTCATATCCAGCATATTGAAGTAATGCAGATGAGAGGATACCAGGGCCTGGGTGATTGAAATGCAGCTATACATGTTCAGGTTGGACAGCAAATTATGATTTGCTACAAAGAAAATGACTGGAAGTTTTTAATTTCCATGTGCAAGGAAGGGGGGCTGGGAGAAGGGAGCTTACGGACCAGAGGCCCACACCTGCTCTTCTCTAGTAATGCTAACATGTATAATGTTGGCAACTCTGCTCTAAAAACGTTAGTAGATGTTTGGGATACAGGACGTTTGCTAACAAGATGTCTGTAAGTCTTGTAGCACTTATTCTTTCCCTACCCTGCCACCCCATTATACCCCATTATTACTTTTCATCTTTTCAATTGTAAATTGTGAGTAATACACACTTCCAGTGTTTTAAAATGCTATTTCCGACTGACTAAAACAACAACAACATGTAAACAGGTACCAAAATGAAGCTTTTATGCCATCTGGATTTTGGAGTGTTTCTTTAGGATTATGTTATAAGTTGTGTGTACAAATAATGTACTGTTGCCAATCCATTGAGAGAAAATTATAACCCTTTTCTTACAGAAAAGTGCCCTGTGTAATTTCCTTGTTAAACAGCTGAAAATATTCACAGTAGTTTCCATGGAAAGTACAGTAAAATTTGTTATCTAACACTTGCAAGTTTTTAAGCATCTGTTAACTACTTGGATATCACTTGTAAATCTAAATCCTTGACAGTTTTTGACAAATGTCTCTGTAAATATCACTTGCACGGCACAATGTATTTTGCAGAAAGCATCTATCATACTGTTGAGACTTGGTCCCCCCCCCAATAGTAGTAAAATGTCTGAAGTGTGCAATTGCAAACAAGTTAAGCACAGTTCAAGGCTGCAGTTCACACATTGGCCCAACCATTGTTTAAGAGTAGATGAACCTCTCCTTTGATGCATTTCCACAAAAAGGAGATTGAAAGCATCTGTTCCTAGATTAAACTAATCAGAGTTTGCTTGTTATTGTCAAAACTGCAGGCTCTGGTTATTTTAAACTGTATTTTTTTAAAAACAACAACAACAAGAAGTAGTCATGTCTTAAATTACAGTTTGATCCTATTTTGTGTCAGCAGACCATACTTAAATTAATTAACCATAGATTAATTTATAATGATTGGTTGAAAACAGAAAGGAGATTCTTCTAATTTTCTTGCTGTCTTGTCAGAGGGAAGGAAGGAATTCACAAACCCAAGGCCCATTCATGAAACTAAACTGGTTTAGTATTAAGCCCAACTAGGCTATTGGCTTCTAAAGGGAGGGAAGCATACTTACAAGAGGGTCCAGACACTTGTGGTTGTTCATACTCCGGAGAGCTGCTACAGACCTTTGTGGCCCCCTCCTGTGTTCAGCAGTAAAGAGAGCTGCTCCTTACTTACTATTCACCATGTTCAGTACCCCACTTTCTCTTCGGCAGCAGAGGACCAAGGAATCCAGTGCTGATCCCTGCACCTGGGAAGGGGGAATAACCTGACTTGTCCAGATTGTGTCTTTGATATGAAACCATTGCATTTTAGTAGTATTTGATTGTTCGTTGTTGTTTTTAGCATCAAGCAGACGCAAGCAAGCAAGATGATAAAGAGAAAATGGTGAGCTGTTTTAAAATGTATTGTTCATTCCCCGCCCCCTTCCAAACTTGATTATAAGTGTGGCAGAAATGACCACCATATATCTGGATATTCTATGTAATGTGGTGGAACAGCGATAATAAAAGTTGCAACTCACAGTGCTGATCCTGTGGCCTGCCACTCTGGCTGTCTTGGAAGGCCAAGGAAGGTTACAGAAGCTTTGAATATGTTTTACTTCTTTGTTTCTGTAATAATAATACTTCAATTGTTGTATTAACATTTTTAATGTTGTAAGATACTTTAGACGGGCTTCACTCTGAAGTGTGGCATATTAATATTTCAAAGTAAGCAAGAGGCAGAATGCTTCTAAAGCCTCTCTAGCTTCCAGGGCTCAAGTGTACTGTTGAAGACCCAAACACTTGCCTGGCCTCAAATGTGCACTGAGATGTTCACACATAATGTTCATTCATTTCAGTGCAGAAAGTTTTCAGAGCTTGTGTTATTAGAGCAGTTCGCCAACAGGGTGAGGGGAAGTGAGAGGATGTTATATATGCACCAGCATTTCTTGCCTCCTCCCCCCCCCCCCCCGCTCTTCCACGATGTCTATTCCTATTGTACATCACATGTACATCATAGCTGCCAAATACAGTTTTTCTACCTCGGTTGCCTGAATAGAAAACGCAGGTGATTGGTCAACTAGGACAAATGTGTCCTGATTTAGTAGTGCCTGTGGTGAACCTTCTCCCTTGGAATAATGGGACTGTAGACATTAACACCTGTCTTTAAAAGATAAAACCAGAAGACCCCACTGTTGCCACAGTGACTTCATTCATTTTTGCTGTTTTGTTTTCTTCACAAGTCTAGTGGGAAGGTGGCATAGAAATGTACTGGAATAGCAGCTTCTGTATATTGTCATATTTTAATGGTTTAAAGCTATGTTGACTTTTAAATTCGAAAATATGTAACAGAAAACTGGCAGAATTTAATCCTTTTTTAAATGTAAAACTAGTAGCCATAGACTTTGCTTCATAAAGTTGTAGAATGTCTACCCTTTTATTTTGCCTTCAAATAAGGTAACTCCTTTCCTTTCCTTCAGGAGTTATTATTCAGCTGTTTGCTGAGTATTACAGACCAGGTTTTGCTTCCTTCTCTTTCTTTGATGGATTGTAATGCATGCATGTCTGAGGAACTCTGGGGGATGTTTAAAACATTTCCATACCAGTATCGGTGAGTAATTACCCATTAAAAACTATATTGCATCAGAATTTTGCTATCAAATTATCTAAGAGAGGCATTAAATATATATTTTGATTTATTGGAACCTCCAATAGGTATCGCCTCTATGGACAGTGGAAGAATGAAACATACAATAGTCACCCACTACTGGTGAGAGTTAAAGCTCAGACAATTGACCGAGCCAAATACATTATGAAGTAAGTTATGTTGAAACTTGTTTCCTCCTGGGGAATGTTGATGAGACTATAGAGCAAATTGTAGCAGGGCAGTGATTACCATTGGGTTCTTTGAAGCTGGCTCCTTGGGATTGCAGCCTAAGTATTGGATTGAAATGCTACCTGCTATTACCAAGTAATACCGTGTTTAAATGAAACTTCCTAAAATGTAATTTATATTTAAGAAAAAAATACTGCTTTAACTTAGAAAGCTGGGCAGCCTGACAAGACTTCTGCAATTTAATATTAAATCAGTTTCAGTTTCATTAGATGGTTAGATAAATTACTGTACACGAAGAAGCTTCCATTTACAGAAGGAGAGTTTCATTCATGGAACGGGTCCTTTCACGAACACAGCTCCCTTTTCATGAATGGAAGCTTGCTCCATGAAGAGAGTAATTATCCCACCGCATAAGGAAATATGATGGCTAGAACCCTGGGTACAGGTTGTTACCATAGGAGTAGTAGGTGTGTCAGAAAATGTAGCTGTTGGGACTGTGCTATTTTAAATAATGCCAGCTTAAATGATAAGATGAATATACACTAGCTTTACAACCTTGTTGAATCTTTTCTGCCCAAGAGCGTTAATTCATTACAGTTTGCCCATTTGTATTTTATATCCTCTGTTCCAAGCTGAATACAGAAATCATATTTGAAAGTTGCCTGTAACATAAGTTTTCCCTGGGGGAATTGGGAAGGTCTATCTGCATTTACAGGAAAATAGATTAATCTAAAGCTGTGACTAGAAAAATGTGAATATAAGACTGCAAAGAGAGGAACTAAAATGTGAATGTACTCTTGTAGGCGTTTAACCAAGGAAAACGTAAAGCCATCCGGAAGACAAATAGGAAAACTGAGCCACAGCAACCCAACCATTTTATTTGATTATGTATGTGGCAGGATAAGTATTGACTACCTTTGCTTTTGTAGTAGCCCCATTTAAGTTACCTTATTCCAAAAAACAAGTTGAATATTTTAAAATGGGGGGTGGGGAAGACATGGTAGAGGTATATAGTATTACGCATAGTGTGGAGAAAATGGATAAGTTTCCTGCTTTAAAATGCTAGAAATTGGGGCAAGTCAGTAAAGCTGTGTTGTCAGGACAGGAAAAAATGGTGCTTCTTCAAAGAGCCTATATTCACCCCCACCATATGTAGCAATGGCTGTCAAACTGGATGGATTTAAAAGAGAGTGAGACAAATTCATGGCAGAGGAGGCTGTAAATGCCTACTAGCTGTGATGGCTTTGCTCTGCTTCCATTTTGGAGGCTGTATGCTCCTGAATACCAGTTGCGGGGAATTACAAGTGATGAGAGTGCTGTTGTGCTCAGGTTCTTCCCATAGGCACCCGATTGCCCACTTTGAGAGAAGGAAGCTGGACTAGATTGGCCATTGGCTTACTCCAGCAGGGCTCTTCTCATATATTATGTTGGGAAAACAGCACACATTAACTATGCAATACAGATGTGTCCATGAAGTGTCATTATTTACTTGTTTTTTCTTCGGATTGAAAACCATAGCAGTTTCTTTAAGAGTTTTTAAGGACTTCTGGCTTCTTCTTCTTACACTTGGGAAACTCATTTTTACTCTTTTTCAGATTTTATCTCAGATACAGAAGTATGATAATTTAATCACCCCAGTTGTTGACTCATTGAAATACCTCACTTCATTGAACTATGATGTCTTGGCATGTATCCTTTTGCTAATTTCTTAGAACTGCTAGTTACCTAATAGTTATACCTCACACAAGTTTTTTTTTTTTTTTTACTGCTCCAATGAGAATCATTGCCTCAGCTGAGCTAGCGCCTATGTTGAACAGGGGCGCTTCTTAAACAGCTCAGCTGAGCAAGTTGCTTTCTAGCCAGAGGAAAGTTCCTGGCCTGCGCCTGCTCTGTGGTTTGCTGCCCTCTGCAGGAGGCAGGGGAGTGCTGAGACAAAAGCATCCTCTGGCTTTGAGTGGTTTACCATCTGGGCAAATATTTTGAACGGGTTATCATGTGTGGATTTAAAGCTGGTTTTCAGCGATCTATCACCATATTGCCCAGGCCTACTCCTAGCACAAATTGAATAATTGAAAGCATATTTAAAAAAAAATCCAACCTGCCAATGTAGCACAGTAGTAGTAATCCCTTTATCATATATTGTAAATTTCTTAATATTTAGATTCACAAACTGCTGTCAATGTAATTATTAAGAGCCAAGCCATATTTGACTGCTCATTTGGCCATGTGTTGTAGATTTAGGGAGTTGTAGCTTTTGACAGAAGAAGAATAAATACTCCTAAGGGTGTTCCTTCTTCTTTGTTTTATCCTGTTTGAGTTGTGGTTAAAGGTGTGTGAGAAAAAAGGAATTTGAGTGAACAAGAACTAAAAACACTTTGGAACTACAGAGATATATATTCCTGAAGTGTTCATCATTTTAGGCTTCTGCTATAATTTCACAGGCAGTAGTGTATGCCAGGTGTCTCAAAATATTGCTAAATTTACAAAGCAAAATACTGCATGTAATTGTTATGTTTGGGAAAGAATTCCTCCTTAACCTCAGCAAAGATTGCATAATTGAAGCACTGGCTAATCCTGAGAAGGAGAGGATGAAACACGATGACACCACAATCTCCAGTTGGCTTCAAAGTTAGTATTTGGGTTTTATCTGTTTATTTTTAATTAGAATTGCGATCCTCTTGTAACTTAGCACCTGCTAACGTGTTTAATTCATTAATTAAAACATGGTTGTTAAAGTGTGTGTGTGTGTGTGCGCGCGCACGCATGCACACAGACCCAAATCAAGGGCGAACAGCATTTCAAAAAACACACACAGCAAATGTATTCCAGAGCCATCTGGGATACAATTCTGAAATACCTATAGAGGAAAAAATAGTGCTTTAGTTACCTGTCTGAAAATCAACAAGGCTCTAGGATGGGAGTTCCATAGGCCTGAGTAATACCTAGTACAATTCAGAAAGAGCAGGAATATAGAAAAGAGGGCCTCCAAGGATCTCCGTTGTTGGCAACAGCTTGGGAGCCACTTGCCTGTATATTCACTGCACTTGAATAAAAAATGGAGCCAGGAAATGTATGGTTGCAGACATGATTCCTTAAGTACAGGAAGAGAGGGCAGGAGGGAGGGACCAGGTGGAATGTAATTTGCACACCAAGAAGTATGAAAAACAAGTTCTAAGGATAACTTGCTTTTGACACATGAGAAATAGTCTATTGATATGACCTTACTGAATGTGCATGACATAGGAAATCTTATATTTCAATGACAGTAATTCAAGTTCGTTTTCCTCCCATTTATTTTAGGTTTAGCTAGCTTCTGTGGTGCTGTTTTTCGAAAATACCCTATAGAACTAGCTGGTCTACTTCAGTATGTGGCAAACCAGCTAAAGGCTGGGAAAAGGTAAGTAGAGCACGGTTACTTTAGATCTCAAAAACCGTGCCAGTTTGGTAGTTTTTGTTGCCCTCATTGGAGTGGTTTAATATATTTTTAATAAGTTGTGTTTAATATAACTTTGCAAACTTTAAGATTTATGAAAATCCTAGGATTCAAAATGTACTAAGACATACACAGTTGGGTAATTTGCACCGAGCAGCTAGGTTACATTCACATCTCCCAGGGAAATTGCACAGAGTGCCCACTACATTGTGAAGCTGCATTGAAGTGCTCATGCATACAGTCTGCTGTTCATGTTGCTGTTACAACACCTTGACACACCTTGCTTCACATGCAAGTAATTTCAGAAAGCTATTGTAATGGGCTCTTAGACCTTTCACAATACTTTCAATAGAGTTCAAGAGCAGCGGTTTTACCTGCCTATGTTTCACTCTTTCTCTCTTCCCCCCGCCCCCTCGCCCATTTTTGTTCTCATTCTTTTCCGTAGCTTTGACCTGCTTATTTTGAAAGAGGTGGTACAAAAAATGGCTGGAATAGAAATCACTGAAGAGATGACAATGGACCAGCTAGAGGCCATGACTGGTGGAGAGCAGCTGAAAGCAGAGGTGTGTTTGAAGCTAGAAAGAAAAGAAAAATAGATGTCCCCAAAATACATACATAGTAGCTTAGGAGGTTTCACCTGCTGTACAGTCGTACCTTGGAAGTCGAACGGAATCTGTTCTGGAAGTCCGTTCAACTTCCAGAATGTTTGGAAACCAAAGTGCGGCTTCGCCAATCAGAAGCCCCATCTGACATTTGGCTTCCAAAAATAGTTTGCAAACCGGAACAGTCATTTCCAGGTTTGCAGCATTTGGGAGCCAAAATGTTCAAGAACTAAGATGTTCAAAAACCAAAGTACGACTGTATTTATTTTTTAAGGTAGACGAATAATTGATATACCTCTGAAAGGTATATTAATACAATAACAACTATGAAAATAATTTTAGTAGCAATCTAGGGCAGTGTGTTCACGTGCCTGATCTACGTGTGACACTTCAGATTCTTAGCAGCAGTGAAACAGGATTGTTTAGCAGGATTATTCCTCTTTGGTCACACACAAGTTTCTCACTGCTGGCCTTAAGCATTCTCAACTGGTACCATCTTTAAATATGGTTAGCTCTTCGTTTTAAATTAAATTAATTATTACTTTACTGGGGCTCAAGTACCTGCTGACTTGGCTCACCCCACCTGCACAAAGCTCCCCTGCTGCTTATTCCTCACCAAAACTCCACAGCTTGCTACTGTTGCAAGCCCAGCTCACTTGCCCACTCCACTTGCCCACACAGCTCCTATCATCATTCAATTCACAAACCCAGCTCACTCTCCTACTTCAAACCAAAGCTGTGATCGCAGCTTGCTTGGCCGCTACCTTGCTTGCCCCACTAACTGCCTGTCCAATGCTTCACCCACCCTGGAGCATGTGCAGCCCGTCACCAGTATAATGATGCACTAGTTTAAATATGGCATAGAGAGAGAAAACTATTAGAAAATCACAAATAAACAATGCATTGTTCAGTTACCTGTTTTAACATTTGCTTCTTGCCAAAGCAATAAACAAGGGAGTTGCCTGCTAACCAGGGATTCGAAACCTGCCTTCAAATGTGTTGTGAAATCCTGGCCAGCAGTGAACTTTCTTGTTTGCCTCAACAGTGGTTAAGCTTGGTATTTGGACCATTGCATAGCATAGGAAAGGAGAAGTGCATGTTAACATGGCCTTCCAGTTTCAGAACACGCAAGTGCTGCTATCAGAATGCTCATCTGCAGATTCAGTTATCCAGACATAAAGAATTATGCCCAAGCCTGAAGTGCATCGCTGATAGAGATACCCAAGCAGCCAGACTTTGCCCACTACTTGACTTGTTTGTGCATTTTCGGTCAGAAACCATGGAAGAGAGGGAGGTGTGAAGAGAGATGAAACAAAGCAGTTTTTCCTTTGTCTCACTTTTGATGGTTGGCTGCAGCCATTTTAGGAAGAAACCATGGTGGGAGTGGGGAGTGAGATCACAGATTAGAAATAATCAAAATCATCAGCTCGTTATGCGAATGCTTGGAATGCGTTGTGTTTGGAAAGCAGGGCCTGCTATACTGGCATGTAGACCCTCAAAGGTTGCCCGAGAGGGTTCGTCACCCTCAGCCTGAAAAAGCTTCTCAACCCCAGATCCTACTGTAAGCCAGGAAATGTCAAATTACTCTAAGCATGCTAGGGAATTGGAAAGGAAGAAACATTCTAACTCAAGGTTTCCTGAAGGCTACTGATTACTGACAGGGTTTGGCGCTGTACACCTTAATTTACATCTTCTGCTGTTTTTCTCAGTTTAGGTATCTTAACTACATTTCTTACTTCTTTGGGCAGGGTGGATATTTTGGGCAGATCAGAAACACTAAGAAATCTTCTCAGAGATTAAAAGATGCACTTTTGGACCACGATCTTGCCCTTCCACTGTGCCTTCTCATGGCTCAACAGAGAAATGGAGTGATATTTCAAGAAGGAGGGGAGAAACATTTGAAACTGGTGGGAAAGCTCTATGATCAGGCAAGTAAAATGATCACATTTGTGTTTTAAACAAACCTTCATGGAAATGCCATGTATACTGCATTCAGAAAACTGAATTTATATTTTGTGGTATAGATGTTTGTTTTACTTGTGTTTTGGGTTCTTCATGAAATTTAAAAGATGGAAAACAAAGTAGCTTCAGTCATGGTAATCCTTTACCATTCATAATGCTGTCACATTGTTTGACAAGATTCCACTGGCCTGCAGTGCACAGCTTCTGAAAGTTCCGTTTCAGGTGTGATCTTGTACTGCTAACCAGATTCAGAAGTGACTACAGATTTAGTTGACTGTATAGTATTGTCATATCTGAAGTTGCCTTGAGTATTCATAAGAAATACATAGTTTGTTCTGTACTGAGGAACCTTTTCTCATTAGTATTATTGTATGTTTATTGCAAAAGGTAGTGATTTTCCAGCTATTTTCAGGTTAACATTATATTTAAATCTCATTAACTTCTAATACTTCTAATCTAATACTTCTCTATTTTTCTATTCAGTGCCATGATACTCTGGTACAATTCGGTGGATTTTTAGCATCCAATTTAAGTACAGATGATTATATTAAGCGAGTGCCTTCTATTGATGTTCTCTGTAATGAGTTCCACACCCCTCACGATGCTGCATTTTTCCTTTCTCGGCCTATGTATGCACATCACATTTCAGTAAGTACAGATGTTCAGTTAGCTTGCAGTCTGTATATCCAGAACACAGTTGTATTGAAAATTAAACCTGTCATTCCAGTGATTCTTTTAAAGGGACCTTGCTGAGATTGAAAGCACTCCTCATTCAGTGACCAGGTTTAAAATCTAACGTGACTTAATTTCTTGGACTTCTTTTTGTATTTAATTAGTTTTGTATTTAAATCTAATAGAGTTAATAAAAAGGGATTTTGTTTTCAATTTGAGAAGTGCATAATTGAGTGCTTGTGTCTTCTTTTTATTAGTCAAAATACGATGAATTGAAAAAGGCTGAGAAAGGGAACAAACAGCAGCAGAAAGTTCACAAATACATTACAGCGTGTGAGCTTGTGATGGCCCCTGTTCACGACTCGGTGATCTCCTTGCACATCCCAAAGGTCTGGGATGATATCAGCCCACAGTTCTATGCTACGTTCTGGTCACTGACAATGTACGACCTTGCTGTGCCACATAGTAGCTATGAACGGGAAGTCAACAAACTCAAAGTCCAGATGAAAGCTATTGATGACAATCCGGAAATGGTATGTATCGTTTTAAATGTATGTTTGCTTGCTGTTTTTAAGAACCTTATCAGTTCATGAAAAACTTTGAGCAAGAACAGTTGACAGCATTGGATAATAGGTTTTTTTTTAAAAAAAGCAATTGCATTTTCTGCTCTTAGGTTTTTAGTTTCCTTGCTCTTCTCCCTAAATAATAATAAAAAAGTTATTCCATACAATTCTGCCTGAGCACTGCATTTCTGCAATTCTGGGGCCACTCTAGACATCTCCACCATCAAGCTATACAGTGACTAGACACAAGAGAATAGCACTATTTGCAGTTGTAGTGCCCAGAATAGTTTCCCAAGAGAGATACATCTGACCTGTTGTTGCTTAGCTCCCCCACCCCAAGTGGGTTTTCTAATGAGCTTTTCCTTGCATAATGGCTGTAATTAGTTTAAGGATTTGTTATTTTATTATAATTTAGATAACAATAAGCCTCTTTGAATTTTCTTTTATGGAAAGGTAGGATATATACTGTAGGAATGGATGAAAAAGGTTATACAATCGTACCTTGGTTCTCAAATGGAATCCAAAAACGTTCGAAAACCAAGGTGCGGCTTCCGATTGGCTGCAGGAGCTTCCTGCACTCAATCAAAAGCTGCTTTGGATGTTCAGCTTCCAAAAAAAGTTTGCAAACTGGAACATCCACTTCCAGGTTTGTAGCGTTTGGGAGCCAAAACATTCAAGTCGCAAGGCGTTCAACAACCAAGGCACGACTGTATTAGCTTTCCATTGGCATTGAATTGCATTACAAGGCTCTGTTAGCAGCAGAATAATGACAGAGGAATATGATATGTAGGTTTACAAGGAGTGCCAGTGTTGGGCATAACCCAGCAGATGTTGGTCCTGTGCAGTTCCTAGCCATTCAAATGGACCTTGCATAGGAGACTATCAAACCCCGGTGATTTGTGTTGATATGGTTTGTGGAATAGAAATATAAGGAACATGTTTTACACCTTAATAAGCCAGCTTTTCATGAAAGACCAGTTTTGAATCCATGTGGTCAGACATAGCACTGTAGGATGGTATAAGGTAAAGGTAAAGGGACCCCTGACCATTAGGTCCAGCCGCGGACGACTCTGGGGTTGCGGCGCTCATCTCGCTTTACTAGCCGAAGGAGCCAGCGTACAGCTTCCGGGCCATGTGGCCAGCATGACTAAGCCGCTTCTGGTGAACCAGAGCAGTGCACGGAAACGCCGTTTACCTTCCCGCTGCAGCACTTATCTACTTGCATTTTGACGTGCTTTCAAACTGCTAGGTTGGCAGGAGCTGGGATCAAGCAATGGAAGCTCACCCCGTCGCGGGGATTCGAAATGCCAACCTTCCAATCAGCAAGCCTAGGCTCAGTGGTTTAGGCCACAGCGCTACCCACGTCCACAGTGCCACCCGCAAGACGGTATGCATACTATCAAATCTGAACACACCGTTTCTTTTTCGTAGCCTCTAAACAAAAAGAAAAAAGAAAAAGAACGCTGTACAGCTCTTCAGGACAAGCTTCTTGAAGAGGAAAAGAAACAGTTAGAGCACGTGCAAAGAGTGCTGCAGAGACTGAAGCTGGAAAAGGATAATTGGCTTCTTGCAAGTAAGTAGGATAGACCTTTTCATCACCAGTCACACAGAATTGCAGCATTCTGACTTTGGCAGGATTTATGTAAATGATTTGTTAAATATATGTAAATGAGTGACTGTTCATTCTTACATTTTTGTAATGAATATAAAAATCATTACTTGAATGCAGACCCAAAAGTTGGCAGAGTTTTGGCACTTTGGGTGGCAGTTTCCCTTACTTGTAAACAGATCTTAGGGCAATTGCAGATCTAATGCCAATGCAATTGTAATTATGCCCAAGAGATTGAGTACCAGCCTTGCAACTTTTGCCCTTCCTTTAGCACATTCTCTCATCCTGTGTTAAATAGATATAGCATCCCTCTTTGCAGCCCAACGTCAACCTGTCTTCAGTAAGTAGGTTACTGGTTCAGGCTTAACTGTCTTGTCACTCGTACCCATTTATCTCTTAGTAGTTTTTCAAGATTGGGGAGAGGGGATTTCCTCTGGGGAGAGGATAGATACCTGGTTGAGGGCTACCTATCTCAATCTGATGGCTTCATCAGGCAAGGACACATGCACCCAAGTATTCCCACTTTATTTCTTCCCTTTACCAGCAAGTTTAAATGCCTTTTTGTGCACGGTGCATGTGGCAAATTAATTTACGACTGAAGATTAGATGGTGACATAATGATGACCTCTTATTTATTTATTAGAGTCCACCAAAAATGAGACTATAACAAAATTTCTGCAGTTGTGTATATTTCCTCGGTGTATCTTTTCTGCCATTGATGTTGTTTACTGCGCTCGCTTTGTGGAACTGGTGCATCAACAGAAAACACCAAACTTTTCCACGCTTCTTTGTTATGACAGAGTAAGTAGCTCTTGTTTATTATTCTGATTATTTTAGAAGTAGTGATGAACGCTTTCCCATCAAGGAAGGAAAGACACACTAGCTGAAAGATGTATTTCTCTGAAATTTAACTCTAGAGTATGGGTAATAATGTCAGTTCCTCAGCTAATAGAGATGAAACCTATTATGGAAACTTTTGAAAAGAGTGGTTGCGAGAGAGAAAAAGAATCCTAAATTTTCTGGATCAGAAAGCTATTTGATGGTTTCGTAGCTTTAAAAGACTGAGAAACCTGTTGGCTTTATAGGATACTAATGAAATCAGGGAAGTTAATTTTTCAGCGTGTAAAAAAATTGTTATACAATTGTTCTCTAACTTTTGTAATAGTAAGGCTTTTTGACATCAGGTTACATTAACACAAGAAACAAAACCTGACTGGAGGGGGGAGGATGATTGGGGATTTCATTTTCATTTCCTTCAAGTTATTGGAATAAAATCCAGTGTTTCAAGTATAAAAACTTGGTTTCATAGCATTGTAATGTGTCAATAAAAAAAATATTCTTGCAGGTATTCTCTGATATAATCTATACTGTAGCCAGCTGTACTGAAAATGAAGCTAGTCGATATGGCAGGTTTCTCTGCTGCATGCTTGATACTGTAACTCGGTGGCATAGTGATAGAGCCATATATGAAAAGGTATGTAAAATGTTCAAATGCTCACTTGAAAACCTGTCATATTTAGAGAAGTATCAGTGTTGCATGTCCCCCCCCCCCCAAGGAAGTAGAAACTTTTGCCGGCCCAGATAATAGGAGCTTGGTGTCATTCGGAAGGAGTGTATCATAACTAAAAACTGATACCTGTTTGTAAAGTGTTATACTATGTTTAGTGGCTTCTCTAGAAGGCCTGCATTTAAATCCTAGCCTAGGGAAAACTTGTCGTTTAAGTAGCAATATATCCATGAGATCTTGACTTCCCCTGTCTAGCCTTAGTCATACCAATATCTAAACCCTCCCCGCAGGCTCATAATTCAATAGTTTTGTATAAACCACTTTCATCTTAACATGCTTCTTGAATAAGCTTAAATATGTTCTTTGTGTACATGCAGGAGTGTGGCAACTATCCTGGCTTCCTCACCATATTACGGGCAACTGGTTTTGATGGTGGGAACAAAGCTGACCAGTTAGATTATGAAAATTTTCGGCATGTGGTACACAAGTGGCATTATAAGTTAACCAAGGTAACCTGATGACACTGTAAAGCTTGTTGGTTTTGTAGTTTTGCTGAAAGCCTTTTGGCAACATCTTTCTCTGCCTTTCCTAGGCATCTGTACACTGCCTGGAAACCGGTGAATATACACACATCAGAAATATCCTGATAGTGCTGATCAAAATCCTGCCATGGTACCCCAAAGTTTTGAACTTGGGCCAGGCTTTGGAGAGAAGAGTTCATAAGATCTGCCAAGAGGAGAAAGAGAAGAGACCTGATCTATATGCATTAGCGATGGGGTAACAAATCCTTCATTTAAAAACATGACTAAATAATACAAGGAAAGCATTCCTGAGGGTGTTTTCTAGATCTGCTTTTTACTTTAGGTTGACTTTGCCTTACCTTGAAAGATTGTGTATCTGTTGTACAAGGGCTGGTTTCAGAGTAACTTTGGGTTTTTATTGTAGATGGCTTATTTGTCAGGAACCACCTTTGGCATACTAAACTCAAAAATCCTGTCTTTAAAAAGCTTGCGTAAACTTAAGATAGTACATCTAGGATTTAACAAAGTTAGCAAATAAGAGCAAGTTGATTAAAAGTATAATATCAAGATAGGGTAGGAGTGTTATTCTGTACATACTGAACTTTCAAATTTTTATGATTAAATCCTCATGTATTTTGCATTTTGTACCACATTCTTATACATGCTAACCTCCTTTCTGTGTTCCAGAAAAAAAAAAACTTTTAAGTCCCTCATGCATTTCATTCATAGTGTCAGTGATTGGTTATTTTTTTCAGAACGAGGGAAAAATATTTTGGTGGCAGAGGTTTTGAGGATCTCGATAAGGATTAAGGTGTTACAGTTGATTTGAAGAGAGTTACGCGATTCTACAAAATCAGATGTTTGTATTTAACTCAGTGGCAAACTTAAACAACCTACAGTTAAATCATTTGCTTTATCTTTTCAAGCAGCTATCCACTTCTTGTGTTTGTTTTTTGTGTGTGTTGTGCATATTTAACACTTTATGCGACTTACAGCTATTCTGGACAGTTGAAAAGTAGAAAACATTGCATGATCCCTGAAAATGATTTCCACCACAAGGACCCACCCACCAAGAATGCAGTACCTACAACAGTGCAAAATGGGCCCGGAGGAGCTGGGCTTACTTCTTCACTCACAGTAAATGCAGCTAAATTGGAAGAAAGCACAGCTGAGGAGACTGGTATGTCAGTTACCACAAAAGTAGTAGTATAGATTGTGGGAATTCACACTGATGTTTTCTTAGTTTAAAAACAAAAACAGATAAGGACCATTTCACACATGCATACCTATATCATCAGCTAAACTGCTGTTGATCCGCAAGTGTGACAAATTACTCTGTTGAAACACTTTATGACTGAGATAAAGTGAGTTAATGCTCTTTCTCAGATAGAATTCTGGTCCATTAGTTATGCACATACATGTGTGAACCTGCCCCACTACTAGTTTAGCTTGGTATTGTCTGGAAGGGAAAGATGCATGTGTGCTATACATTAAGTAATGCTGAATTTTTTTAAAAAATTGCCTTCTGCATAGTGAAAAAGTTAAGCACCAACTTACGCAACAGCAGGCACTGTTGAGCTCATCTAGACTAAACTTTTGACATGGGGACGTGGATGGCACTGTGGTCTAAACCACAGAGCCTAGGGCTTGCCAATCAGAAGGTTGGCGGTTTGAATCCCTGTAACGGGGTGAGCTCCCGTTGTTTGATCCCAGCTCCTGCCCACCTAGCAGTTCGAAAGCATGTCAAAGTGCAAGTAGATAAATAGGTACTGCTCCGGCGGGAAGGTAAGTGGTGTTTCCGTGTGCTGCTCTGGTTTCTCCAGAAGCAGCTTAGTCATGCTGGCCACATATTCAGAAAAACTGTCTGCAGACAAATGGCGGCTCCCTCGGCCAGTAAAGCAAGATGAGCACCGCAACCTCAGAGTCGTCTGCGACTGGACCTAATGGTCAAGGGTACCTTTACCTTTACCATCAGTGTTCATAATAGTTCTTTATGCATATAACTACTGTATGAATAATAATTGCTGAGGTTAATCTGAGTGGTATCCGCAATGCAACTTTTTCGTTACTGACAAAAACTTTTGATGCGGACTGTTTCCCTGTAAAACAAATACAATTTACTAGGGTGTTAAGCACAGTATAATTTTTTTTGAAGACTTTATACATCAGTGAGTCTATTGGTTTATTCATTGTCAGTATCTTTCTCCCCCCCCCCCCTTTCAACAGATAAATTATTAAAGGAGAAATCTCAGGGTGCTGTTAAAGTGATTAATAAAGCTGCCAGTGCAACACCAAAGCTGACCACGACCAATGGAAGCAATGCTTCCAACAGGTGAGTAACTGCCACCATTTTCTCTTTAGAATGCAAATTACATTGGGAAAAGATCCGTACAGTCAAACCTCGGTTGTCAAGTGTAATCCGTTCCGGAAGCTCGTTTGGCTTCCAAAATGTTCAACAACCGAGGCGCGGCTTCCAATTGACTGCAAGAGCTTCCTGCACTCAAGCAGAAAGCCATGTTGGATGTTCAGCTTCCAAAAAACATTCGAAAACTGGAGCATTTAATTCTGGGTTTTCGGTGTTTGGGAGCCAAAACATTCTAAAACGGAGCCATTTGGGAACTGAGGTTTGACTGTGTCTTCAAAGGCGGACAGAATTCTGGGGTTAAAATAATGTTTCCATTTTGCTTGGAGTGAAATGGAGACTTCCCATTGGTGCACATGACCATAAGGCCATGTAGGGATGGGGCAATTCCACTTTATGGGCCTCTAATGTAGGGATGTGACAAAATTCAATTATGCTGATCCCTGGCCCAGTTAAGACCACCAGTTCCTTTGGGGTTAGCAAGGAAGAGAAGTAGCCCACTTAACTACCAGAAGCAACCACTGCTCCAGAAAAAAAAATTCATTGCCACTTAAATTTAAAAAGTGAGAGGATCTCTCATTAACATGTTTAGGAAAAGCAGAACCTAAAAGGGTTTTGCACTCTATAGAGAGAAATGTTTTAAATTAAGGATGATTAAATTGCATTTCTCATTAGTACTGATTTCCTTTTTATTTCATGTAGCAAAGTTATAAAAGAAAAAGAAGAAAAAGAGAAATGTGGGAAGGAAAAAGATAAGGAGAAAAAAGAGAAAACTCCAGCTGCCACTCCTGAGGCCAAAACACTTGGGAAGGATGGGAAAGATAAACCAAAGGAAGAAAGGGTGAACAAAGAAGACAAAGCAAGAGACAGCAAGGAAAAGACACCTAAGTCTGATAAAGAGAAGGAAAAGAACAAGAGAGAAGAGAAGTCGTCAAAGGATGAAAAATCCAAGATCATTGTGACCAATGCTGAGTCAAAGTCAGCTGCAGAAAAGGAGAAAGAGAAGGAGCCGTCCAGAGAGAGAGAAGTAACCAAGGATGTGAAATCCAAGGAAAACATTAGAGGAGGAGGAGAGAAGGCTCCAGTAGCTGGGTCCTTGAAGTCACCTGTTCCCCGATCAGAAGCATCAGAGTCTGAAAGGGGTAAGCTCACCTCCTTTCTTGTGGTCTTCTGTTTCCTTGTTTTTTTTAATGGAAGCTGCATACAAGTTAACAGATTAAGCCATTACTTGTTTTTTGTGGGAAAGCTCCATAAAATTGAGAAGCCGTCTTAAATATCTGAGGCGTGCGAATTTCCAAGCACTGATGACCTGACTTATGTTGATTTTAACGATTTAATAAATTAGTTCATTCTCTCTCTATCTTTTCTAGAACAAAAACGTCGCAAAGTTGATACCCATTCTTCTCCATCACATTCCTCAACAGTAAAGGTTAGTATAGCCTGAGGAAGGCAGCGCCCATTTTAGGCTCTCGGTGTTTGGAATGCCAGTGTTCGACTTCCTTCAAGTTTTGTGCCAACTGGAGCCATTGGAGGTTTTATATTGCATTACGAAATGCGTTACTTTTCTTGGTTTGGTGGACTCTTTTTTCATATTAAAATTTTTAAAAATATATTTTTTAAAAAAATTAGAAAAAGAAATTAAAAGCTTCAAGGACCTAGCACAAATGTTGTAAATAGAATTTGGAAGTGTCAAGATTTTTTTTTTTAAACCAAAAAGTGCCTCACTGTTTTTAAACAGTCAGATATATTTTTGGAGTGCAGTGGTAGCTACAAGCAAATGAGTGTCTTGCAGCAAGCAGAGGGAGGAGCCTATTTTTCCTGCACTAATGTTGAAGAATCTGTAGCACTGAAGAGTTCCTGGAGGATTGTGGGATATGCGATACCTCTGAATTCACCAGGCTTCTTGATGAGCTTCATACCACGGTGTGCCTTCCAAGGAGGAGCCTTGAAAAGGAGCCCTGTTTTAAAGTCTCCTTGGTGATCAGTTCTCCTGTAGTTGTGTATATTCAGTGAGCAGGCAGCTTCTGTTGCACCTTCTCTGCGAGGTTTTTTATATTCCAGTGGGTTCCCACCCTGTTGAGCTCTGCGTTACGCTTAAGCCAGATGCGGCAGCCAAAACCTTCCACCCAGCAAAGAGAAAACCCCCAGCAGTCGAGTGCAGCACAAAACCATGGCTGTAGCCTTCTTGAAGACTCAGGGTAGCAATTCCTTGCTCCATGTTAATAATTTTATTTCTAAACCAACTAAGCTCATGGAATCTTTGAATTTGCAGTACGTTGAAGCTTTAAAACTGTAAGTTACCGATGCGTCATCAGAGAAACTGGGATGGATTGTGTGGGTGTGTCGCCATCTTGCCAACATTTAAAAGAACTCTTTCTTAAGACGTTGGCATGAGGTGTAGAGCAGCTAGATGGAGTAGTACAATATCATTGAAAGTTTTTGAGTAATAATAGATAATTGGGATGTTGACCCTCGGGATGTTTGCTTGGGAGCAAGTCCCATTGGTATCAGTGGAACTTGGTCCCAGGCAAACGTGTGGCAAAGATTGCAGTTTTCATTTATAATAGTATTGTTTTCTACACATCTATTTAAATAGCTGCATTTATAGCTATTTAGGGGAATGCTATCCACATGTTTAATGTTAAGTCAGGAAGGTAGAGAATTTCTCTCCCCGCCTCAACCCAGTTGTATAGCTATTACTTATAAATATAGCATAATAATAATAATAATAATAATAATAATAATAATAATAGATATAATGCGGGTTGGGGTGTTTTTTTATTTTAAAAAACTAATTGGCAAACACATTACTTTGTAGTTAGGTTGTTCTTATTATTTAAGTGCATATGAGAAGTATTAATACTTCATTTATTCCCAGAAGGAGTAGCTGTTTTTTGTTTCAAGGGTATGGCCCTGCTTCCCCAAGTTCCTGAGTTTCTGAGAACTGTGCGACCTTACGTGTCATCTCCATTCATTTTCTACAGGACAACCTCAGCGAACTCAAGGACTCTTCAGCAAAGGTTTGAATCTTTCAATCACTCACAGAAAATAAATTAATAAATAAATAATGGTTTTTGCAGGTTCAACTGTGGACTCAGCTGCACAGCTACAATTATAACGTGGAGTACGTTATAAAAAATATGACACCAGATGGCGATGTAGCGCTGCAATCCAAAGTCAATGGTTAATTGCATTTGGATCTCTCTCTCTATATATAATATATTACACACACACACACAGTGCTTTTTTCTGGGGGGTACACAGAGGTACGCATACCCCTAAACATTTTGTGACTCTAAGTTTGGTCTCATTGAGGGGCAGTATTTCAATATGAATAGGAAAAAACCCCTAGACATATTTTTTAAAGAAAAAAAGCATTGGATATATAGATATATAGGAGCTTTTTATAGCATTTTAAAATATCTGTGTAGATCCTGCCTGCATTAGCACTGCGAGATGCATTGCAAGTTGTTTATGATTTGTGCAAACCTGGCTATCGCCACATGCTGCACTGCTTTAGTGCAATATGCCTACTGGTTTTCAGACTGTGTTGTAGGAAGCCCTACAGAGCTTTTTGGGGCTTCTTCCATATTGTTTAGTTCAAGGTCACACTTTCAATTAAAGCAGGGCATCCCTGGGGCACGTCCGGCCCCCACACGGTCAGTCCTCCTAGAACATGTGCTAGAATCCTCTACAACTATTCTGTGGTAGACATTCTCCAGTAGCCTGTGACCAACATTGAAAGTATTCCATGAAGGCAAAAAAAGTTTGATAACCACTTTGGCACATGAGCAACCGGGGGGCTTGTCTTTTACCAAGGTGCTTTCCAGATATTTCTGGCTGGCTACTGTGGGAAGAGTTGCAGACCACATGCACCTTTGGAACGGTTCAGCACTTTTGTTGCGATTATTCCCTGCTATCAGTTCATTACATCCTCCTGATTGCACTTATGCTTTTATAATATATTCATGCCATATTTTTCTAAAGATTTTTTGCTTGCTAGGAAAGCAGCATTTAGCATTTCTGTCCCAAATTGCTGCATTACATGTGTTTCCCCCTATGCTCTTCCTCAGATGCCAGCTATGCTGAATGAAATGGTTTGGTTTTTTTTTTTTTTAAATCTCTTTTTCACTGGGTTTTAGTTGGAAAAATAACTACCTCTAAAGCAACTCAGCATTTACTCTTTGTGCAAGCGGCAGTTTCATCTACGTGCACAAGCTGAAACTTCTGTGTTGTCTTCAAGGATTGCCCTTCAAAGGGCAAGTTTACTGTAGCTAGTGGCTTCGGAAGCAGTCTCCTAAATCAGAAAGCTAGGATTGCTTTGGGGTTGGGTGAAAAGCAGACCTGGCCAGTGCTCTAACCTAAAAAAATTAAAATGCAGGCAGATTTGTCTGACCCAGAAGTACCTAGAAGCTGTAAATCTGAATGGCTAGTAAGTGCTGAACCCAGCAATTCCATCTCCTCTTGATAGTCCCATTAACTGGTTTTTAACTGACAAATCTCATTTGGACCTCCCTCCCACATTGTACCTTCCCTCTTAATCTAAATATTCCACCCAGTAATCAATTCCCTTTTCCCAACACCCAACAGTAATAGTACACAACACTTCAGAAACATGTTAAAACAATTTATGGAGTTCCCTGCTGCAAGATGTGATGGCTTCTGGCTTTAAAAAGGCATTAGACAGGTTCGTGGGGAATAGCTGTATTAATTAATACCAGTTGCTAGGGAACAATAGCAAAAGTCTGTTGCTCTTGGTCCTGATTGCAGGTTTCTGAGCAGCATCTGACTGGCCTCTAGGGAAACCAGGATACATCAACCTGATCTAGCAGGGCTGCTCTTAGGTTCTTGAAAGAATGGGGAGTACACTGATTTAGGTGTGGCAGTCAGCATGAGATGATAATGGATGCAACATTTATGGTTTCATTAGGAAGGGGCAAAGTAGCTTCGACAGGTGAGGGAGGAGACTTACTTATCTGCTTATGGATATATCCGAGATTAAACCTGCAACCCTCTGCCCCCAGTATCTTTTATTTGGTTTTTTTCCCCATACTTCAGAAAAGCCAGAAATAATAGGTTCTCCTGGGGAATAATTGCATATGGTTAGAAATAGCGGGCCTGGGTAAAGATTTCTGTTCTTGAATGGCTCCCATGGGGAATGCTATTTCAAGAAAAACCAAAAGTTGGGAAAATGCAGAATGTGAAGACTAAACTTGGTTGATATGGAAGACCCTTGAACAAGATCACACAATTTCTTTTTTGTTTAAAAGCAGCCATGAAGGGTGTGTGTGTGTGTGTGTGTGTGAGAGAGAGAGAGAGAGAGACTGACTGACTGGTGCCAGGTATGGAAAATCTGATAACTCTCTTCATGTATTTTTTACGATTTGCCCTGCAGGGAAAAAACCATATAGGTATGTGGGGAATATAAGCTGGGAAAATGCCAGGCCAGTCAGTTTAAACAGAGGAAAAACTGAGCATATTTAAATATGTGTTTAAATATGTGATCAGATTGACCTGCCCCTGTTGTGTGGCTGCTTTTATTTTATTTTTGAAAATTTTGATATATCCTAGCTACAGATCTTCTACATCGTACCTAGTTTGGAACAAGGCTTGCTCTATTTTTCTACTAAGTACTTTGTGCAGTTATTTTTTTAAAAATAGGGAACTAGCCACTATGCAATATTATTGTAAGTAATTTTATGAGTTCTGTGCTAACCCACTCCCGAACTTGAATGAAAAATTATATTCCTGCAACATTTCCATGTGCTGTCTTCTTTCTTGCCACCGAAGCTTAGTTATTTAATATAATCACCAACAATAAAGGCAAACGGTAGCATACACTTTTATATACCTTTTAGAAATGAGCTTGATAACAAATCTTTTAGGAAGCAAGTGTAGTCTACATCATTAATGTTTCTCATTATTTAAATAGACTGGATTCACAATTAAGTTTGGAGTTCTACAATGCAAGCATGCTTGAACACCACTTTTGTCTGTTGTCCTTCTGTTAATGAAATTTCAGGATTCCAGTATGTAGTAAGTCACAATGCTGAGTAAAAATATAAAATTGTGAAAATATTTTTTCCAACTTTACTTTGAATTCGAGATACTCAAGGAATTTTTCAGAGCGGCACATAAGGAAAAGCAGAGAGACTGCCAGAGATGAAAAATAAATATTTCTGGATTTCTGCAAAAGAGAATTATTTTAGTGCACCATCTTGAGCTTTAATCCTTGCTAATGTTGCCTTAATTTAACAGCACTACATTAACCACTCAACTCCAACACTGTCCAAGAGTAAAGAGAGAGAAGTGGACAAGAAAGATTTGGACAAGTCAAGGGAAAGATCCAGAGAGAGAGAGAAGAAAGAGGAAAAGGAAAGGAAAGATCGAAAAAGGGTTTGTGACTTATACATAACAATTTTAAACTGTGGTTCTTAAAATACGACGACATGTTTCTGCAAAGTTTTTAATGGCTGCTTCTTGATTTCACTAAGACAAAGTAGGGAGCTAATCACTACAATTTGTGGTGCAAGGAGGCACTTCAAAGGAAGAAGCAGCTTTTAACAAATCAGCTCTCTTTAAGCATAGTATTTTAACTACTGTTTTGGAGATCTATGTGTGTTAAATTTATTAATGTTGTATCTGACTAGGATCATTCAAATAGTGATCGGGAAGTGCCTCAGGATTCAACCAAACGTCGCAAAGAGGAAAATGGAACAAGTATGTTCTCTCCTGCTTTTTCTTTTTTTGACAATGCCTAGGTGATGCTATGAGCGGCTCTATTTATGTAGCTTTTGTCTTTCCAGCTGGTTCTTCCAAACATAATAAGAGTGAAAGTCCCTCTGATTCTCCTCACTCCAATGAGAAGGAAAAGGACAAAAACAAATCAAAATCTTCAGGCAAAGAGAAAGGAGACTCAATAAAAGTTGAAAAGATGGAGAAAAGCTCTGGTAGCAAAAAGGCAAGTCAGACTCTCCCCCCCCCCCAGTTGTTTTTAGCAAAATCATTGTCTTGTTCAGTGGATTTTAGGTAGCATATGAAGCTTGTCCTTCATAATAGTAATAATTGCATTGAATATAGAGTTGAGATTAGTAGCTTTTTAATGTGTGTGAATGCAAGCTTTCATTTTAATGTATGAAGTAGAATACAACAAAGATATTTTGTTCAAGAAGATACCTTTCTCTTTTTTTCCCTTTCACTATCCTGGCCTTTCCCACACCTGTGAAAGAAGAATCAAATGTGGATGTATAAGTTATTTTTTCCTATTGTTTTAAACTTGTTTTGTGTAGGAATCCAGACATGATAAGGAGAAAACAGAGAAAAAAGAGAAACGGGACAGTACTGGAGGAAAAGAAGAAAAGAAACAATATCCTTTCACTGTGCTATTAGTCTTGGTGTATGTTGGATTTCTAAAAAATCAAAACAACTAAATTTCCCTTAATCTTTTGATTTACTCATAAATCTTCAGACAAACACAGATAATGAACAATGTTCTGACCAAGGTGAGAATAACTTCTTGATCTTCTCTCCTTACTGGAGATGGGAAAGAGTCTGCCTTGCCAAGTGGATTGATGGAAGAGGTACAGAGTGATCTGTTCCCTCCTTTGCCAGTCTGCTACATTTCTCTCTTCTTGTGGAGGAACAGACTTTCCTTTCTCTGCAGCTAGCACAAAAATAAGGTGGACTGGCAGAGGAGGCATGGAGCAGTCAGCTCCTTCTCTTCCAGCCTGCTTACCCACCTGCATGAAATTTCTGACTGCTTAAATCTTCTAGGCGAGTTGTTAAACACGGGGTTGTGGATCTGTGGCAGACATAGTTGCTGATAGCTAAGTTAATGCCAACTGAAAAACTCAGCAGTTAAAAAAAGTAAACGTTCTCTCTCTGTTCCTTCATAGAGAACGACTGCAAAAAAGGCATAAAATTTAATGTCAAACCACATACTTTGGAGTAATGTGTAAAATAATAGTGCTAAATCCCAAATAGTAGTCTCAGAGGTTGATCTATAGAGTTTCATCAGCTAATTTGTTGTAGCTTCCGAGCTTTTCTAGAACTCCCTTTATTATTCAACTGTCAAGACTAAAATCATAAAGGAACCCATGGATTCTTCCTGTCACTCCTGTTTTAAATGAAAGCTTTCTATACCATCAAAAATTGCTGTGCAGAGTGAAGTTTTGTCACTCTAGCTTTAGGTTCATTAACATAAGTCATTTTTCAAAAAGAACTCTCAAGTTGCTCATTTAATAGAAAAATTCCACCAAGGTAGCCAAGTTAACCTGCAATCCCTTCAATAGAAATGACCATACTGTGGCAGGGCCAGCCCAATTCATTTTGGCACCTGGGGCGAACCACAAAATGGTACCCCACCCCCACCAGGGAACAATGGGGGAGTGAAGATCTGCATCAGGAATAAGCAGGGAATAAAGATCTACATCACGGAACAGGGGAGGGGGATCAAAGCAACCTTATCTGTTGGCTGAAGTATGAATCAAAGGCTGTTGTTTGGAAGAAAGGGGCCTAATATGAAACATGCTGGACAGGTGACCCCAGAGGGCAACCCCCACCATTTCCTCCCTGGGGTGGGAGGAAATCAGCAGTGCCTCCTATTTGCCAAGAGGATGCTGAGGAGGCAACAGATCTGGTCTTCAGGAGCACTCCACAGCTGTAGCTGCCACTGTGGATCTTGCTGCCTGAGGTTATTGTCTCACCTTACCCCACAGATGGGATGGCCTTGTATTGCCACATACGTATTTGTGGGGACAGGATTTAGTTAAAGAAATGTAATTGAGACTTTGATAAATGTTGAGATGACTATATATCATAAATTTGCATTTCAGTCAAAATTATGTATTGTACCCTAATACTTGAAATAATAATGGTAAAAGTTTGACCAGTTCTGATTAAAAGTCAACATGTTCAGATGTCAAGCTTTTAACATGCTTCTTCAGCTACCAGAGTTGCTGCTAAGTGCTGTAAGTGTCAAAACAATGCTTACTTCGGGCATTTACGAGGTGAAGGGAGCTATCTCCCTTTGTTTATTCTTAATCCATCTATCTAATTTAGGAATTCAGGAGGGTTTTTGTTATGGATGGCATTGCTCTCAGATTAGATTAGATTCCGTTTGTATCAAGTAATTCCCTCCTCAGTTACCACAGACTCCTTTCTACTTTTGCTCTTGGGCTGATAACTGCACAATGGGGAATATTGGTGTTTAGTTTTGTGCAGTATTGCATCTCTTCAAAGAGGGCTTAGTAGGAATTCTCTCCTGTTCATCTATGGGAAGTATAGGATCTTGTCATGAGTCATGCTAATCCATTTTGGGCTGCATGCCACTGTGAGAGCAACTTCGGGCCATTCTGCTTGTTTGCAATTTTAGTTCTGTCAGTTTCAGCTCCTGACCCTTTATGAAATAGATTTAATTGTCCTGATGTTCTCTCTCTTTTTTAGGCAAGCTTGAAATGAGAAGATACTGAGGTGTGACCATATATGTATTTTCCGGAATATAGATTGCACAGAAGATTGTGAATGAAGAGGACCCATCTGCATCTCCTTAAATTATTCAGTTCTCTGCTTTATTTCCCTCCCATTGCTGAAGATTTGATTGTTAAGTTGTACATTACTGTATTTTTGTTGGTTAGCTTCTTAAACATTTATTTTCAGTACCTGGCTGAAAGTGTTACATGTTCCATATTTTAGCACAATGTGCTGCAAATTGTTGCCATCGTGCAAATGAGGTTTATACGTGTACAGAGTTCCACATTAGGTTACCCAAATACTGCCTGATTTCAGTAATCCTTTTCAGATGAATTGAAACATTTGCTGTGTTTGAAAACCCAACAAATAAACAGTTGTTGAACCTTTGGAATTTACCTCATTTAAAATCCAGTTTTTATTTATTGTTTCTAATATCAATAACTAAAACCAAGTGGGAGCATTGTTTTTGTGCGGTGCTTAAGAATTATTTGTATATTATGTGCACAGCATTTCACCAGTTAAAAAAAGGAAAAAAAAAAGAAACCCTCACTTACTGTTCCTCACTACACCTTATATGTTTGTCATAATGTTTCTAGAAATTGGGAAGTACTTCATTCCAAACAGAAATTTAAAAATTAGGTTTTCATATTACAGCTACAGGAGCTTTGTATCGCTGGACTTTAGTCAAAAAAGAAGTTTCACAATGACATTTCTAAGAAAAGTAAAACAATTTTTTTATCTGAAATTCTACCAGTGTAACCTTTTTTTCTAAATAAACAATAGTTTTCTCAATGGGTCGTAAATCATTGTGTGTGTTGCTTATTCAGGTGATTCTGTACTGTAATTCTAACTGTCGTATACTTTTGTCCTCTTCAGTCCACTTTGACACCCAATATAAGCTTTAAGGAATATTGCATCCCAAGCAGTGTTGCAGCTAGGACTAGACCTAAAGCAATGAAAAACAGGGCCACAAAAAACGCTGTGCAAAAGTTTGTTTGCTTTTTAAGGGTTTTGGGAAATATATCGAATTTGCCATAAGCTCACCATCACCATCTAGTGTCACATTTATATAATGCACTTAAAACATCATATTTGCAGCTGTATAGCAGAGTACCTTGCTGGAGTTCTGTTATGCTCATGGTTTACATAAATTCTGCCTCTCCTTTTGATAAAAGAAACAAGCTTTTACCTGATGTGGAAAGGAGCAGATAGAAGCACCAATTAGTTAGCATGACTTTTAATATCTATGTCTATAATGAAAGAAGTGGGTTGGGAACAGAGTCAAGAGCACCAAGAGAAAATTGTCGAGTTGTCTGCAGCAGCATAAAAGGGCTGCAAGGTTAAGTTTTATGTGGGTTTTGCATCTAAAATGATGTTCTCATGCAACACAAGAGCTACAGAAGTGTATCCCATCATTTTTATGACTAGCACTCACACAAGAACTGTTAAAAAGGTGGCGATGAAGGCTTTCAGAGCTGATTTGCAATTGAAGTTTGGAAAAACACAATCGGCTTGTTTCTCTTTGTGTTGACTGCCATGGATATATCTGGAGAAACAACAGGTGTTGAATTGTTCTGGCTGGATTATCCTGAGTTTGAGGCCCATACTGTGCTTTTAAAAAGAGCAACCCATAACTGGTGCATTGGACGGGTTTTTAAGAAACACACACTCTTAAACGAAGGGCCATTGAGACTCAGTAAAATCAATTCAGCTGTGCGCAGAGAGATTGTTCTCTATTGACCCAGTCTGGAAAATAAAATTATGGACTGCCTGTGAAAAAAACAAGTGTCTGGAAATCAGACTCCTCTCCAGCTAATTTGTAATGATTTCTCTGGCAGAGAGGGGACATAATAGGTTAAATGTTTAATTTTCTGTCTTTGTAAGGGGTTTTAATAAATCCAGGAAGCAGAGATACCCCTATTTAGAGCTTTGAACAGCTAAATTGTGTGCAACCTTTGCTCTTTGCACACAACACCCCAGGCCTTTGGGGTTTTTTTTGGGGGGGGGAGCAAATTACACTTGAAGCTTTCTGTTGGCTTGGGTAGGAAAACAGGCCCGCGGGCTGGATCCAGCCCAATTGCCTTCTAAATCCGGCCCGCGGATGGTCCAGGAACCAGCGTGTTTTTACATGAGTAGAATGTGTCCTTTCATTTAAAATGCATCTGGGTTATTTGTGGGGCATAGGAATTCATTCATCGTTGTCCCCCCGAAATATAGTCTGGCTCCCCACAAGTTCTGAGGGGCAGTGGACCAGTCCCCTGCTCAAAAAGTTTGCTGACCCCTGTGTTCTTGTGGGGGTTTTTGTAATCTGAAAAACTCTTCCCTTTGATTTATGGCACTTGAAATAAAAAGGCTGTGTAGTCTGCATCTCTAGAAGTCTATAGCCTTGTCTTAAAGCTGGGGGATGGGGTGGGGAATTTCACTACTTTCCTGACATGGTGCAAAAAGAAAGGGTAGCACGGAAATCGTCGTCATCCCCCACAAGTCAAGCATATTGAACTATATTTACCCTTAAGTTCCACTTCATTTAGGAACTGAAGTGAAGTGGAAGATATTGTTAAAGCTCGAAGAATGTCCTCAAAAAAATTATTTGGATTGAGGGGTGCTGACTATCATACCAATTTGTATTTTGGAGGTACTTATTTCATTAAAAAGAAGTGTCTGTAAAATTTTTCTCTAAAGTAATGTCTGGTAAGTAGCTGAATGAAATTTTTCAAGGGATTTACTGCTACGCTGAATAATTCACTGCCAGTAAAAGAAACCTTTAAATTTTAGATGACCAGGGTCAAACTTTACTCTGGCATAGCCTAAATAGACTTCATTTGGGACAGAAAGTATTCCAGATTTCACATCGCACGTTGGCACATATGACTGCAGCCTGGTGGTCTTACATTTTTTTATATGCAGATTGGTCCTAAATCAGCATATTTCTCATGTGCTTAGATACAGGCCTGGTTCACACACTAGTTGAAACCATAGTTAAATTTAAGTTTTGAAGTTGAACGCACAGCCTGCTAGTGCACAGTGTTTTTTTCCTCTGCACCTGCCTGTGTTGCATCTGAACTTGGGCTTATGAGTTATTTCTCTCCAAAGAAACCACGAGCTGTAAATAATGTTTGCTTTTATCTTGCCACTCATGGTTTGGGGAGTGAATCACCCTCAGTTTTTGCCCTGTGCACCAGCATGCTGCATGTCCGTCTGCAAACCATAACTATGGTTTAAAATGGGTGGGTACTTCCCTAGCGCACAGCCAACCTTGGCATGACTTGCGTTGGGCGCCAGATTTAAAAGCCGCTAACACAAGCCTAACACATGGGTCGAGAAATGGAAGCTACACTTCAAGGTTCCTGCTTGTTCCTTTCCACCAGTGACTTTCCCTGCCTGACACCTGATGTCATATAATGTCAAGTGTGAGGCAGGTGGCTGTGGCTTGAGAAAAACAGCCACACAGGGTGAATTAGGACCCCTGGCAGACTGAATTTGGCCCACAAGCTGGAGGGTCCCCATGCCCAGTTTAAACTGACGTGGATGAAAAGCCAAGGCAAATAGTTTTCTGGCATCCTTTGATTACTCTGGCACTGATTGACCCCATCAGACAAAACCTCTTAATTTGCTCGGCCTATATTTGGATCCTGTTATCTTCTGGGCACTTTGGAAATCATTTAACTGGTTGTGGCAAGTGGTGCTTTTCAACGCAGCCTCTGAACATTCAGTAAATGCTTTGGATTTATTGGCTAGAAATCAAAATGCATCTCTTTCATTTACATTTGTTGATTCCTGGCAACTTACATGTGCTGCCCTTGTCTGGAATTCAAAGCCAATATTGGCAAAGGAACCCACAAATCATTCAAAAAGCCTTGGCTTGATCTCCCACAAGCAAATGACAAACACCTCTGCCATCTAAAGCAGCTTGGGGGTGGGATTTCTTCCAAGCCAACCTAAAAAGAAAGGAATCCAATTCATCTAGATTGATCTGTAAATGAATTTCTTATAGTGCTGTCAAACTCTGAAGGTCAGTGACATTACATTGCAACCTGGGCCTACAATGCCAGCCTTCCCCAACTTCTAGGATTCCAAGTACAAGCCACAAAATTCCAAGCCACAGATAGCTCCAGTCAAAACATCTCTAGGTCACCAAACTGACGGAGGCTGCTGAGGTAGAACCACCAACTTGTTTCTGAGTCCCTCCTGATCACACATTTTAAGCACATTACTTTCTGCAAGCAATTTCAAGAACTATAGTTTGTTAAAATTGCTGGGAACTGTGGCTCTGTGAGAGTTAAAACTACAATGTCTAGGACTTTGCCTAGGGGACAGAAGTATGGATGCATGTGTACCCAGAGCACCATGGGAATTGCTGTCAGTGCTTTCTTTTGTCAATAAAGGTTCAACTATCAAATGTGTGCCCTCCTTGACTGGGGTGCCTCGGGCAGGTAGTTAGAGAGACAAAGGCAGATTAAAAAAAAATTGGGAAGATTTTAGGGTTATAAAAAGTACATATAGCAACTCTGATTTCAGTTCATAGAATCCATTTTACAGGTCAGCTGTGTTCAATTTGAGACACTACTGCTATAGATAGTGTGAGGCTGGAGGGGGGGGGGGAGATAAGAGGGGAGAGGGGGGTGTTAGGTACCATCCATAAATAAGTTTCAAAGCAAGTTCCCTTCTTTTGGCCGAGATGGATCTAAAGAGTGGTCTCAGTTTAGACCATTGAAGGCATAGCTGAGTGATAAGTTTGCGGACAGCAATTTGGGCAGTTGGGAGACAGAATCATGCCTGATTTCTGTTGGAATCCAAGGCTGCGGCTTTGGGAGAAGCAAAATGCTCTTAGGTTGTTAATGCTGTGAACCCCTCCACCGTAGGCTCAGTTCGTATATATGTATAATTAAGCCATATATCATGAAAACTACAGTCTCCACTGCCCCTCATTCCAAGGAAACCAAACCCTGGGTAAGTGCCTGGAAACCCTGGAATCTCACACCACTTGGAGATAGGGGTGTTATTCAACAACACAAAGCCCTAAACCAGGGGTCAGCAACATTTTCTAGCCCTGGGACGGTGCACTGTCCCTCAGACCATGTGGTAGGCCAGACTATATTTTGAGGGGGGAAATGAACGAATTACTATTCCCCACAAATAACCCAGAGGTGCATTTTAAATAAAAGCACACATTCTACTCATGTAAAAACACGCTGATTCCCAGACCATCCATGGGCTGGATTGAGAAGGCGAGTAGGCCGCATCCGGCCCATGGGCCTTAGGTTGCCTACCTCTGCCCTAAACAGCTTAAAAACTGTTTAAAAGTGCTTAAAACAGCACCTCTTCCAGCACCAAGCATCTCAGGCCCTACAACCAGCAGGAAATACCTTATTGTGGGGCCACTGCTGGCTGCTGCCTAGCTGACGTTGACACAACCTTCTCAGGCTTTTGATGGTTGAAAGATATTTTTCTCGGCAACCTCAGACTCTCCAAGTGTCTCTATTTTCCCGGGACGTCCCTGATTTAGAGAAGCCGTCCCAGTTTCTGAATTGATCCTGGAATGTCCCACTTTTCCTTAGGATGCCCCTATTTTCATTGAAGAAATGTTGGAGGATATGGAGTTATTTGACCCCCGAGCCGTCTGAAGGCAATCCTGTATAGCGAAGTTTTTTAAAAACATGCTTAATGCTTTATTCTGTTTTTATATATGTTGGAAGCTGCCTGGAGTGGCTGGGACAACCCAGTATGATGTGTGGGGTATAAATAGTAGAATTATTATGGAATGGGACACCCCTATTTTCATCGGAGAAATGTTGGAGGGTGTGCAACCTTGAATGCATTAGCTCTGAGGGGACGTGTTTTCAGCTACAAAACAGAAGTTTGATCTGGCCTGCCTGGCAGGTTTGACTTGTGAGGAAATGTGAGCAGTCTGACCAGTCCCATTAAACCTATTCAAATCAGCCCTGAATCTTTTTTGGATAAGAGCTGTAGCTCACTACTAGAGCATTTGCATTGCATGTAGAAGGTCCCAGGTTCAATCCTCAGACTCTTCAGGTAGCGCTGGGAGAGCGACACCTGCCTGAAACTCTGAAGAGCAGCTGCCAGTCAGTGTCAACAGTTGCAGACTTCAGGCTTTCAACTTTCATCGGTGCCCTGTGCAATGCCAAAATTAGGTGCCCCCCCACCTCTTGCCTTGCATTCTAAGTTGCGGCACCTTTCAGCTCTGTGCTCAGTGTGGGTGAACCACTCACACTCTCCTAAATCCACCTCCTAAAGCAGCTTCCTCGATTCCTTTCTATCTGGATTTCAGACTCCTTTGCACGTGTGATGTATTTGTGAGAATTGGTTTGTAGGTGTTTCGGGTTTTGTTGTTGTTGTTGTCTCCTATACAAATCCAAGCCAGAACCTTTACTGATCATGAATTGCTATTTGGTTGGTCTTTCAGTTCCAATGCCAGTATTTTGCGCCAGCCTTAAATGGCCACTAAATGTCAGTATTGCTCCAAATTAATACATCTTCCAAAAAGCTTAGTAAATCCTAAAGTTGATGGGACTGATACTGAGTAGGTTGAAATTAACGGAACTTGCTCCTAGATTTTAACCTAATGCTTTCTTTGCTCCCTTATTTTTTTTCTCTGAAAGTCTGTGATTTCCTTAAACCTGTGTATCTATTAATATTGCAGTGACTTGTAATAGCATAGTTCTTGCCTGCTTGGTTCCAACTCATTATTTTATTTATCATTTATAAAGCACCTAAAATGTACTGGAGGTTAAAAACAAAAACAGAAAGCCCTCTTCTGTCAACTGCCTTGAGACCTGCAGGTATAAGGTGGTATACAAATTTAATAAATAATAATACTGTATTGGTTCAAATATAAGCCGCACCTGCATATAAGCCGCACCTTTAAAATTGGAGGGGGGAGGAAAGGAAAAAACCCCTCCGAATATAAGCCACTTCCATTCCTTGCTGCTCCTGGCTGCATACCGTAAAGTCACAAATATAATCCGCAATTTAACTTTTCACAGCTGGAATTTGGGGGAGAAAGTGAGGCTTATATTCAGGCCTATACGGTAATAATTCTGGAAGGCTTTCAATCTTTCAAAAGAAGAAAGGGATGGAGAACACTCAGACACCAATTAGGAAAACTACAAAAGCAGTTCTCATGATGTTAATGGAAACAGTTCAAGCGGGGGAGATGCAGCTAGCCTTTCATCAGACCCTGTGCAGCAGCAGCCCTGCTTCCCACCTCCCTCTCTGCTGCAGCCAGGTGGAATAGCTGCTAATTGATAATGGCTGAGGAAGTGGGAGCTAAACCGCAACAAATGAACTGATTGGGTGGGACTGATCACCCCACTTTCCCCTTTGATATTGAAGCCAGTTGCAGTGGCTTTTTATCCCATTTTCCTGTTAAGAATCAATTAAAGCAGCTAACCAATAGACAAAATAGCCATGGCATCAAACAAATATCTAACGGAGCACTGTGACAATTAAATAACTTGATTAAGAGCTCTAACTTGCAAACAAAATAAACCAGGCAGCTGCCTCAGTAGACTGTTATATGGTATAACTGTAAAATCAACTATCATACATTCTTAATACATTTTTTTAAACGATCTTTTTAGAAAGCTAGTAGACCTTCCTTGGGATCACGTTCCAGAATTGTGATGCCACTACAGAAAAGACCCTGTTTCCTCATACCCACCGCCAGTTTCTTGGCAGAGAGACATGGAGCAGTGCCTCTGATGTTGACCTTTTAGCTGGGTAGGGTTATATGGAACGAAGGTCATACCCTTTGGCTAACTTTCCTATTATTGTCTACTCTGACAGGCAGCTTTGTAAAGGGTTAGGCAGAAAAAAGGGATCACCTTCCACATGATTCCTTTTAGCTGGGGATGGCAGGGCTTGAACCTGGGATCTTGTGCATACAAATCATATCCTGTATGGTGGTTCTATGAACCATCCCCTCGTGGGAGGAAGTGGTTCATAAAGATATCCCGGTCCTGGACCATTTATGCTCTGCCTCACTAGACTGAAATGCCCAAGGCAGACTTTGCTGTCTTCCTGACATTTCCTTCTATATTCCCAAGGTGATTGTGGGGGTATGGGTAGAGTCTTGAGGGTCACATAAAAATGCTCACAGGGCTGCTTTTGGCCTATGGGCCTTGGGTTCTCCACACTTGTTGTAAAGTAATGTCCTCAGGTCTGTTGGAGCAAATGTTGAAACAACATTCAGCTACTAGTCCAGGTGAATTCAGGGCATAGAATTCAGGGCACTGCCTTGCTCAACTTTCCTTCCAAGACATGGACAACAAAATTTATTGGCCCGTCCTGTATGCGTCACGTTGCATGCAAGGATGAGATCCTTCTTGTGGTTTTTACCTTCAAGAACTTAATGTGCTCAAGTAGGCCTACCATCAGTGTGTTCCCCCCCCCCCCATTGCAAATTCCATCACCATGTCCATTAAAACACGTGGGCTCTCTCAGTATGGTTTGTGGCCTTCACAGAGTCATCTGGTTGGTTACTGTGGGAGACAGAATGCTGTACTGATCAGGTAATTGGGCTGATTAAGAATGACTCTTCTTACCTTTCACCTTTCTGGGTCTTCATTCTACAGTTTCAAATGCCTGTATAGTCCACCTCTTTCTCTCTCCATCTCCCTCTCCCCCCCTCTCTCTCCCTCCCTCCCTCGCTGTTCTCTAACATTTAAATGTTCTATCGTTTTTAACTCTCCAACATTCTGTTCTTTATAACCTTTAGTCCTAGCAACCGAACTTTTATCGGTTTTTATGATATTATTTTACTCCTTATTATGTTGTACCTCCATTTTTATGGTACTGCTTTGCTGTTTTTATGTTGCGTTTTTGTACAGTGGTGGAGGAACCCTCTCCAGCACCCGGGGGGATGCCGACGCCGAGGGGTGGGGTGAACCGCCTGGTGGCACATGCGCGACGTCTGTATGGACTGCAACTCGCCATCCATATAGGCATCCGTACGCAGTGGCGGAGTAAGGCTCCGCGGTACCCGGGGCGGCAAAGGAAACGCCCCGGGGGCGGGGCGTCATGACATCACATTGTGACGTCATGACGCTCCGCCCCCAGGGCGTTTCCGGGGGTGCCGGCGCCGCTTCTGCAGCCCTCTTTTAAGCCGAAGAGCTCGCTTTTAAGCTCTCTGGCTCAAAAGGAGGCTGTGGAAGCGGCGATCCGATGACAGAGTGCGCCTGCGCGTGCAGGCGCACTCCGTCGTCGGGCCGTGCGCTGCCGCTCCCAGGGTGACGGAGGGAGCGGCAGCGCGTGGGAATGGTGGGAGGGGCTGCCTCCTGCCACCCCCACGTGCCGCCGTTCGCTCCGTTGCCCCAGGAGCAGCAGCACCGCACACACCGTGCGCTGCTGCTCCCGGGGGGGACGGAGCCAGCGGCAGCGCGTGGGGCTGACAAGCGCCGGCCCCTCCTGCCACTCCCCACGCTGCCGGTCACCCCGGGAGCAGCAGCGCTGCACGGACGGGGTGCTCCCTCGGCCGTGCGCTGTTGCTCCTGGGGTGACGGAGGGAGCGGCAGCGCTTGGGAATGGCGGGAGGGGCTGCCGCTTGTCACCCCCATGCGCCGCCGCTCGCTCCGGTCGCCCCAGGAGCAACAGCGCACGGCCGAGGGAGCACCCCATCCGTGCAGCGCTGCTGCTCCCGGGGTGACCGGCGTTGCCTGGGGAGTGGCGGGAGGGGCGCCGCTTGTCGCCCCCACCCGCCGCTTGTCGCCCCCACCCGCCGCTTGTGGCCCCTGTCGCCCGGGGGCGTACCGCCCCCAGCGCCCCCCCTAGCGACGCCCCTGTCCGTACGGGCTTCTGCTTGCATGGCGACTGTACAGGCTGCCACACGAGCAGCATCCTGTACAGACTACGCATGCGCGGCAGCCCATACGGAGTGCGCATGCGTGGCAGCCCATATGGACGCCCGTATGGACGGTGCTCGAGAGCGGCAGCCTGTACAGAAGCCACATGAGTGGCGCCCATACTGACTGCACACGTCCTCGGCCACTCTACAGCTGTGGGGAGGCAGGGGCCACCTTGTCACCCCCAAGAGTGGCACACGGGATGGCCTACCCCCTCCCTCCTGCCCCACACTTCATATGCCCCTGCTTTTGTACAGCACTTAGAGATCTTAAAACATTGGTTGGAATTGTTTTTAAACGAATAAATAAAACTGCCAAACATCCGTGGGCTATCTCTGTGGCTTTTTCTTAAAGCCCCGCTGCCACACACACACACACACACACAATTTAAACAGTATTGTAATCTGAAACAACCTTATTTGGTATTTTGATAACGCCAATGAATAAGAAATCCTCTATGGTAACAAAAGATTCTAAGCTTAATAGCTTACTTCCAACACTTGTTTGTGTTCTACAGATTGCAAAAGAGCATAGATTTTAAACCAAGATTCACTGAGGAATGTTGCAATTTCATTACAACACCCAGAAACAAGTATTATTCTGTTGCCTTTCATTTCTGCTTATTTCTAGCAGTTAAGCTTATCACACTTTGCTCTGAAAGAGACAATTTGCACATCAGAGGGCTATGATCCCATTTGATTTATTTTCAAAGTAGCAGATTCCAAGATATTTTCCGAGATCCTTTGAGCTTGTGCTTCTGTGAACCTTTTTGGCTTTCTTAAAGAAAGTTGCTAGTCATGATTGAAAGGGCAATCAAAATGAGAGAGGGGGTGGAGGAAATGTTAAATCCAATATTGTTGTTTATTTTTTTGGGGGGGGGGAAGAGACAGAGTGTCCAGTATGCACTTCCAAGGGGGGGGGCAGTGATTTGCATAAAACTCTCACATACTAATTAGGAGGTGCACATTTAGGAATAATCACAGCAATTGAAACAGAAATACATATCGAGGAAGATTAAGACCTGGTGACCTGTTGAATTCCTGCTGAATTCACTGCCCAGGTGCTGACCATTGATGGACAGCTTCAAGTCCCTGATCTCTTTCCATACGCTTGTTTAACTCTGAGCATGACTTGGACAGCCCTTCTGCAAGACGACTTCTTTGAACAGACAGCTCTTGGCTGACAGTCTTTCAAACAGAGAACTGTACTCTGTGCAGTAGTACTTATGTCCTCTCTTACATGGGGTTATGTAGCATGGTGGGGGGTGGAAGATGACAGAGAAATAATACAGTTCCATAATACAACGGGCAGGGCAAAGGCAACGTTAGAAAATGGCCCAGGAGCACTAGCATTGTATTAATACACAATAATATCCCATGCCTGAATGCACTGTAAGTTTATAATGCAGGTATGCTCCTTTAAGTGACAATGTTTGCTGCTTCTTTCTAATATGCTACAGCCTCAGTTCTCTAGGAAAGCCCCCCCCCCCCCAAGTGCAATGAGCGCAACCTGAGACATCCATGCTTCTGCACCTCTTTGGAAAGACTGCCGCCAGCTCAATTTAAATGCGCCAATTTCCTAGCTTCTTGTAGCAAACAGCAGCTTGCAGCTGGAATAGCTGTGCAAAGGGCTGCTTGCACAGCGAGGGCTTTATTTATTAGTCTGTCATTACAGTTTCTTTCACACTTCTATAACTCTCACAGTGAGAAACGTCCAACAAATTAACAGCCCGGTTCTCAGTGCCATGCTGGTAATTTTGACATGTGCTTCGTTGGTTAGAATATCAATCACCAGCATGCGGTTGGTTCTGCTTGCCGGATTCCACCATATTTTGCACTGAGTCTGGAAATAAAGGAAGGCAAGCATGTTTTGCTTTGAAGGATGGGGGTATGGCGGTGGTGGTGGGGAGGAACCAACAACACACCTGCCTGGGTCTGATTAAATTTTGAGCATGAAATGAAGTTGCTAACAAGGAATATAATATTGTCCCTTAACATGCATCTCTGTGTGTGCATATTGTGTGGGAGGTTCAGTACATAAATAGATTAATCTCGCTGAGTTGAGCTGAATGTAGCTAGGTGACAAATTTCAGAAATAACCTTGCATCTAGGATTTGTCTTCTCTTACAACAGGGCTCATCAAACACTCTACTTTAAGGCTGCAATTCTTTGGTTCCTGGGAGGGTGTCTGATGGCCTGCAGCAGTGGTGGGGCACCTCTGGCCCAAGGGCCAATCTTGGCCTGCCAGGGGTCTAATTTGACCCACAAGGCCCTTTTCCCACCTCTCAATCAGCTACCATCACATTAATGGGCAGGTGAGATTAGCTGATGGGCATGGGGTGAGCTTCAGCATTGGTTGCACCTACCTGTTCCTGACAGGGAAGTTGGGTGTGCACAATCGAAGCAGCATGATTTAATCACCTGCTTGTCAACAGGCTAAATCCAGCTCAGATCCCTGGAGAGAGCAGGATTAAACTCTTTGCTCATCACCTGATAAGCAGAGACTTCAATCCTCACTAGTGAGTCATCAGGTGATTGAGTGGTACGTGGTCCTGCACACCTGTCAAAGGTGGTCGGGGAGCGATATAGCCCACCCAGTCAAGAAGATTCCCCACCCCTGGGCTATAGGCTACATTGGATTTGGTTGTTTTTTCCAGACAGAGAGCTCCAACCTCAGCAAGGCTGATATTGAGTCACCCCTTCTCCACTGCCGCAGAAACTTTTGTGATGTTGTGGTCCATCTGATGTTGGCTCTCCAGTGTCCATAGAAGGATTGAATCTGAAGGGTCAGGTATCTTTGCTGTCCACCACCCTATCCCCCAAAGCTAGGATAATTTTAGATGTGCATAGGAAACTGCCTATGGACATCTAGTTCAGTGTTATTTACACTGATGGCAGGAGAATCTCCAGGATTTCAGAAGGGAAATCTTTCCCAGCCCTACCTGGGATGTTGGGGATGATGGCCTCTGAGCCATTCCATCCTTCCATTCTAGATCAGCTCAGGAACTGGAGTGGCTCTCTCCCTTGTATTTCTTCCTCTTTTTGTGCTCAATGGAAGGGAAATGCTTTTTTTATTATTATTAAAAAATCAAAAAACAAAACAAAACAAGAAACAGGTGTGCTTTTCCACACTCATTTCCACACCTTCACCTTATGATCACAACCTTAGGGAACTTTGTATGTCAACCTGTCCACCCAAAGAGCCTCTGTGTATCTCTTGGGAGAATCACCTGGATTTTCAGAGATAAAAACTAGGGTGTTTTCATATAATACTTTTTTAAAAAAATCCAGGCATGTGCATCCATAATCTGACCACTGCGCTGTAACTTTCTCCAGCTTCTTAGGCAGATCAACTGCTACCTCTTATCTTTTCCCCCCTTCTGGATATGCTGGAGATTCAAACTGGATCCTTATGCACACAAAGTGTGTGCTCTGTTGCTGCACTTGGACTTCCCTAGAGTGGTTCTGCCTCGCTCTGCCTGCTGTGCTCATGTACTCTGCAAAAGCCAGTCTTCTACAGATTTACAAACATTAAGGCTCTTCGTTCTTGATATAGTAAGGAAAGAATAATTATGCCAAAATAAATGACCAGCAGCTCAAATATAACCTGATGGTTGCCGTGTACATGTGAAGTGGTCTGCTGGCCACAGCAAGGTACCTTAGTGTTGAGGCCTCATGTTTGAGAGGGGCCATAGATCAGTCTACTTTTCTTATAGAAGGTCCCAAAATCCTTCCTCAGCAGGTCAAGATGGGGCAAGGAAAGATAACTTGCCTGAAACCCTGGAGAGCTGCTGCCAGTCACTGTGGACAATACTGAGCAAGATGTCCCAATGGTCTGACTCAGTAGATGGGAGCCTCCTATGTTTTCAACAGGGGATAAAGGCACTCTCTAGAAACTCTAGAGAAGCAGCTTTATACGAGTTGGGACATTTGTGGCCTCCAGTTGTTGTTATGACTCCACCTCCCATCACCAATGTGTATGTCGGCTGGGTCTGATGGAAGCTGAAGTCAAACAACATCTAGAGGGCCACAGGATTCCCAATCCTTGGGAAAAAGAATGAGAGTGCCAGCAAACTCACACTGACCATTTCACCAAGGGGTCCCTACTAGACAAATGTTTGGATAAATGAGGAACAGTGATTTACAGGGGCTATAAAACAGGAACTGTTGGTCTCTTCCAAAGAGGATCAGTAGGAACACATGCAGGGCCATCCCATCCATGAGGTCAGGTGAGGTGTCCACCTCAGGCAGCAGGATACCCGGGGGCAGCAGATCCTGAAGTCAGTCCTTTATTCCCCTGTTGTTCCCAATGCAGATCTTTGTTCATCCCTTCTTCTCTGGCGGGGAGGGGACGTGCTGTTTTGGGGTCCGCCTCAGGTGGCAAAATGTGTTGGACCATCCCTGAACACATGCAAAAACCCTGCAGTGTCCATAGAGGAGGGCCTTAATGTGGGTTCTGACCAGGCTTCTTGCTGTCTTACTGTAACCACATAATCTGAATGGTGGTTTGTGTTCTAAAACACACCTATCTGTGTTCCAAAGTGCCTACCTGCCACTGCACATTGTTGACAAGGATGGCTGGTGCCCATATGGTCTGGTAAAGCAGAAGGCAAGGAGCACAACAGTAGATGGAGTCAGAGCCAAAGACAAGACAAGCCAACTGATCCTGGGTGGTGGTGTGCAGCTGGCCAAAAGGGAGGACCATTGTTAGTGGTGAAGAAGAGAGGAAACCTAGCATGGCTAAGTGCTTTGATTCGGCATATAATGTAATTTATGGGTTCTTCTTCTTCTTCTTCTTCTTCTTCTTCTTCTTCTTCTTCTTCTTCTTCTTCTTCTTCTTCTTCTTCTTCTATATTATTGGCTGGCAGGCCCAGCTCCCTGCTTCCACAATGGGTCTTTAGCCCATTGTGTGCCAGCAGGGCTTCTTTTTCAGGTGAAATGTATCGGAACTGAATTCCGGCACCCTTCATGTGGGCAACATTGAACAAGCATTAGATCCAGTGCCTCCTTTTTCTAGAAAATTAGCAGTGTGTGCCAGATCCCTGGATTTTGTACAACCTGTGGGCTCTCTGTATACCATAGGTTCTCCTTAACCATTGCTCTGCTGGGCTTTCCACATCACATCTCACCTGCTGCCAATTCTGTTCACCACCCATTGGTCCCACTGCAAGACTCTTTGCAGGACTGACTATGGGTCAAGGCAAACTTCCCCACAGTCCTTGTAGAAATGACCATACCAAAGGGGTGTGTGTGACAAAATGCTTCCCCCTGATCAGCGGCACCCCCACCCCTGGGACACATGCCACGCCCCCTGGAATGAATGCCGCTCTGGGTACTGGTTGCTTCACCCCTCGTGACAGGGGGTCAGCATGATCAGGCATCTGGTCTTCACCCCAGAAGCGGCTAGCTGACAAGAACCGCTTTGGATCTGCTGCAGTGAGGAGATAGATACATTGAGGATAGGGCACCACAGATGGTGTCATGCCTAAGAAGCCATCTGAAAATCTAGAACCAACAGTGTATGGGATCCTATAGGTCTGACTCCAGCTCATCCCAGCCTATATGCACACCTTCCCCCTGCATCTTGGTTGGAGAAACACATTGCAAAATTCGCAGAAAAGCAGATTTCAAAGGACCATTGTGTTTTGGTTGGCATCTTGTTTCAGAAAGTGCAGATTAGGTAAGTGCACCTTCAAATGTGAGCTGAATTCAAATGTCTCCCTCATTCCTAACTAGAAGATGGCATGTAAAATTTCCCATAATGCCCCCAATGAAGTAGCAATTTGGAGAATTGTGGGGATTTCTTTCTTTCTTTCTTTCTTTCTTTCTTTCTTTCTTTCTTTCTTTCTTTCTTTCTTTCTTTCTTTCTTTCTTTCTGGTTCTTAAGAATAGTGGAAACTATCGCAGTTGCTTGGGTGTAAGTTGCCAAGAATATCCGTGAAACAGGCTACTGAGCCAAGTGTTTGCTTTAGGCAAAAGTTCAGAATCAGTTTTTTTAATTTTGTTTTCTTTACAATTTTATTTACAAAATGTATTAAAACTCTTTGTACAATGCCTCATTCAAATGAGGCTTAGGAATTTATGCCCACACATGCAGTTTTACACTTTTGACAGCCATGAGTTTCGCTTGGCAGGGTTTTTCTTCTTCTTCTGTTCACTGAAGTGCAATTTTAACAACCGAATAAAGAAATAACCTAAAAAAGATTTGTTGTTGCTTTTAAAAACAAAAGGGAAAAAATAAAAATATTCTCAACTGGTTACTGCTGAACTTCCAGAGCTTGAAGTTAGTAGCAGGATTTTTTTTTTTTAAGCAATTGACACTTTTTAATTATTTAAACATGCATGTTTTTAAAAATAACAACCCTTTTACCAAACCCTTCACTAGTGTGAAGTCTCCACTCTGAAAAATTATTTTCATTTGACAAACATACATTTCTTTTTATACAGCATCTAAGAAAATGTCTATTTTTTTTCCTTTTTTAAAACTTAAATACAACATTTTGCACAGCTTTGCATTTCCTTTTGCTGGAACATTATAGCATTCAGAAATTGAGAATCACAGTTTCATGAAAAAGTACAGCTTCTTTTTGCTTAATACCTCTGTAAAAACATGAGCAGCAGCTTATTCTATGGGAGAATTTTTTTCTGATGATTTTTTTTTTATGTTACATTTGTGAAAACGTATCCCCCCCAAGTCCTATAGTATATCCCTTGATTTAATGAACTATCAAATATATCATCAGTGACCTTTATATGCCTTGTTCTAATGAGCTATCAAATATATTCAGTGACCTCTTTCAAACATTTTTTCCTTTTTTGATTTTAAAGAAAAAATATATTATTCATAATATTTCTTAAAATTTTGTTTAATATCCAGTACCGGTATGTTATCAGTGAAATGAAACCCTTGCTGAACTACCAGTTGCACATATTGTCATAATTAGAGGTAATTAGTATGTAGATGACTCCTTTAACTTGTATTTTGTCTATCTGGTAAATGACAATGGGTTTTTTTGGGTTTTTTTGTTTTTTTGTTTGTTTAACTGTGCAGCTTATGAACATATGATGCTGCTTCATAATGAGTCAGACCATTGGTCCATCTTGGTAAGGATGTCTACTCTAATGAGCAAAAATCTCCCCAAGATTCCAGACTCGGAGGTCTTCCTTCACCCTGTTACCTGAGGTCTTTTACATTTAGAGATTCCAGGGATCGGACCTGGGATCCTCTCTAACTCCAGCCACATGCTCTGCCCCTGAGCTCTCCCAATGTTGTTGACTTCTGCTAGACTCTATGGTGGAGCGCATCCTACATCTGAAAAAGCTGTAAGGCAATAAATGCAGTCCGTATCTTAAGCTGTATATACTGGAATGCGTTATATCTGTTAGGAAAACTGAAGATGAACCCTAAATATTGTTCAGAAAGGAAAGGAAAAAAGTAGCCATGAAATTATGATTGGCAGCAGCTGAGAATATAATAACTACCAGCAATAGTAATGCTAGAGCATTTTGTTACGAGTTGGACCAGCTGGTCTCTTTTGAGGTACCATCCTGTGTTATGTTTTTAATTTTAGTTTTTTTTTACAAAGCGAGGCTGATCCACGAAGCATTGTCTGAGCACAGTGCTAGATTTTTTTTTTAAAAAAAAAACATCATCATCATCATCATCATCATCATCATCATTATTATTATCCTAACTATTAAAAAAGGAAAAGGGAAAAAAAAAGAAAATGTGGAGATTCTGAAACTGCGTTATGGGGGGACAACTGTATTCTTCAGTCCTCTCACTTATAATCATTTGATATTAAATGCTGAATGGAGAAAGGGACAAAGGTGCCAGCAATGAACATCCAAAAGATATATCGCACAGAAACGTGAAACGTGGCAGGAAATGGAATGGAATGAATTCTTCTCAAAACTAGTGATGCTATTTATTTGTTTCAATAATAAAAATAAGAATGCACTTGCAGATGATAGAGGACATGGGTGCATTTCTAGCCTGTCCTCTTGTGTTTTCCATCTTGAAAACTTTCCTTTGTAAGATACACCAGGTCCTTCCTTGACAAATTGATGCATGAGCCTCCACGATGTTTTATTTCGATTGGTTGACACACCTCCTCCCCCCCCTCCACATATTTTCATCCTCTTTTTTTTTTTTTGTATGTTACATTCACTTGTTGGAGCAGATATATGCATTTTCTTAAAATGTGAGGCAGGATCTAGAGCGGAAATGGCAAAAGAGGATCCTTACTGTCACAAAGGAAGGAACAAAGCAACACATTGTGACAGGAAATCACAGAGTTAGGTTAACAGGCTGCCCTAAGAATATAAGCAGTGGTATTCTGAGGCATAATATTAAGAACAGCTTAATATTTTGATAAAAGGGGGCACTTGAAAACCTCTTGTCTCTTTTCAAAAGAATTAACGTCCATATATACTGTGCAGTGGTATCAAAGAATGGCTTCTGTTGAACTTTTGTTAAAATTATTTTTACAAGAATACTTTTCTCTCTTTCTCTTTCCGTGTATGAGAATATCATCTTCTTATCAATCTGTGTTCTTCTTGTAGTAGTTGTTTTGTTTTGTTTTGTTTTCAAGCAAAGCAAGACTATTTTTTGATGGTTTGCATTGTTTTTGAGTCTTAAGAATTTCCTGTAAGGCACTGAAGGAAAAAATAAAATTCCTATGAAGAGTTCATTGCACCATCGTCAATAATGTGTCAGACCCGACATCTGGGAGGGAGTAAAATTGGCTCAGGTGGTCAGGATCACTGAAGTTGCTGGGATCTTGGTAGCTCCTTCCTTTGCATGCCATCATAAGTGCGGGATCTGCAATGAGAATGCAACTATCTCAGCTGTGTCCCATGAGAGGGAGGTTATCACGAAGGCATAGGTGAAAACCAGGGAGGAAGGAAGAAATGATCTGAACATTAACTACTTGAGCATTATACTGAAAAATACATAACACCACAAAATCCAACTAAACAGAGGACTTGTTCACACATTACACTGAACACAGGTGCAAGCTGTCTCTACACATTAACAAGTGTTGCTGATGTGTACAGCTCAACTCTTGAACACACAGGGACACAGACTGTATACTTGCTGAATGCTACATGTGAATAACTGTAAACATAGTTGAATTACGATAGGCTTAACTTGGGTCAACCATGTGATGCAGCAGCCAAAAAAACCTAATGCTATTCTAGGCTGCATCAACAGAAGTACAGTGTCCAGATGAAGGGAAGTAATAGTACCATTCTATTCTGCCTTGTCAGACCACACCTGAAGTACCCTGTCCAATTCTGGGCACCACAATTTAAGAAGGATGTTGACAAGCAAATGTTGTGTGCGGAGGAGGGCAGCCAAGATGATCAAGGGTCTGGAAACTAAGCCTTACTAGGAGCACTTGAAGGAGCTGTGTACATTTAGCCTGGAAAAGAGAAGACTGAGAGGAGAGATTATAGCCATCTTCAAATATCTAAAAGGCTGTTACATGGGAGATGGAGCAAGCTTGTTTTCTCCTGTTCTGGAGCCTTGGCCCCGAACCAATGGCTTCAATCTACAAGATGGGAAATTCCAACTCATTATCCAACCTTCCTTGGAGGTGTTTAAGCAAAGGTTGGATAGCCATCTGTCATGTATGATCTAGTTGAGATTCCTGCATTGCACAGGGTTGGACTACATGATCCACAGGATCTCTTCCAACTGTACAATTCTGTGATTCTAAGTGTGTATAAAGATAAAGGGACCCCTGACCATTAGGTCCAGTTGTGTCCGACTCTGGGGTTGCGGTGCTCATCTTGCGTTACTGGCCGAGGGAGCCGGCGTACAGCTTCCGGGTCATGTGGCCGGCATGACTAAGCCACTTCTGGTGAACCAGAGCAATGCACAGAAATGCCGTTTACCTTCCCGCCGGAGCGGTCCCTATTTATCTACTTGCACTTTGACGTGCTTTCGAACTGCTAGGTTGGCAGTGTGTGTATACAGGTACACAAATAATGAACTCATGGAATGTAGCATGTGAATATCATATATGTAGGTGTCTTCAAGGTTTGCAGATGAGTTTGCAAAGGGGATTTAAGGAACATAGGAAGCTGCCTAACTCTGAATCAGGCCATTAATCCATCGATATTAGTATTGCCTATACTAGCAGGCAGTAACTATCCAGGGTTTCAAACAAGGGCCTCTCCAAGTTCTATCTGAAGGTGCCAGAGATTGACCTTGGGACTTTCTGCATGCAAAGCAGATGTCCTACTACTGAGCATAACTCGTAGCCTAGCACCCTCACTCAATGATACCAATTCAGCAAAGTGCTGTTGCATTGCATACACTTGCTAGACAACAAAGATCCAGTCAATGTCTAAATCAGGGTTTCCCAAACTTGGGCCTCCAGCTGTTTTGAGACTACAAATCCCATCATCCATAGTTAGCAGGACCAGTGATCAGGGATGATGGGAATTGTAGTCCAAAACAGCTGGAGACCAAAGGTTGGGAAACCCTGCATATTGCTGTTAAAGCTTCTCTGGTGCAGGAAAGCTTATTTACAGATATGCTAACTAACCTTTCTTTGAGATTATTGGCTGTATCTACTTATTTGGAGTAATAACCTCAGCCTAACTGAATTAAGAATTAATGTCATGACCTTTGCCTTCCTGGATGGCCGTTGTGAGAAATTACTTTTGGAACAGCTACAGAGGATGTTGTCATTATATTACCTTGTATATAAAGATCCTTGTGTGGGGAATCTGAGTTTAGCCATGAGGGAATTTATGTTGCATCAAGTGAGCCTGTTTGCTTTCTGCTATCAGACAAGGAAAATTATGTCACCTTGCATTGTTCCTTGCTTGCACTGGCAGAAAATAGAGAGTCGAATTCGTAGCTGAATTCTGAATGCCATTTTATCTATGTTATGACTTATAGCTAGAGAAATGATGGTTGCTAAGGCTATAGCACATTACTGTGACCTTTCAAATGCAGTAGAGATAGGAGTTAGGGCTTCTCCACTTCTTGCCCCACTCATTCCAGGCAACAGTCCACAAACGGTTTTCTGCAGATTGTCCTTTGCTCTGATTCAGCTTTTGAAAGTGTGTTTTTACAGGGAGCAAAGCTTTGGAGCCAAAAAGAAAGAAAGAAAGAAAGAAAAAGGGTGCTCGAACAAAGTGTTGGACCATGCCAGGAAAGCATGAAGGAAGGGTTAGTGTGGGTAAGCCCTTACTCATCGTTAGAAAGCAATAAATGGGAATTCTCCCCTTGTCTTCACCAGGAAATTCCCCTACCCCTACTCCCATGTACATACACACCTGTCATTCACCCTTGCTGCTTATACAAATCACATAATTGTAGAAAGTCAGTGTGTTACCCCACCCCACCCCCACCCCCATGGCCTTGGCAGCAGGGAAGACACCTCCAGAATGCACTTACCTGAAGTCACCACAGTTCCCTTTAATAAATGAAAGGGGGAAAGATCATAAGAAAGTCAGGAAAGAATAATCAATGATGTCCATCTCTATGTGTAAGGCTGGAGGGCATGATGATATCCTGGCAAGACCTGTGATGCCCAGTGCCAGAGTTTTTAGGGCTGACCTTCCAGTGAGGTGGCTGCTTCAGGAGACAAATTTAAGGGCCCCTCTTAAGGGCAAACAAATTCAATTTATTTTTATTATGATTTTTTAATGACTAATTTAAACATGTGATCTTGTTTTATATTTGTGTGTGTTTCATATTTGTGTGTGTGTGTGTGTGTGTGTGTGTGTGTGAGAGAGAGAGAGAGAGAGAGAGAGAGAGAGAGAGAGAGATTTGTAAAATTAATTTTTGGTGCACTAAGGTGATTGTTGGAGGCTGCAATGTTAATGCATCCAGTCATGGCAGCTAATAAATTTGGGGTATTTTTTCATTAAGTATGCACTGGTGTGTGTGCTGTTTTCATTTAGATGATCTCTCTCAAGTGGTGGCAAGTCTTGGGCCAGCCCTAGAAGCTGCCATTCAAAGTGTCCTGGCATCATCGTGAAATTCCAGGATGGCAAATGGTTTAAGAATTAATCCAATAATTGTTTGGGAATTAAAGGTGGAGATGCTGCCTTATATTGAGTTGGAATGTTGACCAGTCTCACTGGGTATGACTTACAGTGGCCTCTCAGGATTTCAGACATGGTTCTCTCCCAGCTAGAGGGCTGGAGGCAAACCTAGGACTTCCTACATGTGAATCAGGTGCTCTGCCAATCAACTACTGCCTTTCCAATGTCATTGCTAGAACACATGTTGGAAAGGCATCAACTGTGTTGTGTCCCATTTCTGATGTGCATAATCCTGAGATGTTACTCCACGTTGGGGAACACAACACCAACAACACATCACCACAGGGAACACCAAAAACATAAACCGGTTGATTTGCTTACTGGACCTTTAGCCGTACCACTAGATCTTAACACTTTCTGTTCCATACACGTTGTAGCCTTCTCTGTACGTAGCATAATTCTGGGTATTGGGTGCAGGAGCAGGCTTAAAGTTTTGTGTGTTCTTTGTGAGTTTCATTCGTTTGGACTCAGCCCGAGACTTGTAACAGAACTCTATCAAGGCCACCGTCATGGCAAGGCCGAGACCTCCGACAAGAATATAGAAAACCCCAGCAACATTGCTCAGGCTCAGAGCGCTTGTCTTGTCCTAAGAAAAATGAACCAGTTGGTTAGTTGTGCAGCAGGAAGGAAAGAGACAGAAGGACAACATCTTCCTAGAGGTGTCTAGCTTTGAAGGCCTAAATGTGTATTTAGGCAACTCACTCTCACTATTTTGCAGCTTAGAACTCTTTGTACCCAAATCTTTACATCAGTTTCAGAGGTAACCAGCTGAACCAAAACACTCTTGCCAGATTCATCTCACAAATAATGTCCCATGACATGAAAGGGCTTAAGGCAGGAACACCCAGGAAATAATGTTTTATCTCCCCCTACTCGATACTAACTATACAGTATCTGGTAACAATATGGATTGTTCCATAAACCAGTGGTATTCACTCTGTAGCTGACTACACACAGCTTCATGGTGAATATCACTGAGCTAACCTGAGCCTTTCTATTGTTCTTTTAAATATTTCCCCCCTCTGGAGCAGGGTAGAACATAGCATGGCGAATTCAGAAAAAACTGTTTTTTCATTTAAAAAAATTAAAGGAAGGCCTTTAATTCTGTTGATATTGGAGAATGTAGAGGAAAAGAATCACTTTTTTCTATTTTAACATCTGGTAGCAACAGTTGCTATGTTTGATGAAGCTGGTCAGTTACTTTCAGGCTGAGCTAAATAACCCTATGCTTTCACTTGAGCTTCTGGGGTTGAACAAACAAACAAAACTCCCAGCTTAAAATATTAATCAATCTATACTGTCTAAGGTGTACTATCAAGGCAATGGAGGAAGCCTTTTGTTTGGAAAAAAATAATATTAATGATTTCTCTGTCTGTTTTGAGACACCATCATAACCATTTTGCTGCTGAATTGGATTACCTGCTACATGGTTTCTCAATTGTTTGAATACTTATGGTTTGAGCTGTGACACAAAGAAAATCAGAAGGCTTGTCAACATGAGAAGGCTGTGCAGGTGTGCATTGGAATATGAATTCAAACTGATTGAGTCAAACTGGTTAAAGTCTCAATGTGGACAGACTGCTTTTGGGCTTGCGAGACTGGGTTCCCCTCCCAGCCAAGACTCACATTGCAACAAGTGACTAAACTATCAGCAGCTGTTAATGTTGCAGGACTAAATGAGCCTCCACAGTTATAAGAATTGCAAAACGTAACTCAGCAAGCAGAAAGTGGCAACAAGCCATTCTAATTAACAAAAAAGCAGTCCACACACAGGGGCTTGCTCCAGTCTGACAACTGATTTCATCTAAAACCAACACAGCTCTCTCATGTAGGCAAGGCCTGAGTAATTGATGTCAATCTGGATTCCAGACCAATTTGCGGCAGAAATTTGAAACTGACTCTTTAAAAAGTTGCAGGTTAAGCCTCAGCTTACCAAAAATCTTTAAGCAGTTGCAAAATGTCTTTTGAATTTGGAGAAACCCCCCCCCCCAAATGTCCCAAAACCAAACAATGAAAACCACACCCCAAAATAGATCAGTTCCTTCCAGCCAGGGGAAAACAAACACATTTTAGAAGACTGGGCTTGGCTGTCTTAATAAATTTTGAATTCTTTCTGATTTTTTGGTTTTAGGTTTGAGTTACAAAGAGGCTGATCCTGCAATGGTGCATTCAAACATCCATCGGCCCAAAGTTCACCTTAACAAGAAGCCATATCCAAGCCCTGCTGGAATCAATACTCATCAGTTGACTTCAGTAGGACCAGAAAATGGAGCCCTCTAAAAAAACTTCTAGTAATTCTTATTATGGTCATTATCACAGTAATTTTTCAAAGGCACAAACAAAAGCCAGGTGTTCAATTCTCATCTGTTTGCAATGGGAACTGGACATCAGGCTGTTGTTTGCTGCCTTAGAAATGCATCCAAATCAGTATTTAATACTAGTTGGGTATTTCAATTCTTTTTCCTTTTGAAATTGTTCCATTATATACATCTCCATGTTTCATCACAGCAGGTAAGCATAATGTTTTCTCCCAAATCAAGAAGGAAAAGCGTTTATGGATGGAAACCCCCTTGGTCACTTCTACATATGGAGTATCCATTTCAAACTTATGGAAGTTCCACTGGAGAAGTCCCCACTGGGTTGGTCCACACCCACCGCCCCAGCAACATAATTTGTGTGTGAAGCTTGTGACAAGCTGAAAGCCATACCATAAAAGGGAAATCAAAGTACGCAGTGGCAAAAGTTTCTGGTATGGAATGTAAGTAATACAGTAGCAAAATGGTTTGATGAATAATCATAAAAAAAATTGAATGGCTAAGATTTATGGAATGAACCAGCAATAAAATAGTGCGCTATTATATATATATTTAAAAAATAAACCCCTCCAGACTTTCTTTCTTTCTTTTTCAAAAAAAGGATATGTCATGCTTATTAATGTGATGTCCTCTGAAAAATATCCATCCTTAACACTCATGCATTTGTTGTTCAAAAACCATCATTGTGCATGGAAAGGAGTTACTAAATTTCGTAATAAAATCGATGAGCTTTGAAAATTTATGGAAAATAAAGGCAAACTGGAGGCTTAAAAAAAATCATACATGGACTCAAACGGAACTTCTGTAAGTATATATTAAAGTTTGAGTTTGTTTGTTTTTTGAGGGAGGGGTCAACCTGAGTATATACATATATAAAAAATGTACTTACAACTAGCGCCTTTGATACTGCAAAAGAAAAAGGCTGTCATTTTTACTGAGTTTTTTTTTTAAAATGGAGTTCTCTTAAAAAAAAAAAATCCCTGCCCTTTTTTGTGAGGGGGATGGGGTGTGTTTTCCTCAAAGCTTTAGAATGTAAATAGTTAACTTTGGAGAATCATTTTGGTATAAAATAAAGCAGTGGGTCAAAAATATATATATATGTATATATATATAAATATATATGTGATTGCTAATCAGTACAAAAAGACCTTCAGCGACTGACCTTACTTCCCGAGTCCTTGGCGCCACATTCACCCTTATCGTACCACCATTTGTTTTTCAGCTTGTCTAAGATGCCTTGTTCACTGAGTTTCAATACTGCAAGGTTTACAGGAGTTCTTCACGTGGGAAATAACATAAATAACATTATATTATGTTATTTTATGTTATTCAAGCTTTAAACTACTTTAAAACTATACAAAGCGATAAAGCAGGGTTCCTGGCCACAAATGTCAAAAGAAATTATCTCGTACTCTGCAGGCAAACTGGAATCGTAAACCCCTTAAAAGTTAAAATTCTAGAGCATCGCTAGATCACCAGGTCCTGCCCATATCGCTTTGAGTAATCGGCACACACTGTTAAATAAACTCCATGGAAACAAAGTGGTTCAATTCTCCCCAGTTTTTTTCCCCACCCCCTTTTTCTTTCTTTCTTTCTTTTTCCCCCCGGTGAGTACCTTTAGTCAGCTTGCAGTAGCTTTGCAATAGATTTGAGGTGGAGGGGAAAAAAAGATTGCACTCAAAAGGTTGCTTATTGAACTAACAGAAAGAATGCCTCTTTTTTTTCAGCCAGTGCAGACGAATGTTTTTTCTACTCACCCACTCCCATTCCACTTCACCTATGCATCCAGCTGATGAATAAATTGGGTTATCCACTATATTTGCCGAGAATTTCTAGTGATGCAGCTGTGATACACAGGTTAATCCCTTTGTACAGTGGTGTGTCCAAAGAGATCACAATGCAGTTTTCTGCACTGTTGCATGTAGAAATGATCCACAGTCACTTTTATCTCTGATCTGGTGGCACAGGAAAGCTAAATAGATATATAAAATGGCTTTCCTTCCTACGACTAGCATAAATAGAACCTCATGTGGGCTTGGTGAGATCACACCTGGAGTACTGTGTCCAGTTCTGGGTGCCACAGTTTAAGAAGGATATTGACAAGCTGGAACGTGTGCAGAGAAAGGCGACCAAGATGATTAAGGGTGTGGGAATTAAAGAAAAAGGAGAGAAATTCAAACAAGCTAGAAAGTCCTAAGCTGTTTATGAGAGATGTTGACCCAATACATCCCTTACTAAGGAAGTGTGAGTTTCCCTAAATTCTGGACACAAACCTCTCTCTGGCAAGGTCTGTAAAAAGGAAGCCATGATGTGGGACAGCTGAATGATGAGATGGTTTCTTGTTGCAGTTATGGGAACAGTGTGGGACCACACGTTTGAGAAATAGTGGATGGATTGGATTACACATGCTCTGTAGTCTTATGATCAACCACAACATAAAGCAGGATATAAATCCTAGAGTTGCTTCCAACTAAGTTCCTACTCAGAGTAGACCCCCTGTAATTAAAGAGCTTAAATTAAGTATTGTCCATTCATTTCAAAGAATCTACTCAGAATAGGACTAAGATTGGATGCAGCCTCTAACAGACTAAGATACAATAGGATATGTTTTCCCCAGAAGCTCAGAATGAATGAATAAAATTAACCACTTTCCATGGAAATAGTGCTTGACAGCTGGACCAAATAGTGCTGCTTGGATTCCACTGACTTCATAATTACTAACAATCACCATAACTTTGAGAGGTGTGTAGGCATTGGGTATGCCTAGTCTTGGTTGGAAGGGAGGTTGTAGCCTCCCCCCTCCCACTCCATGGCTAAGGGTATCCTGTTAAAAGGATCTGGGAGGAGTGGCTCCTGTCCAATGCCCAGATGGGGGCTAGGGCCATACCACTCCTCCAATGGAGACCGCTTGGGGGATGCCCCGATTTGACGTAGGTCATAGAGCGATCCCCCCTCCACCCACCAGCTTCACCTTTAGAAACACTCCCAGTGGACGAGCAGGAGTGACATGAGCCATTGTTTACCACAATGCCTTTGGTCAAACCTCACATCTGTAACCAATAAAGTTGTGGTCTTATTTGATCTCCAAAACCAATATGCCATGTGTTGTCTAGTTATTTGCACCTTAGGGAACAGGGTGGTCACAGAGCCTTGATATGCAACCAGATGAAAGCAGACTCCCACAAAATCTCACAACCCCAACAACTAGCCTACTTTCCCAAAGCATGTTGCAGAGTTGCAGGAGCAGGAGCCCTGATCTGGACTGGGATCCTGATGTAGATTTAACACTTTGCCCCTACTTCAGTCCCAATCTGGATAGGGCTCCCATTCCTGCTGTTTGCATCGGTTGCGTGTGTGTTTGTTTGTGTGTGTGTGTGTGTGTGTGTGTGTGTAAGGAATCTCCCATTCTCTCCAATCAGGATTTCTAAGGTTGAAATGTATTTTTAGGATCCATCTTATTTTTGAAATGTTAAGTTGTTGGAAACTGTTTTTAATATTATATAGCATTGTGTTTTAAAATCAATATTGTATTTTAATTGTTATAAACTTCCCTGAGACCTGGGCAATAAATTGCAGCAACAACAGCAATTACTTTTATCAAATGAATTTGGGGTGGCTAGTTGCTGAGAGAAATGACCACTGGTTTCTTCTGAGCTCATGTTCCCAGTGGCTCATCCTCACAGAATCCTAGAACTGTAGTTGGAAGAAATGCTTGGAGGTCCTCTAGTCGAACCCCTTTAAATGCAGGAATCTCAACTAGACCATAAATGATAGATGGCCATCCAACCTCTGCTTAAATACACTCAAGGAAGGGAGAGTCCACCACCTCCCAAGGGAGTCTGTTCCATTGTCAAACAGCTCTTACTGTCATATCTTCTTTGAATCATTTGCAAATACCATTGAACAGCTTTGCTTCTTTACTAAGTGTATGTGGACTAACTGATTCGTGTGTGCAAGGCACACACGTACTTGATCGCTGCCAGACTAATGGTTGCACCCAACCTTAGATATACTCAGACCCATTGGAATGAATGGGCATGAAGATTATTTCATTACATTGGGTCTATTCTGAGGAGAACTTAGTTGGATGCAACCCACTGAACAGTATGTATATGAGAGAAGCTTGCTGGATCAGGCCAGTGGCTCTTCAAGTCCAGAATCCTGTTTTTATCTAAACCTTCCCCCCACCTTGATGCTAACTTTTGTACTGTTGAATAGCAGAAGCATGGGATTCAACAGTTTTGATTTTGGGCTCCTGTTTCTGACTTCTGAACTCTGCAGCAACATCAAAGTAAACGGGGTTTAGTGCAGCCTTCCCTAACCTTGCGTCTCACAGATAACACAAGAGCTCTTCTGTGTCAGCTCAGCATCCTGTTCTCACGGTGGGCAACCAGATGCCCACACGAAACCCACAAGCAGGAGCTGACACAAGAGCACTCTCCCCTCCTGTGGCTTTCAGTGGCTGGTATTCAGAAGCGTTACTGCCTCTGATAGTGGAAGCAGAGCATAGCCATCATGGCTTGTAGCCATTGATAACCTTACATTCCATGAATTTGTCTAATCCTCTTATAAAACCATCCACTGCCTTTTACAGAAGTTAATTTACTACAGCACAGCAAGGACATTTTCACCATCCTGACCAAAGTCTATTTTTAAGGGGCAAACTACAGGTGATGTTAATTTTGTGTAAAGCAATGAAGTATTAGAACAAATATACCCATTCCACTACTCTCCGCCTCAAGGGCAAGTTTAGAGCAGCAGTGATTTCAAAAAGCTTAATGAGCTACTGGGTGTGATCCCGTGGTCAGAAATAGTGAGAAGGGAGTCCAAGAAGGATAGTAGTTTCTAAAAGGAGAAATATTGAAGGCCCAAATGCAGACAAAACCAACAAGAAAGAAATGTGGGAGGCATCTAAGGAAACCGGTGTGGCTGCATAAGGAGCTTACAGATGAGCTGAGAGTTGAGAAGAGAATTCTTGGAGAACAGGTGAGGTCCCTACAGACTGGAGGCAAGTAAATGTTGTCCTCATATTCAAAAAGGGGGGAAAGGAAGACCCGGGTAACTACTAACTGGTGAGTTTGGCATTGATACCAGGGAAGGTCCTAGAACAGATTATGCAACAGTAAATTTGTGAGCATTTAGAAATGGATGTTGTGATCACTAATACCCAGCATGGGTTTCCCAAAAATAAGTCATGCCAGACTAATCAGATTTCTTTTTTCTTTTTTAAATGGAATTACAAACTAGGTGAATAAGTGAATTGCTGTGGACATAGTTTATATTGATTTCAGTAAGGCCTTTTGGATTTGTGGCTGGTTGACTGACTGAACCCAAAGAGTACTCTTTAATGGTCCCTCATCCTGGAAAAAAGAGGGGTGCTGCAGGGTTCTATCCTGGGCCCATTGTTGTTCACTGTCTTTATAAATGACTTGGATTAAGGAATTGAGAGGATGCTCTTCAAATTTGCAGATGACAACAAACTAGGATGTGTAGCTAATGCCACAGAAGACAGAATCAGAATTCAAAATGACTTTAGCAGATTGCAGAACTGGGTGAATTGAACTTCACTGGGTGAAAAGGAATTTCAATAGGTACAAATGTAAGGTTCTGCATTTAAGGCAGGAAGAACCAGATGCACAAATGTAGGATGGGGAACACCTGGCTTACTGGCAGTACATGTGAAAAGGATCTAGGGGTCTTGGTGGACCACAAGGTTAATGTGAGTCAACAGTGTGATACAGCAGCAAAAAAGGCTAATGCTATTCTAGACTGCATCAACAGAAGTATTGTGTCCAAATCAAGGGAAGTAATAGTACCAGTCTATTCTGCCTTGGTCATCTCACACCTGGAATACTGTGTCCAATTCTGGGTACCACAATTTAAAAAAGATGTTGACAAGCTGGAATGTATGCAGAGAAGGGTGATCAAGATGATTAATGGTCTGGAAACTAAACCTTACTAGGAGCGCTTGAATGAGCTGGGTACGTTTAGCCTGGAAAAGAGGAGACTGAGAAGAGATATGATAGCCATCTTCAAATGACTATCACATGGAAGAAGGAGAATGCTTGTTTTCTCCTGTTCTGGAGGGTAGGACTCAAACCAATGGCTTCAAGTTACAAGATAGGAAAAACTTTCTGACAGTAAGAGCTGTTCGGCAGTGGAATGGTCTCCCTTGGGAGGTTGTGGACTCTCCTTCCTTGGAGGTTTTTAAGCAGAGGTTGGGTGGCCATCTGTAATGGATGCTTTGCTTGAGATTTCTGCATTGCAGGGGGGTTGGACTAGATGACCCTCGGGGGTCCCTTCCATGATTCTATGACTGGATGACTGGCTGGGAGGACTGAATTACTCTCACTCCATGGCCCTGATGAACACACACACTCCACCACCAATGCTGTCATTAGGCTGAGGATGGACAATTCTATTGGACAGGGGCATGAGAGGTGCTAACAGACCTCTTATTCCCCACAATGATCCAGTGTGCTGTCTGTACATCCAAGGGATGGGGAAATGTCACCACAGGATCTTTGGACAAATTCTAAACATTATACCAGCAAACTTGGGTTTTCCACACGTCTGCCAGTCAATGTGAATTCAGAGGCTGTAAGTGTTTGCAGGAGAGAGTATAATCAGGAGATGAGGGTTGTTGAATCTTCCCACATTTGTCCCTTTGCTCATACAAGGGCATTCAGCCTGATAGTTTTCTATCATTCTGGGATTCATTTCTGTCTACATCTGAGGGGTAAACAATTTTAAAACATCCAAGGGAGCGTTTGTAGGGGAGAACTGGTGGGTGTGGAAAGGGTTAAGCACTAGATGTTGCATCCAATGTTAGTAATACTCAAGAGTAGACCCACGGAAGTTATCGGACAGGCTTAGCTTAGGTCTATTAATTCCAACTCATCTGCCACAAGCAAAACTTAACATTGTGTACACACACCATACATTCAAAGCACACACCCGACCCAAGAATATTGAGAACTGTAGTTTACCCTCACAGGATTCTTTGGGAAGAATCTTTAAGGAACTACACTTCCCAATATCATTTGCAGGGCGACTTTAAATTTATTGAGTTCTTGCAGCCAACCCAAACTGGATGAGAACCTTCATTTCCAAACGCAACAAATTGTTGGTGACTCTGATTGGCTGTGCCCTGAGATCTTCTGCAAACTTTCTGTCTCCAAGGGATGTTGACAGGATACCAGGTCATGAGGAGGAGTTCGGGGGAGGGTCCGCAGAGGTATTAGTAGCAGCTTTTGCCTTCACAGAGGAGTGTGAGAAGTCGGGAGAAAGTTTGGGGCGCGAGACAGGTGTTGCAGCTGCTGCGCCCGCGCCCCTCTCGGCACTGTCCCATCCCCTACCCGCGACTGGTCTTCGCTCCTATCCGGGTGCCTCTGGAATAAGAGAAGCCGGCAAGCCACCACTCCTGCTTCCTCTCGTTTTCCCGCTGCCGCTTGACGAGTCTCCCCATCTGCCTGTGGGTCCGACGCAGCCATGTCCATCCCGTTCTTCCATTCCGCCACCGTCAAGCGCCTGCTGGCCTGGAAGCTGTTCGTGTACAACGAGCAGGATGGCAAGGTGTACGAGAATGCTGTCAAGACCCTGGTGAAGAAGGCCAACAGCACCAAGCAGCTGGAGGAGCTGGAGAAGGCTATCACCACTCAGAATGCTGGCACCAAGTGCATCATCATCCCCAGACCTCTGCTTGAACAGATGTATTCGTGCTACGGAAATAACTTCCCGCACGTTCTCTACTGCCGGCTGTGGCGATGGCCAGATGTGCAAAGCCACCATGATTTGCATAGCTTGGAAACGTGTGAACATGCCTTCCACAAAATGAAGTCTGAAGTCTGTGTGAATCCGTATCACTTCCAGAGAGTGGAAACGCCACAGCTACCTCAAGTGCTCGCGCCAATACAGCCAGAAGGTCCAGCTTCATATCCTCCATCGGTGGATCACAGCTACTACGCTAAAGGAAACGCTAACGTCCAGGCAAGCTTTGTCCCTCAAAGCAGCAACTTTAACGCTAACGTCCAGGCAAGCTTTGTCCCTCAAAGCAGCAACTTTAACGCTAACGTCCAGGCAAGCTTTGTCCCTCAAAGCAGCAACTTTAACGCTAATGTCCAGGCAAGCTTTGTCCCTCAAAGCAGCAACTTTAACGCTAATGTCCAGGCAAGCTTTGTCCCTGAAAGCTGCAACTTTGTAGAAACACCATCCACTGTGATCCATTATCTTCCTGACAATGCTGCAGCCGGTAGTAGCCAGCAGGTGAACTACAGCACGGATACATCTCAAGCTCAGATGGCCCCTGGACCCAGTAAGCTGAACCCCGAGCCCATCCTGTACTGTGAACCAGCCTTTTGGTGTTCCATTTCCTACTATGAGCTCGGCCAACGCGTTGGAGACATCTTCCATGCTTCGCAGCTCTCCGTGACTGTAGATGGCTTCACCGACCCTATCAATCCTGAACGTTTCTGCTTAGGCCAGCAGTCCAATGTCAACCGCGATTCTGTCGTGGAGCAAACCAGACGGTACATCGGGAAAGGAGTGAGACTCAGCTACGTCGACGGGGACGCGTTTCTGGAGTGCCTTGGCAAGAACCCCGTTTTTGTCCAGTCTGGGATCTGTAACCAGCTCTATGGATGGGATCCATCCACTGTTGTAAAAGTTCCAAATGGATGCAACTTGAAGATCTTCTACAAGAAAGAATTTGGTACCATTTTGTCCCAGTCTGCGACCCGGGGCTTTGAAGCGGTCTACCAGCTGACGAAGATGTGCATCATCCGAATGAGCTTCGTCAAGGGCTGGGGAGCTGAAAGCAAGCGGCAGACAATCACGAGTGTTCCCTGCTGGATTGAGATCCATCTGAACGGCGCCTTGCAGTGGATGGACAAGTTCTTGACCCAGGCTTGTTCTTCACACACCAAATGTTCCAGCAAGTCTTAAAGAAGTTGGAAGCAGAAGCCAAGACCAGGAAATGGAATTCGTTTGACTCCTGGCAGAGAGCAACCTAAGTTATAATCATTATCATTATGCTCATTTCTATCCTGTTTTTGTTTGTTTGTTTGTTTATGTACTGAATTTACAGGTAAAATAGAAGTAATATATTTAAAAAAGTAGATATATAAAAAAATCTATTTGAAATGTAAATATATGTAATATGTCTAGCTCAGTACTAAGCACATGGTCACAGGCAGATGTCATTTGCATCTGCTGTGATGACACCAGTTTTCACATATGCACCTAAGAAGCTCGCTGGACGGGCTGGCAAACAGGGGACACCTGTTTGCAAATGTAGTGGGAATGCCTTAATGTTGCAGAATAAGGGGACAAGGTGTTTAAGGAGATTTCTCTAACAGCAAATAAAACTGTTGTCCCATCTCTGCACTTGGTGCCTTAAATACCTTAAAAACAAGGAACTCACCCCTCGCCTTTCGATGGCAGCAATAATGTATGTAACAAGGTTTTGAAAAATATTTTGAGTTAGTCAGTTTGGACCATTGGTCCTCAAGGGTCTGGCAAGACAGCCTTGTTAGAAAAAAAAAATATCCCCATAAACTGCAAGTCTCTAGGGGGTCTAGTAAAAAGATAGGCTTTTTGTAATAGCCAGACTTTTTGTTTGATTTCATATTATTTGTGAATAAGGTTCTTCAAAGTATGGTTACATGAAAATACAACTGACAAAATTTAGCACTTATGCTATTTAATAATATTTTTTCTTATTCTTATTATATCTCTGTTAATAAGTATTATGTTGATTATGTTTTACTCTTAAATCTCTAATCAATGGTGCACACATAAGAAGGAGAGTAAATTAATATTTTTGTTTGATTATTTTTGAGTTCAAAAGTATTGCTAATGACTGTGGAATTTTTTTTTAAGGCTGTGTAGTAAAAATGACAGGCTTTTTGCAACATTGTCTGATTTCATATTGTTTATGAATATACAGTCTATGCTAAAGTATGGGTTACATGAAATTACAATCAACAAGATTTAGCAGACGCATGCTATTTGATTTCCCCCTTACTCTTATTAGAGCTCTATTAATTTTTAATATATTGCTTATATTTTACTCTTATATTTCTATTCACATGGTGCACACATAAGAAAGCAAGCAAATTAAGATTAGCATCTTTCTTTGAGCCACCTCTTGAGTTCAACATATTGCTAATTACTGTAGAATTTTCTTTTTCAAATATGTGTAAGTACTTGTTAAGTACAGCAAAACATTGTTAAGATTTATGTTCCATGTCTGCACTGATGCTGCATGGTGATTTTTTCTCTCCCCCCACCCTTATTTTTCCTTCTATAAGTTTTGAAAGTTCAATAAAAACTATATAAACAAAAGGTCTCAGGCTCAATCTTTGGCATCTGTAGCTAAAAGGGTAGTAGGTGATGGGGAAAACCTTCATTTGAGATCCTAAAAAGAGTAATAGAAACACAGATTTGTAGAGTTGGAAGGTACACCAAGGGCCATCTAGCCCAACCCCCTGCAATGCAGGAATTTAAGCTAAAGCATCCATGGCCATCCAAACATCTGCTTAAAAACTTCCAAGGAAGGAGAGTCATTGCCAGTCAGAGTGGACAAAACTGAGCTAGATAAACACAGTTCTAAGGTAAAGTGCTGGGGTGGGTCAAGAGCAAAAGCAAATAAAAATATTGTTGGGTCAACTCTTGCCTTACTTTTCAGACAGAGAAATAAATTACTGACCAAATCTGGGCTAGAAAAACAATGGCCAGCTGGGGTCCCAGCTTGAGTTAGGAAATTAAATGGAAGTTTCTATTGAAGGTGCTTCTCCTTGGAGTTTTGTGGAACAGACAGACTTACTAAAATACATTTAAAATATCTAAAGTACCAAGACAGACACATGAAGTACAAACTGTGCATAGTGACACATCTGTGCAATTCCATTTGCCATAGCAGTGAGATTTAATTGGGGGAGAGGCTGTATCCTTGGTGTTAAGTGCTCCCGAAGAACATGTTTCCAAACAGTGCATTTATATATTCTTTCTCTCATTAAGGCGCTGAGGACTCTTGTACAATGGGCAAACATTTTCATCTCTGATGAAGTGCAGTTTCAAACCTACAGAAGTGTGTGAAAATTAAAGCAACGATTCTCCCATTCATCTCTCAGGATGTTGATGCCTGCTGAAGCTAAATGAATGTTTTGAGATACTCTTTTGCAGAATATGTGTCCCACCAAGCCAAATGCATTCAGCCAGCCCTGCCCTGTAAAGCCCTCCTTTATTTTGCAGTCCCACAAAAGCAGCAAAAAAAAAGAGGTCCTCAGTGGACTGTCAAGCATCACTGTTGAATTGCAGAAGATGGCATGGATGGGTGGCGGTGCTCACCTCGCTTCTGGTTGGTTGTGTCACTGCTGCTTACCATGATGTAGAGAGGGAAGGGGTGAGATGGTGGTGAGGTTGGCAGCTTGCAAATGTGCTGGCAGAGCCAATCTGGAGCTCCCGCTGGTATGCTTGTACTGCACCAACCTCAGGCCTTCCTCCCTTTCAGCAGGGATACACCAACTGGAGGTCAAGCGATCACCGCCACCCCACATGTTGTCCACTACTGCTGTTTAAGTATGTTTGGTATGCTGGGTCATCACCTGGGTGGGTCTGGTTTGAAAGCAGCAGCAATTCACATACATTTTGGCAATGGAAGCTGGTGTGCTTTGGGACTGGTAGGGCAAAAGGCAGGAAGGCTACAGTCAGTATTAAGCAGAACCAGTTACTGCTGCTTCTGTTTACATCCTCCTCCCTGCTGAGTTATCCAAAGGCAACACTGAGAATGAGGATGGCAGTCACTGCCAGCTTCTGGGCAAGTTTTAAGTAAGGAGATCAGCAGGTGGAAGCTGGCTGAGGGCAGGTTGAGGGTGGTGGTGCCTCATTCACCCCAATGGATCAGACTTCGCTTCATTCAGGAGAGATTATCTGAATGTGCATCTCTACTCCTTGCTGAAAATGTGTAGGCTGACGTTAGATGGCATGAGCCGGCTTTGTGGATTTATAGAGCAGATATTTCTTTATGTTTCTTTATGTTGCAATAGGCCCAATCCATGCAGATGTTGTCCAAGGGTAACATATTCACGTCCTTTTCCTGAAGCGTGTTTTTCAAAGATGCAAGTTAAGTGCCGACATTCACCAGTATTCAGTCTCTTAAATAACACTCCTCTGACAGTCAGCTGAGTTGTGATCCCAATCTAAAAGCACACTTTTTTCCTATCAGGAGTTGGGAGCAATTTGCAGTTGCCTCTTTCATAGCCTATGAAAATTAGCTGAAGTGTTAAATCTCATTGATGAGTTAGGAACTGTAGCATCACAGCATCACATCACAGCATTCTCTTCCATTTTCCATTAATATATTATTTTGTTTCTGTAATTAGTTTCCTTCTGAGCAATTGAAAACACTTCTTATTTAGTTGCTTTCAAGTGTGCACATTTAGCCTTTGATCCCTGCTGTTCCCTTGATGGAATTTAATGCAGTTTTCCTGCCTTTTTCAGGGGAATTTACCCCCCCCCGCCCCGCCCCTACATGAGATGGTGCATTCTGCTCAATTAGAACACATAATAAGGAAAACAGCAATGTGTGGGTGCAATTTGATGAAGTTATTTTGCAGATCTTTGCATCCACCTCTGTGAAAATGTTGCTATCTGTGTCCAATGGCAACATCTGGCATGACAGGCGCCTCTTTATACCTTGTATCTTTTATAAATGTAGCCCACACATATTAAATTCTACACTAACAATATCATAGGTGCTAATGCAACAGTGCACAAGTTGTCAGATTAGGAAATCAACCCTTCTACCAGGGACCCTTCATTAATTCATAACCATGCTGCTGGACATGATCCAGGCAAATACTTAGAACCCAGTTGTCTTAATGGGAGAATGAAATCAAAGGGACTGAGAAATGCTTAACCAAGGGTTGTACTCAGCGATTGCACAGCACATCAAATGAGTTGTTCAATGGTGGTGGAGAGATCAATACTGGCAGAGAAATCCAAATTTCCTTTGCTCTGGGCCATAGCTGTCAACCCTCCCTGCTGTTTCCCAATGCTATAATAAAGGAATTTCCCACAAAAAAGGGAAAGGTTGACAGCTATGCTCTGGGCTGGGTCATTGGGCAGTGGTGTTGTCCATCTAGCAGCAACTCTGACCTCTGACATCCTTCTGTCACCTGTGGAGTGATGCCAGCATTGATCCAAAGGTGCAGAGGTTCTCCTTCTGCCCACAGATGTGCTGGCAGAGATTCACCAGGCAACAGGCAGTTGAAAGCCTGAAAAGAGGATGTTCCAAGGGTAAGTTGGGGTTGAGCTAGTCTGGGATCCATTGGATCCCAAGCCAGTGCTGCTGCCATCATGTGTTGGCTTTGGACCTATTGCTGTGCCAGCTCCAGGTCAGAGCATCAATAAGTCTGCCCCTCACCTTCCACTCTGGCTGCCAATCTCTGTAAATGACCCTCTAGGCTACATGGGCGGTTATGACTGCTTCCTAAATTCTTGAGATTTCTGGGAAAAAATTTGAAGCAAAAAAAAAAAAAAGTGCTTTTCTCAAATGACTTCCACAATCTGCCTCCAACTTTCCCCTCTTGAACGGTTTGCTTAGAGATGGTCTGGAGATACTTGATAAAGTTCTACAGCTGAAGCAGCTTTGGATTTGTATACTGTCTTGGTAGGACACCACTGGAAAGCCACATGAAAGCTGCTCTGAGATCCAGGGAGTAAGGTCTAAGTAAAGTGAAAACACTTATGGGATTTAGTTTACTTGCATTGTGATAAAGATCCTAATCAATCTCTTGCCCTTTCTTTTTTGCAGCTTTATTCCCCCTTTTACGAAGCCTTCCCCATGAGTTTCGGGTTGTCCAAGGACTTCTTCACACTTGACATCTTCTCCTACACAGAAGCTCAATCCATTCTGGGGTAGGTGAGCTTAGCTGCAGCGGCTCAAGATCTCCATGAAATACATGGGAGCTTCTTGCAACAAAACCAGACCACTCTCATGATAGAAATGCAAATAGGTTGAGCACATGAGCTTCACTCAACTTGTCTTCAGGGATCAGTGAATTAAAATGGTGGTTGCTTGCCTATTAAGCTAGGTGTTCACTTTTCTCCTTGTAGCCCTATCAATATTCAGCTCTGTGTTCCAGGATGTGTATAAAGCCAGTTGGGAATATGGCTTCGATTCAGCCCAAGTACTTACAGACACAACAGTTGGACACCCTTGGTTTCCTCTTTGGTATGCAGTTCCTTACATTTTCAGCAGCAAGTTTTCCAGGAGGGGGAGGGGGAGAACAACTACAGGAAGAGTGAACCAGAAGGCACCGTAATGTTGGTTCCAGATTGCAAAATGCTCTCAATGGGTCCTCCTTCTTACAATTGTCACTTGGTATTTTGTCCAATCTCCACCACTGATGAGAGATAAAAGTTAGAGGAGTAAGGAGGCAATGGAAGCTGCTGTTACTTTGGCTCACTCCTGTCACTGGCTGATCCTCTTCCTCAGAGCAGGTGGAAATGGCAAGAACAGCAGCAACAGGGCCCAGGCTGCTCTGGTGATCACCGTTGGCACTTGGTAGGTGCCCAGTGGTCCTTGACATTTGTCCTGGCACACACACAAGCTTTCATGTTGATCCTCAGAATTTTGACATGTGAATATCTTGTGGATGCTGGAACTGTACTCCACGCCTTTCCATTTTTAAATCGCATGCAATTTTGATGAGTTAATTTCTGCTAGGGAACTGCAGCCAATGCCAGGTCTCTTATGAGTTCACATAAGAAGATCACATTTTGTCCAGCATTCTGCTCTGACAGTGGCAACCAGATGCCTATAGGAAGCAGCAAAGCAGGACCTGAATACAACAGCACTTTACCTTGCTGATTCACCTGCTTAATGTGCCCACCAAACTATTGGATTAATGCACCTATTTCTCAATACATGCTTGTTCCATCAATGCATTACCTTTATTTGTTTATTGACTAATGTTTCACTAATGTTTGTAGGTATGCCTTAAAAATGTCACATATGATAATCTCATAAAGAAGAAAGGAATGTCAAAAATATGTGGTAACTCAATCTTGCATCCCTTCTTCAAAGTTGGAGGAAAATCACCTGTCCAAGTCTGATCTTTGTGCTTGAACTTCATGCCCGTCACTTGGACTCAATTTGCTAGCGAAATTGTTCTGTGTCTTCCATCACGTGTCTTTTCTTTCCTGGCCCTTTATTGTCTGCCTGTGTTTGGCTCTTGGAGAGAGATAATTGGGCAAATGATCGACACCAAGTCATTTGTTGAAAAAGAAGTGTGCTTGTTTTTCCTGAGCAAATAATTATCTGGAAAATTGCTTGAATCTTGCTTTTGCGTCTTCTTTTTACAAGACTCAGATATTGTCAGAATACTGCCAAATAGTTCAAGGTCTGTCAAGGTATCTTGGCAAATTACATTAATAACTTGCAAGAACTTCTTTCTTTCCCCCATATCCACTGGAAATTCTGAGATGTCAAGGTAGGTTTTCACTGGTCTGTTTAGATGCCACTGGGGCTACAGCAGAAATGACAAAGGCACATATGAGAGTGCACACAGGTCTCTCCTATGCACATGCACAATTCTGTAGCACTGTCTGAACCACAATCAGTCCACCAAGCATTGTGCCTATGCAACCTGCATCAATAATAGCAGATGATGTATCAGAGTGCCATACACTTCTCTCTGATACAGCATTTATTTTTTCAATACTGGGTTGGAAAAAATCAGCCAGTTGCATTGGTTTTAGGAACACAGGAAGTGGCCTTATACTGATTCAAACCATTGTCTGCACTGTATTGTCTACCCTGATTGGCAGTAGCTTTCTAGGGTTTCACATAGAGGAATCTCCCAGCCTTATCTGCAGGTGTTGAGGACTGACCGTGGGAGGTTCTATATGCAAAACAGATACTCTATTGGTGAGCTGTGATCTTTCCCTAGCAACTGCAGAGGCCAACCACTGCAGGCAGCTGAAGCACAGTTTGGTCTCACTGTAGCAAACTACCACTTGGTGAAATTGTTGCCTGCATTCATTCCCCAAACAAACTAAGCAAAGATCCTTCCTCTGAAATATATTCTCATAAAGGAAAACAAAATGTGCTTCATCTCACTATATCATTAAACAATAAGATACATGGCATGCCATCTCAGGCATGTCTACTCAGCAGTGAGCCCTTACTTAGTTTAATGGGACTTATTAATATAAGTTTGCAAAGGATTGCAGCTTCTAAGGACATTCTTATTTTAAATTAAAAAGTAATGCAAATCAAACACCCTTTGTAGCAGGGATAATTATACTAACATGAATGCCAAACCATGGTGAATAGATCAGAACAAAGTTGAAAATCAGAACCCTGGTATCTAGAGAAGTGAAATATGGCATTTGGCATGCAGTGCTATTTATTTATTCATTCACTATTCTAAGAGAAGGTTCACATGTTAACTTTTCATCCACAGGAGTAAGTTAATGTGTGAATCAAGAGTTCACAGATATCACTGACTTCTGTAGGGCCTTTGGTTAAGACTGTAAATCAAGAGAGAATGCAATCTTTTACTAAAAGCCTTGATGGCCATGCACAATGAGCATTGGTACTCACTTGTGAATACTGACAATCCCAGTTGAATTTTGGGAATGTCCAATAATAGATATATCCCCTCCCCTCCAAACACACACTCTCTGGGGGCATTCACTACAATAATGATTTAGCTGAGCCTCAACATTCACTTTACATCTCTTGAGTTTTAGGATATTTACACAATTTGCCTGAGATTGTCAATATACAAACTGTATATCCGAATTCATTCTTGAGGAAGCATCAGTTCAATATACATAGGGAGACAGGAAGAGCCAGCTGGAGCAGGCCAATGGGTAAATGGATAAAAAAAAATGTAGGAGAGGGGGAAATGACCCTACTGTGTCTACTATAGACCTCCAAGCCAGACTGAAGACTTGGATGATGCCTTCCTAGAGCAGGTTACCAAGCATTCCAAAAGGAGAGATCTAATAGCCATGGAGGACTTCAATTACCCTGATATCTGCAGGAATTCTGTCAATAATGTAAGCTCCAGAAAATTCCTGAATTGCCTCACTAGCAATTTTCCAAAAGGTGGAAGAAGCAACAAGGGGATCATCTGTTGGTGCATTGCCAAAATAAACTTGAAACAAGCCTTGAAGCACATCCCTGAGGCACTCCTAAAACATCTGCTTAGCAACAAGAATTCTCCCCAGCAACAGGTGTCTTAGGGCATTCTGGAGAAATGTAGTTAAGTGTGAGGCAGTCAGTGTTGGTCAGTGTGGCCGCCAGAATATGTGAAAGTCTGTGAGCCTGTCTCTCTGGCTGGATGGCTGAAGGGAGCAGAGTATATAGTTCTGTTTCTTATTTTATATTTAGACCGGTAGTATTATGCAACTTGTAATGTAAATAATACTTTAGAGAAGAACTGGATAGGTGATGTGGTTATTCCTGTCACAGAAATTCACCAAGAGTGGGCTGGAATGCTGCTGCTGTGAAGTTGCAGGAATACTTTCTGAGGAACTCTGCTGAGACAGAGAAAAGGAACCCTAAGTGTTGATGCCCATGCACTAACATCATCTATCTTGGATCTGGTTCTCACCAACAGGAAAGAACTGATTGATGAAGGGAACCTTGAGAGGAAGTGATCATGTCCTTTTGGGTTTCATGATACAGAGACAAGGGAAAGCTGGAAAGCTGAGTGTAGTTGGATGTGCATTCTGGACTTTAAGAAGGCCGGTTTCAATAAGCCAAAGGAACTACTGGGTTGAGATCCCACGGTCAGAAATACTCAAAAGAAGTGAGTCCAAGATAGATGAGAGTTTCTTAAAGGTGAAAAATTGAAGGCACAAATGCAGACAATTGCAACAGGAGAGAAAAGTGGGAGGCATTTAAAGAGACTGGTGTGGCTGCATAAGGAGCTTACAAATAAGCTAAGATCTAAGAATGACATGTATAAGAAATGGAAGAAAGGGGAAAGAGTATACACAAATGAAGGAAGAGTATACATGAAGAGCCAACAGTTGCAGGGAGAAGGTCATGTGAGCAAAAGCACAGAATCAGCTCAGACTTGCAAGAAGGGTAAAAATAATAAAAAGGGTTCTTTTGCGATGTTTGAAGAAAGAGGAAGAACAAGCAAGTAGTGGGTCCTCTGCATGGAGAAGACAGAGAAATATTGTTGGGTGACAGAAAGAAGGTGGAACTGCTCAATACCCATTCTGTCTCTGACCCAAAAGGAAAGCTGTGTCCAACTTGGTGATAATAGAATAAACAAAGGAAGGAGGGAGCAGCAACCTAAGATAGGAAAAGAGGTGGTAAGAGAACACCTAGTTACTTTAAATGAATTCAAATCTCCAGGCCTGATAAGCAGCACCTAAGGGAACCTGCAGATTTAATCTCAGGGCCTTTGTCTATAATATTTGAGAATTCCTGGAGAATATCCCTGCAGACTGGAGGTCAAATGTTGCTTGATAAGTCTTATTCTTCATGAATTTATCTAAACCTCTTTTAAAGCCTTCCATGTTGCCTGAGACTACAGTGGTACCTCCCTAGACGAATGCCTTGCTAGACGAAAAACTCGCTAGACGAAAGGCATTCGCTAGCGAAAGGCTGTCTCGCAAGACAAATTTTTCAATGGGCTTGCCTCGCAAGACGAAAAAAATTCCGATTTTTTTTTCTTTTCGTCAAACCGCTATTCCCCGGTTGGTGTTTCGCAAGACGAAAAATTCGCTATACGACAGCACTTGCAGAACGAATTAATTTCATCTTGCGAGGCACCACTGTATAAATATCTGCTACCTGATATTTTTACTAGAGACAGCAAGAACTGAACCTAGGACCTTCTTTTCTACAAATATCTGGTCCATGAGCCTTATGGTCCACCAATCCTCATTTTGCCCAGAAGGTCATTTTGGACAAACGTCCACCTGTCCTACACATGATGACATAGCAGGTGTGGTCAGTAGTAGACAGCATGGGGCCAAAATGGGGTTTGCAAGCTCCCAAATGTAGCTAATCATTGGGGTTTGCACCCACACAGCTTAATTCCAAGCCATGTGGGTGAAAATGGTCATCTGATGTCATTGGGATTGTCAGGTGACAGAGTTGGGCAGCCCTGCCAAAATTAGCCAGCAGGGGGTGGGGGTGGGAGAAGGACTGGTCTGGTGACCAAATCTAGTTCCCCATTGTTGCATTAAATTATTCACCTCCAAAGGAGGGACAGGAGTCTGGTTTGGCCTAAGGCCCAGCAACCTTTTCACACTGACTTGAGCCAATGGCATGGAGTCTGTCGACATGTGCACATTCTGCTGTTTCACAGAGGTGTTCAGTAGAATCTCTGAGATCCTTCCATATTAGATTCCCTGAGTGTCAAATTTAACCAGACTGTCACTTTATTATTATCAATACATCACAACCATGAGAAGCACAGAGTGGGAGGAAATGTGTGGGTTAATAAATACTTATTTAAGTTCATAATAAGAACTTGGTATGAAAGATTAGTGTAGGTAGGTGCAAAATTACGAAGTGCCAAACCAGAGACGTGAGGCGGAGGAAGCCTTGGAGAAGAGAAGGTAGGGGGCCTCCCATGAGGAAAAGTCAGAAAAACAGACCTGTCATTAAGCATGCATTTGCCCCTATTTTAAGCCCATTATGTGGAAACAGGTCCTGCTGATTTAACAGAACATCATGGTAGTTATCCAGCGAGGGCTCTGACATGAATGCAGAAAGGTGTTTGTGTACACTGGGATGTTTCATGTATTTATGCAATTCAACAGTTCTTTGTTATCATGAGATCATTTGCTTTTATGCTTTAGAGGAGGGGGTTTAAAATATGGGTAACAGTGTCTACGTGACAGCAGGAAGAGGACAGAACTGGAAAAGCCAAGGCCATAAAATACCAGGGATTTTGCATGGACCTCTTCTGTATAGGACCAATAGGGTTGCCTGTAACTTTTCAGTTAAAATGAAATAACCTAAGTGAGTCATGCATGCCCATTATTTTCAATGGACCTACTCTGGGTAGGAGCAACACTTGGAAACTACCCAATATGTCTAGGTTTGGGAATGAGAATGTGGAATGCTGTTTTCAGCTCCTGTGTTCCTTACTTCAAACTTTTTGATTGCTTCTCTCTTTTCTGTGACGTTATCATTTTCCAAATTTGTTGCAGAGTGCCTCAAGTTGGTTTTTGTTTGTTTGTTTGTTTTGAACAGGACAGCAGGATAGAAATATTTGCAATCAATCAATCAATCAATCAATCAATCACATCCAACACAGGAAAGCTGCCTTACACAGTCTCATATCACTGGCCCAAATAGATCATGTTTTGGCAGCAGCTTTCCAGGGTTTCAGGCAGGAATTGTTCCCATCCCAACCAGGAGATGCCAGGAATTAAACCAAGCACCTTTTGTATGCAAGGTGGACTGGATACTTTTTCATAAAGTATGCAGTGCTGATGTGCCTGTGTTCTGATTATTTGAATCATCACCCTCCGGTGGTGGAAAATCTTGGGCCATTCCTAGAAGCTGTCCTCGTTTCTCAATTTGATCCTTTTACATGGTTTTGTATGGTATTTTATGAATTGTGACTTGCCATTATTTTTATTGATTATAATTTATTAAATCTTTATTGTAATTGTTAACTGTTTAATTACTATTTGCTGACATTTAATTTTGCTGTTTACTTTTATATTCTAATGGATTATTGAACATTGCTTTATTTTTTATGTTGTTTATTTTAAAGTTATGTTTTTATTATATGACTTTTTTGTATGGGATCAGATTTTTATTAGGTATATGATCTTTACTGTCTATTTTGTTGTTTCTTCAGCTTGTATACCACCTTGTGTGTATTAATATAGAAAGGCACTGCACAAATTAAAGTCAAATAATTTAAAAGAAGAAATTTAAGTTGTTCTGGAAGTACCATGAAAATCCAGGGGCAACTGGTTTAAGAATGAATCCAGTAAGTGTGAATTATGATTGGAACACAGGAAGCTACTTTATGAAAAGTCAGACCATTCACACACCTAACTCAGTTTTGTCTACACTGACTATTAGTAGCTCTCCAGGGTTTCAGAAAAAAAAATCCTCCCAGCCTGACATGGAGACACTAGGGATTGAACCCAGCAGGGCCGGTGCATCCATTTAGGTGAACTAGGCAATTGCCTAGGGTGCCAAAATGGAGGGGGCGCTGGCCAGGCTTGGGCGGGATGGGCTAGCAGCAGCTTCTCCACTGTAGCGGAGAGGTGCTGCTTGCCCCCTACACCACCACCCCGGCTCCCGCTAAAGCAGGCTTTGGCGGGGGGCGGGCGGCGGGGCGGGCAAGCAGCAGCTCTCCGCTACAGTGGAGAAACTGCTGCTTGCCTCTCCACCCCCCCACCTCCCGCTAAAGCAGGCTTTGGCAGTGGGGGGGGGCGCACCAGAAGGTAGTTCGCTTAGGGCGCAAGAAGCCCTAGCACCGGTCCTGGAACCCGGGACCTTCTGCATGCAAAGCATGCAAAGCTAAGCCCTCCCCTATATAGCTTAGACACTGAGGATATTAATGGGCAACTCCAGAGGATGGTAGTACCATTCAACATTTGCTGGGTTGCCAAGACCAGTCAAGGACCCACCACTTCAAAAGGACTAGTCACCTGGGAAGGTTGAAAGGAGAGCAAGAGAATTCTTGATCTGCTTGCCCTGTGTCTTGCAAAACCCTGAAGTCAACTCTGGAGCATTTCCTTGAAGGAATGCGTAATCTTGGAGATGGGGGTGGGATATTGCTTGAACAACTGTGGCTGAACTGTCTTATTTACAGTAGGGAATAAATGCTTTTAAAGTGTTGTACACAAAGACATTACTGTCTGCAATATTAAATGTTTATAAAATGTCACTTTAGAAAAAGAAGCTATTTTGAGCAAAAGCTATGGGCAGTGCCAAAAGATGTCTCCAAAACATTTGCCCAAGAGGGACAAAAAGAAAAAGAAAAGAAAAAAGAAAAACAAAAATTGGGGGAGGCCCATTTCTGTTTCTTTTTATATCAAAAAGCAACAACTTGCCAGCTTTTAAGCAGTTTTAAAGGGCATCGTTAATTCTTTGATGAAAATGTGTATACATCTGGCACCAACAACTGGCTTGACCCATATTATATTCCCAGGTGACTTGGCCTGGATGATGGAGGTTTAGAGCTGATGACTGCTGGTTCTTAGGAGCAGCTTTTCTGCTCAAAAACAAACACACAGTAATGCAAGCAAGCAAGCAAGCAAGCAAGCAAACAAACAAACAAGGGAGCAATTTGCTGGTTCAGAACAGGGAAATATAGGTTCTTATTTCCATTCCCATTTTATATAAAGGGTAAACCAGCATCAGCTTAATGTTGAGAGCATTTGTCCAGCACAGACAGTCAAATACAAAGAGCTCCTCTGGAGCACCCAAACACCTGGGCATTTCCAGTGTTTTGTTTGTTTGTTTACTTCCCCTGCTTAACATAAGTTCCTGCATAATGAATTCACTTAATTTATTGCCACAAGAAGTGGTGATGGTCACATAAGTTTAAATGGCTCTAGAAAAGGACATGGCACATTCAGGGAGGGTAAGGACCTATAAGAAGGAAGGAGGGAAGCTGTGACCCTCCAGGTGTTGCTGTACTACCACTCATATCACCCCTGACCATTGACCCTGCTGGTTGGGTCTGATGGGAGTTGGAGTCCAGCAACATCTAGAGAGCCACAGATAAGGACTGGCAAATCTGCCAACTGCAGTTTCCTCTGTTTCTCATTCTTCCAGTCATAAGCTCAGTTCTCTGCATTTCCTCATCAATTTGCAATTCTTTTTTAAAAGCCCTCATTAAAGTTCATCAACATTTTAGCACAATATAATATTTGTATGCAACTTTGCCTAACACATTTTTGCAATGCAATTTCCCCTAATATAATGTATTTTTATATGTCATTTTCACAAGTTGTTGTTGTTGCTGTTTAGTTGTTTAGTCGTGTCTGACTCTTCGTGACCCCATGGACCAAAGCACGCCAAGTACATGCATTTTAATCCACAATTTCCCCCACTACTGTATATGAAATTTTGTACATACAGGTAACTCTCAACTCCTGCTTGCTTAACATGTGCAATTTAAATTTTATGTGGTTGAAGGTTGGCTGGCTGAAATCACAGAAATTAGATGCATGGAAGGTGGAGAGCTAAAAAGCACTTTTTGCACAGGGTCTTCCTGGCATGGAAATAACTTTTAAGCTCTGAAACTAGTTTACCAGCCTCTGGGAATCTCTTGCATGGGTTCTGGATGGGAGAGATCTCATAGGAACTTGGACAGTCCTGCAAGATACTGAGAGCCTGGCACATACTTGGAGCCTGCTAACCAAGTCTGAGAGCTTAAAAGCTCTATACATTGCTTGGAGGGAGTAGGTAAGACCTGTCTGGTTTTCCGGCTCTGCGTAAGGCTGCTCATGAGGGGACAGTTTCAAGGGGGTGGCTTGTACTTTTGCATATAAGTGTCATTCCTGGAACGTGACCCCTGCAAAAGATGTGAGTTGTCTTGTATTACTTGGCTGAACAACTGCACTGCAAAACTGGGAGAAGTGCAAATTTCAAAGAAGGGCTGTGTTTTGGTTTGCACATTGCTTTGGAAATGACCGTTCCCCACATTAAATGGGAAGCGACTTTGCGCAGCCCCCTTGGACACTAGAGCGGCTCCTGCCAGTTCAGGCTGCCGTCGCCTTTCCCGGGCTGGATACCTGTGGTCCCCGCCTACCTCAGCCAGCGTCCAATCCCACCTGGGGGAGGCGTTGCCAGGGGGATTGGCCAGGTAAAGGGAGGGACCACCCAGCCCATACAATAGAAGATGTTACATACCTGGGAAGCACCACTCGGGCTCCAGAGCTTCTCCCACCCTCCACTCTCTCAATTAACCTTTTATTTTTGCAGGTTAACCTCTTCTCCATAGGTACGCAGGCGCTGCTATGTCAAGGCCACTGTTGAAGGGTCGGAAAGGAATTTCCCTGCATTGGCAGGTTTTGCCTTTCCCATAGTGATACGTTACAACTTTGGCCGTTTCAGGCCTTGGGCGGAATCCTTTAGTCATCTTCCTAAATGGGTGTGGGGCAGCAACCCCATGCCCCCAGTGCGGCGGTGATACCAGGGTTCCCCGTTAAAGGGGTCTAGGGGGGAGGCATTGACCATACACCAAGAGGTTGTCATTGCCCTCTCCCTCCAGTGATGGCGAACGGGGGGCGGGCTCTCTGCTTGAACATATGTTCACCAGAGCCAGCCCAATCCCCACACATTCTGGATAACCCTGAAGTCTCCCAGATCCCCGGCTGGGGGGCTGGGAAGGATAAACGCCCAATGCCTGAGCCAAGGTCTCCCTACATCTGAATATTAATAAAGTTGTGGCCAATTTTAATCACATATCAGGTTGTCTCGTGTCATTATTCTGCTCAGGGGTCGCCTGGATTTTTGGGGACTCCGCCTGTCCACGCAAATATGAATTAGATAGGTTCGCTTTGTACTGTGAACTGAACTGACTGAATTAAATCTCACCCATAACAGGTTCCCCAAACCTGACATAGAAAGAATGGATGGCAACCATGGATGAACTTTTCCAAAATAATGCCCTGATTGTGGAACATTTTCCCCAACATTTTTTTTTTTTTAAGGAGACAGAGACTAACACTTTCTTATCTGTCCAGGCATAGTGTCTAGATTTTGTTTTCCTTGCTGTGGATGTTTTTGCTGTTTTATCTTTTTTCTTTAAATACAGTTTTGTTTGCTATATGGACCCTTGTTTTGTATGTTGGTTACGTCACATTCTTAGGTTTGATAAGCCAATGCTTATTTTATATTTGCAAGCAAGGGTGAGGAATAAAGCTTTCAAATAGTGTGTGTGCCTTCGGCTCATGCAGAGCTTTGCTGGAAGCCAAATGGAATGTTTTGGTGGTTGGATTTGGATCCTGGACTTTCAGCTGCATCTCCATATTATAACTGAAGTCTATATCTGGGTTGTTTTTTTTTAAGCATAAGAAAAGACCTGCAGCTTGATCAGTCCAGCATCCTGTTCTCACAGTGACCAAACCAGATGCCAAGTAGGGCCAGCATTCTCTTTCTGCTTGGCATGAATGAACAGAATCTGACTTTTATTTGATGCCTGCCCAGATCTGAAAATGAAAATATAACCTAGTCCCTGCTGTGTTTATTATACAAATATCCTAGATTAGGATAAAGCAGTCCTGCTAGGTCAAGATCCTGTCCAATGCAGCACCCTGGCTCTGAAAGTGACCAGTTGGATGCATCTAGAAAGCCCACAAGCTGGAAAAGAAAGCAATAGCTTGCTCCCACCATTGTTCCTCAGCATTGTTATTCAGAGGCATAGTGCCTTTGATTATGGAGGCACTATATGGTCATCATGAATACTATCCACTGAGAGCCAATATGGTTAGAGCAACAGACTAGGCCCTAGGAGACCAGAGTTCAAACCCCTACTCAACCATGAAGCTCGACTGGGGCCAGTCAATAGGGCTCAGTCTAACCTACCTCACATGTTTGTTTTGTAAGGAAAAATGGGGGAAGGGGAGAACTGTGTATGCCCCTCCCCCACTCTGAGCTCCTTGGAGGAATGGAAGGATATAAATGTTAAACAAACAAACAAACAAAGAAACAAACCAGCCATATCACATTATTCAGAGGCAGTAACATGTCTTTTTACCTAGACTCTCAAAAGAAGGTTGTGATCTGCTTCAGCATTGCATTCACAAGCCAAATTCTACTCCTTCTGGACACCTTACCTAATACGACAGTATGAACAAGAGGGGATTTAAGTATTTCAGAAACTCACATCAGTTACATTATAGTAAATGTTGGGCTACGGAATAAGCCATTGAGCTCAGATGTATACTTGGATATTTTCCCAACCCTAGCTTTTATTCCCAGTGGTAATGACTAGAGAAGTGAAGAAAATGGCATAAAACTTCCTTTGTTTTAATCATATACAGCTTTTGCTGCTATCCAATATGATTAAAGTAAATGATTATTGCACTTGCTCTGCTGATAGAAGCATCATTTATGAAGAAATTCAGGGGGGAGCTGTATTAACTGCCTGCACATTTCCCCATCAATAATCTTCCTGCAAGTGGGTTGGTTAACTACAGAAAGTAATTACAAATTATTGTTGGCTCTTTTTTTTTTTTAAAAAAAAGAGTAGATTGCATGGAGGGGGGAGGGGAACAGCAACCCAGAGAATTTAATGGAATTCTTCAGGGTATTACTTTTCAATTAATGGGATTAATTTAATGAAATATCCCTCTCCTAGCTGGGTTATTAGATTTGACGAAGGGCTGTGAAACTGAAACATCCATTGTATTGCAGGAACAAGCCATGGGTTTGTGCACTCTCAAACAATGCACACCCCAATGCCTAACTGCATAGCATCATCACAATACCTGCTGGTGGGGAAAACTTCTATGCACCTTTTAGGCAAATCCATAGCATTCAACACATCTCCAATGAGAATAGGGATGCCCTACTTCCCTATACACGGCTGCCTTCAGATATCTTCTAAAGGTTGCATAGTTGCTTATCTCCTCGGGTCACATCATACCATACTCTCCAACATTTCTCCAATGAAAATATAGTGGTGCCCCGCTAGAAGAAAATAATTCGTTCTACAAGTGTCTTCGTAGAGCGAATTTTTCGTCTAGCGAAGCGGCAATGCAGCGTGTAGGTTTTCGCGTTGAGAGAAAAAAAATTCGTCTTGCGAGGCAGCCCCATTGACTTTTTCATCTTGTGGGGCAGCCTTCCGCTAGCGAATGCCATTAGTCTAGCGAGTTGTTCGTCTAGCAAGGCATTCGTCTAGCGGAGCACCACTGTAAGGATGTCCTAAAGAAAAGTGGGACATTCTGGGATCAAATCAGAAACTGGGATGGCTTCAGTAAATCCGGGACTGTCCCTGGAAAATAGGGACACTTGGAGGGTGTGCAAATCTCGAAGGCATGGGGTATTTTGTCAGGGAAGGAAGTAGCAACAACCCTATTTTAAAAAATGTGTCTTTAAAAATTCAACATGGATATTCTTTCTTTCTTTCTTTCTTTCTTTCTTTCTTTCTTTCTTTCTTTCTACAAATCCCAGACTGAGCATCTGGTTATTTAACTATCCTAGTATCCATTAACCTGAACTCTGAACTATATACAACAATACGTATTAAAAATTAGCAATGAAAAATTATCAGCTTAAAGAGCCAGCAAATCCAGAAACAATATGATTTTTCAAATGTAACTTTCTAAACTTAAATACTCCCCCCCTCATTTTCTTAGTGTTTAATATGTAACTTGAGAAAATTTGTAATTCCTATATCGTGGAAAGGTTCATTTCTTTCAGTAATTCAACTTAAAAGGTGAAACTAATATATGAGATAGAGTCATGACATGCAAAGTGAGGTATGTCAAGCCTTTATTTGTTATAATTGTGATGATTATGGCATACAGCTGATGAGAACCCCAAATTAACAATCTCAACTTTGGGGTTTTCATCAGCTGGACGCCATAATCATCACAATTATAACAAATAAAGGCTTGGCATATCTCGCTTTGCATGTCATGAGTCTATCTCATATATTAAACTCCAGTAGCTAATGAAGACAATTGCTTACATAAATGAACTTTTCCATGATATTCTAATTTTTTGAGTTTCACCTATGTGTGTGTGTATAAAACTTGTTTTCAAACAAGCTTATTTACATATCTGCATTCTGATTTTTTTATTTTATTTTAGAAATACTCAGTGCCTGTGCTAGATATGCAACAGAGACACAAGGCTAACATTTGGCAACCCTGGCTGGGATCTGAAGAGTGAATCCTTGAAACATACCCGCCTGCCGCACCTACCAGAGGCCACATGCAAATGGGGACAGGCTGGCCCAGTAAAAACCGTTGGTGTATAAGCAGAGACTCATATAACCCATCCCACTCAACCCACAACCCATCATATAACTACATCCAACTCAACGAATGCAACAAGAGAGGATTCCCTGGACTGCATCCAACAAAGTTATACTCAGTGCAGACCCATTGCCATTAACAGACCTCAGTTAACCATGCCAGCTAATTTCAGTGGGCCTACTTTGATTATGACAAGCATTGGATGAAACCCTCAGTCTGTTTTCTCCTCTCTTTCTCTCTGTTAGTTAAATAAGGACCCAGGATTGATTGCAACGGTAGCAGTGCAAAGGAAGGGGGGAAGAAGAAGAAAATCCCCCCTCCCTGAGCCATGCAAGCTACTGGACAAGCAAGTGACTTGAACATGATGGTTTCAAGATAGTTTCTCATCTTCCAGGCTCTTTTTTCCCTGATGCATAAAATAACAGCCTTGCCGATTACTCTTGACTAAGGTACCCGATTGTGGTGACATTGAGGCTGACCTTGGAGTCACCTCCCCCGCTGCCGCACTCTCCTTTGTCGTACCACCATTTGTTTTTCAATTTGTCCAAGAGGCCTTGCTCATTCAGTTTTAATACTGCCAGGTTAACAGCATTTCTTGAAACGATAAAACATAACTCGTAAGAATAATGCACAGATGCTCGGTTAAAGTCGTTAAAAAACGTATAAAGAAAGGAGCAGAAGGAGGACAAATTGGCCGGTAATTTTTGTTTCCTCTTTTCTCTCTTTCTCTCTCTCTCTCTTTTTTTTCTTTTTGGTTTTTCACAGGGAGGTGGAGCTATATAGAGAACGTGTTTGTTACAGCAAATAACAGGGTTTAAATATTGGAAAGGTGGCATGGAGGATCTAAACATTTGCTTAAAAAACGGAAGTGTGCGGGATGGGGAAATTGTCTTTTGAGAAAAAAATAAGAAGGAGGAGGAGGAGGAGGAGGAGGAGGAAGAGGAGGAGGAGGAGGAGGAGGAAGAGATTTAAAAAAAAGAGGCGACGAGAACACCACGTCATGCAATTAACACCCGTCACGTATGGCGGTTTTTAACTTGGGCTTTTACCATTTAAATTGAAAAAAGCCACTGGACTGTAAAATTAAAAACAGCAACAAACAATCGGAAAGGACAACACGGAGAGAACATTTAGAAAAAAAAATGGATGCATTAAAGTCAATGAAACCATAATTTACCGTCTTATTTAACTTCAAGGAATACTGATTTTTCTTTTGAAAACTTTTTTAAGTTTACCTCAAATCCACAAGAAAGAAAAAGACAACACAATACATCAGGGTAGGTGGAATACTATAACAACATGGATATTGTTATATTATTCCACCCACCTTAATGCTGAGCCTTTGGGAGTTGCTACACCATAGCCTTTGGAATCCAGGTTCCCACCAACTTTCATTGTGTCACAAGGCTTCCGTTGTTCAATGTACTCATTCATGGTCGATTCGAGCAGGAAGGCAAACTTCCCCTTAGATTTCCTCACGCGGGCCACCCCGTCCGCTGTTGTTTTGGCAAATACAGATGGCTCTGCTGACTTCATGTACGACCACATTTTCTCATAGACAGCTATTTTGGATCTCTGCAGAAGATAGGAAGGTGGGGTGGAGGAAGAAGGAAAGGTTAACATGCAATTTCTCACTATACAAGATTCTTAGCAGGGTCCAGGGGTTCCCAAACTGTGGCCTGTGGACCACTGAGCTTCCTTCAGGTGGTCCGTGGCATGTCTGCAATGAACACTCGTGATGATATTTAACTGTATTTTTGTTGAAATAAATTAAAAAAAAATAAAACATACAGTAGCAATTCAGAGACCAACTAAGTTTGTTCTGGGTATAAGCTTTTGTGTGCATGCACACTTCTTCAGACTTCACACATCTTTTTTTTCTTCTTTTATTGCATTTTATTGTATAACAGTTTGAATTCTATGGAATTCAAAGTCTAATAAAGTAAAATGCAACACAAGAAATAAAGGAAGAAATAAAAATGCAATTAAAAAAACCCACAGAGCATCTAGAACACTTCATTGTAATCGCTAAAACAAGCAGAAATATCATTAAGTGGTCTGCCAAATTTCTTGGAAATTTTCAAGAGGTCCATAGGGGAAATGGTTTGGGAACCACTAGCATAGGCCATATCCCCCTGCTTCTGATATATTTTGTTCAAATGTTTAATTCATTCATACAAATATTTTTGTACCACTTTTCATCAAGAAAGAAATCAGAAAGAGATTTACATTGTTGGGAAGGTCCCTAGCTGAGAGGTAGAACATCTGCTTTGCATGCAGAAGGCCCCAGGTTCAATCCCTGGAATCTCTTGGTAAGGCTGGGAGAGACTGTCTGAAAGTCAGTGTTGACTTCTAGACATAGTTCTTACTGTATGGCTTTATGCATTTTTGTTGTAAACCACTTTGATATTTTAATAATGAAATAATTATATATATATATATATATATATATATATATATATATATATATATATATATATATTATATTATATTATATATATATATGAATAAATAAATTAAACAATACTGTGCTTGGTGAGCTAGTGGTTTAACTCAGTATAAGGCAGCTTCCAATGTCCCCCAAATCCAGCAAAATTAAGCAATACCATATAAAAGACAAAATCTAGACAAGTGAACGGGGTTGCCAACTTCAATAAAATATTGAAGATGGGGAGGGGAATAGGTAAGCCCTGTCCTGCATAACTGATCTGTTATGTACTGAGCTGAATCCTAGAATAGGATCCAGAATACAGCAGTCTGTTTGGTCCTAGAACAACAGGATCCAAAACGCAGCAGTCTGATTGGTCCGCAGGAACCACCCAATCCAGCTCCAGGTGGAAGTGAATCAGCGACCTGATTGGCCTGCAAGAGCAGCCAATCAGGCTCCTGGAGGAAGTGAATCCGCAACCTGATTGGCCTACAGGAGTAGCCTGGAATTAGCCAATCATGTGGGGCCCATTGTGTAAATAATGTATATATATCAGGCGTTTTGGGGAAAGATTCATTGCTACTATGAGCTGAATAAAGAGCATGAAATTCACACTTGACTCCGAGTATATTTCATGATCATATGACATGGGGCACACACACACCATTTGAATGGCATCGCTCATCAACTTGGGGGGCTCTGGAGCCCTCAAATATTTAACTGAGGGTCTGAAGGGACCTCAGCCCCTAGAGGTTGGCTGCTATGCAAATGAAGTGGAAACATTAAATACAGTAAATCACCCTACAATACAAAAACACCATGAAATCCACCGAATGTGCAGAATTAACATGCAAAAATCCATTGATCATAGGAGCTAACCAGACCCACCAGACCATATTATGTGGTGAGGGCAGTGGTGTAGGAAGGGGTGTGTGGGCCACTCCAGGTGTAATCACTGAGGGGTGTGTGTGACAAAATGGCAAAAATATGTGTTTTTAATATAAATTTTAAAAAAATGGGCTCACGACACTTAAAAAACAACAACTCCTGCACCCAATGCACCCCCCTTCCTTTGCCACTGGTAGCTAGGTGAGGTGTGAGGCACTGGGCGCCACACCGCGGGACCTGGAGCATGCCTGAGCCACGCGTCTCTCCTGAGGGGAAGGTGGCGGGCGGACTGCCTGCAAGCTCCGCACTGCTTTTTCGAGCAGTGCAGGGCTCGTGTCTGCTCACCACCTCAGCCACCCTACAGCTGAGGGGGAGGCTGCAGAGAGGCTCCAAGCAGTGTGCCCTGCCTTGGCTCGCTCCACCCCCATGGGCAGTTCGCCGCGTCCCCAGCTGCAGGGCACGCACACTGCACCAGGCACCCAAGTGGCTAGCTACATTGCTGGGCGAGGGCAAACCTAGATGCACTGGGAGTGAGCTAGCTATGCATTCTCCCCTTAAGAATAACCCAGCCTGCCTCCTGCTCTTCTTCCCACAGCATAGTCTGTGGCCCTCCAGAAGTTGCTGTCAACATCCTTGGCTGGAACTGAGCTGGAGTCCAACAATGACCATTCCCCACATTAAATGGGAAGCTACTTTTGCATGGTCGCGCGCAGCCCCCTTGGATCCCAGAACGGCTCCTGCTAGTTTGGGCTGGCATCGCCTTCCCCGGGCTGGATACCTGTGGTCTCCGCCTACTTCAGCCAGCGCTCTGCCTGGGGGAAGCATTGCCAGGGGGATTGGCCAGGTAAGGGGAGGGACCACCCAGCCCGCACAATAGAAGGCATACCTTACCTTGGGAAATGGCAGTCAGGCTCCAGAGCTTCTCCCACCCTCCACTCCCTCAATCAACTCTTAATTTTGCAGATACCTTCTCCACAGGTATGCAGGTGCCACTATGTCAAGGCCGCTGTTGAAGGGCCGGAAAGGAATTTCCCTGCATTGGCAGGTTTCGCCTTTCTCATAGCAAAACGTCACAACTTTGTCGGTTTCAGCCCTTGGGCGGAATCCTTTAGTCATCTTCCTAAATGGGGGGGGGCATGGGGCGGTGACCCCACACCCCCAGTGTCGCGGCGATACCAGGGTTCCCTGTTAAAGTGGTCTAGGGGGCAGGCATTGACCATATGCTGAGAGGTTGTCATTGCCCTCCCCCTCCAGCGACGGCGAACTTGAACGAGCTTGAACATACGTTCTCCAGAGCCAGCCCAATCCCCACACATTCTGGATAACCCTGAAGTCTCCCAGATCCCTGGCTGGGGACTGGGAAGGATAAACGCCCAATGCCTGAGCCAAGGTCTCTCTACACCTGAATCTTAATAAAGTTGTGGCCAATTTTAATCCCACAGCACGTTGTCTTGTGTCATTATTCCGCTCAGGGGTTGCCTGGGGTTTGGGGGGACTCCGCCTGTCCACGTAATAACCAGAGAACCACGGGTTTCCCATCTCTGGTCTAGGATAAATGGTGCAGTCTTCATTGCAAACACCTGTGTGGAATCTGGATCTGATAGTCAAGGTTCACAAGAGAGCACAAATAGGGCAGCTATATTTATTCTCCTTGCATCTGTGCTATTATGGGTGAATTGGGTTGTATGTCTATGCTGTTTTTACATCGAAAAAGGATGAGTGGCTGATGAGAGCTGATGGGGAACAAGTATGGAAAACATAGCTCAAATTTGTTAGCATCAGGTAGGGTTGCCAATTTTTCTTCTGGTAGAAGAAGAGAAGAAGAGTTTGGATTTGATATCCTGCTAACATTCTCCTTTCCCTTCCTCCCCCACAACAAACACTCTGTGAGGTGAGTGGGGCTGAGAGACTTCAAAGAAGCGTGACTAGCCCAAGGTCACCCAGCAGCTGCATGTGGAGGAGGGGAGATGCGAACCCTGTTCCCCAGATAACGAGTCTACCGCTCTTAACCACTACACCACACTTGTAGCATTCTTCTTCTCTGAACTGCTGGCCCAGCAAGGAGAAATCAGCAGTTAAAATTCCAACCTGCCCCATCATGGAACCCCCATGCCGGGGGAAAAAAGAAAAAGGGATTTCACATTCATTGAGTAGATTCAAATGCAGCCCTGAGACCACAGGAGTTCAGTTTGGCTGATGATATACACAGCAGGGAGGACATACTAAAACACTATATTAAATAGTAAGGAACTCTGTTTTAGCAGTGCACATTGTTCGAACCTTTTGCAGGAAATCAGTGAGCCTCCCAAGACCATCAGTATTATAACTCTCTATTTTAAACTTTTAGTCTGCTGTGAGTAACCTCTGGCCAATGGGCTTAAGCAGGCATGACAGGGTTCCTTGTCTGGCCCAAATTCTTTAAACCACACCCACTGGCCCCACACCAGATGTCATATAAGATGCAGCTGCAATGGAAGGTTGGGGAACTTCCAGTGTGCCCTGATTGCAGGGGTGTAGCAAGGTAAATTGGTACCCGGGGGCATTTTTTTGGTCACCACCCCCCAAGGCATGGGAAGGTCAGGTGGTACCCGGTGCAGAAAATTTCTTGTCAACCCCCCCCCCATTGATCCCCCCCCGCAAAAATGGTTTAAAGTTATTTCATATTTTCTTACAAAGGAATAATAAAAAGTAATAATAATAAAAAAACTTTTATTTATATCCCGCCCTCCCCGGCCGAAGTCGGGCTCAGGATGGCTAACAACAGATACATAACATTGGTATAAAATCAAACAATAATTAAATTACCTCCTAAAAACATCTCAAAATCAAATTGAAGTATAATTAGATGGCTTTCCACAGGGTTAGGGTTGGGAACAGTAAGTGTTCTCTGAACTGAAATTTCAGCCTTCATGACATAGGAAAACAGCCAAGTGAACAGCTATTTTGGTGGAGGAGGGCCAAGATATTAACCGACATGCATGAAATTTCATATATAGTTATATAATCCCTATTATAGTAAGATAAGACCTTCGGAGCAGGCATTTAAATAAAATTCAAAAAAAAAATTCAATATTTCCCCCTCCAAAAAATGTTACTTAATAATGTCACCCCTTCCATTATGGAACATGGGGTGGACCGCCCCCCCTTGCTACGCCCCTGCCTGATTGTTTCTTTGCAAGCGCAGCTCACTGACATCAATGATCAGCTGATGGGCTTTGAACCTGGCCATTTGCAGGCATTGTTTATATTCAAACCACACCTGGAAATGGGTGTTTTCCCAGGCTGGCATTGCAGTGAGTTTTGCTGGTTTGCAGAGGAACAAATGCCCACTGGAATCCAAATCACGCTGGCAAATGAACAAAATTCTGCTTTTATTACAATTCACTGTTCTTTTTTCTGATTTCTTTATGGCATGCTTTAAGATCCTGCAAGTTCCTTATGTGTCAAGCGACTGAAATCACCACCACCATCATCTGTGCCCTTTTGCATGTAAAAAAGCATGTGCTCTGTACAGTGCCACAGTCCTTTCCCTATTACTCTGATCTCAACTCAAGTGGGTTCAGTGGCCTGAAGTAATTAACATATCCTGGTGTAAATGCAGTGGTACATAAAAGACTTCCTTCTGATCTAGCTTCCTAGATTTGGCTTGCCCTCATCACAAACACATGGAGAGAAGCCAAGTGTTGAAGCCCACAAATGGAAGTGATTTCTCTTATGTACTCTGCAAAATCCATTTTCCTTTTTTTTGATACTTGTCTTTAGAAGACTAGAGGCAAATATTTCTTACAACTTCAAGAGATAAAGATGATAGCTTTCTGGGGGGTTGTTTTGCATGTGTGTTTTTAGGGACAGTTGAAATGCAAACATGTTTCTAAGTCTTTCATGTAGGCCTTCAGAGAGATTAAAACTACCTTCTACAACCAGATGTTTATTGTAGATTATAAATAGACATGATCAGCAACTCCTGATGCTCCTTCAGAAACTCCTCCAGAAATAATTAAGAAGACTACCCTCTACTTTCACTGCAGAAAACAGACAGGTGCCTTGAGCTACTATTTTGTAATCGCTGCGAAGGGCCTTGGCTCAGTAATAGAGCTTTGCATGTATTCATTGTTAGTTCTACTCAAAGTAGAATGTAGCTAACATAGGTACATTAATTTCAGTGGGGCAACTGTGGGTAAAAACTTAGATTCAACCCATAAGGCTCCATTAAAACCTCAAATGAGATCTCCAGCATCTCCAAGTAGGACTGTCTAAAGTCCTCTAGACTAGAGCTAGGGCTCATCCACATTTCCATTTGTCCGGTGCATAAAAAGGGCAGGTCCGAGCAGTTTTCCACTTGTCCTGTGCTTTCTAGCCATGGGTCTGAGCAGTTTTGTCTTTCCCCAAAGAAAACCCGTTCTTTAGCACTCAATCAGAACAACACTCTCTCCATGTGTCCCTATTAACCAGGGACAGTCTCAAAATTAGAAAAGCCAGTCAGGTTCTCATTTGAGCCTAGAATGTCCCTATTTCCTCCACCAGTGCCACCGTCACCAAGCCCGGAAAGGAGGTTGAACCAGCGTTTGTCCTAGGTGGTGGTGGCAGCAGCTGCAGCTGCAAGGGAACATTCTGTTGCCTCCCCCTGGCTTCTCCCTGACCTCTCTCTGGCCAGCGCTACCACCCTCTTCCCTTGGGCAGCTTGGAGTGGTTGCTGGAGAGCAGGCATGGGGGAGGAGAGGCTACTGCCCCAGCTCTGAGGTGCATGCAGAAGATAGGGCTAACCTGGGCAGCAAGAAAGAGGGAGTGGAGCAGAGCACAGGGAATCTTGATTTTTATTTTTATTTAAAAAAGGTGGCAGAGTGTGAATTTTGAAGGATGGCATGTATTTTGGTTCCCATGTTTCGAAAGCATGGATTCAGTAGGTTTGTCATTAAATGTGAACTAAATTGAATTCTCCCCCCCTCCCTAGCTGTGACCACGGTTTGTTCTTGGTAAGCAATATTTAAGAATAAGAGAGATCCTTTTGTGTGCTGGGACTGCTATCACTTCCTATATTTTCTTGCTTTGCCTGCAGGGAAGAAATTATTAGGCCCTGGGAGCATTACAAGATTGCTCTGGAAACCTAGTGTGGTGTACAACGCTAAGAGCTCAGAGGCTAAGCGAGATGCCCAGAGGATACAAGCAAAGAATCCTTTCTCCAATGAAGTTCCCGTCCCTAAAGATAGAGCAGTCATTTAAGGCAGGAAAATAACAAGCATCATTTCATCCTGCATGGTATATGTGTGACCAGCTAAGCTCATAATCTGGTGCTTTGGCCAAATGGGCATCTAACTTTATGGATGTCTTTATATGTTAACTGCTTATTGCACCTTGTTGTAGTCCCAGGCTATGTGGGGGTTCATCCCTTTTCATTTGCACAACTACCTTCAGCAGTTGATTAGGATGACACAGAAAGTGCCCAATAGCAGCTTTGGCGGCTTGTGAGTATGGAGAGGCCTGTGAGTTGCGGACGTACCACACTGGTGTGGCAGGAGAGGATGGCAAGTGTGGCAGGAAGGTTTCAAAGAAGCATTTAAGCATTTCAGTGTAGCATAGCATAGCATAGCATAGCACAGAAACATTGGGGCGGGGGAGATAGCACACTCTTCTTATTTCCCTATGTCCTTTCAACTGTGGCATTAGGTTCTGCAGCAGCAGAACTTCCATATCTACTTGTAAAATTGTGGGTCATTAGATGCTGAGTGTAATTAAAAGATTTACCATGCAAATAAGTTGCCACAGCTGTAAACTTAACACAACTTCACTTCTGGATTGTTTCTTCTCCCCTCTCCCAGGTATCCCACAGTATCACAACAGTGGCATATTCATTACTTCAGAAATTTGGATATTTGTAAATGGTTCTCATCTTGAGGAAAAGGCTGTCAAAGGCAGCTATCCCATTTTGATACAGAGGACTATCTGACAGCCATCCTCAAATATCTAATGGGCTGTCACATGAAGGATGGTGTAATTTTGTCTTCTTCTGCTCTGGACAGTAGGACTCAAACCAATGGATTCTACAAGAAAGGAGATTCCAACTAAACACCAGGAAAAACTTTCTGACAGTAAGAGCTGTTCAGCAGTGGAACAGACTTCCACGAGAGGTGGTGAACTCTCCTTCCTTGGAGGTCTTTCTTGGATGGCCATCTGTTGTGGATGCTTTAGCTGAGATTCATGCCTTGCAGGGGGTTGGACTAGATGATCCTCAGAATCCCTTCCAACTCTACAATTATATGATTCTAACCAGAAACAGTATCCATGCCTCTCTTCAGGAGCATTGGGTATTATTCTACAGTTCTCCACAAACAGGGGTTTTAAACTCTGACAAATATGATAAATTAGAAAAGAGAAAGGCTTATTTGTGTTGATGAGGAGATGAGAGTTCGTTTGTCTCAAATTGGACCTGATATAAATGAGATTACCAGGCAAGCTCACACCTCTTACTGAGTTTGTATACATTTTTAAGTTACATAGGTAAGAGTCTTGTTTATAATTATATTTTGGGAATGATTTGTGTTCTTATGTAGCTGTGTTTAAATTTTTTTCCCTAGATGTCCCACAATCATATTATGAAATAGTTGTGTTCTGTACTATAAATCAATGACTGCTAGGAGTTGTTTCTTTTTGTTTTCCAATGTATTTCCTATCATGAAAGAATTTGGTGTGGTGCTAGCAAATTTTTATTTTGAAATTGTGGCTCGGAGAACCACTGCTCTGAGCAATGGTGGTGCTAGGGAACAACCACAAACTCACTGCTGCCTTGGCCTAATGAGTGCCATTGCCTATGCTCCCACTCCTGAACCATCTGTTGGGAGCTGCATGCTGGTGATGAGCAGGACCAGAGGCAAAAATGGGTAAGTGTATGGTTGGCTGAATTCCAGGCAATCAAACTTCAAGAGGTTTCTACAACCCCCACCAACCCACAAACCTCTCTTCACCTAGGCAAGCAAGAGCATTGTTGCAGTTCACGAGCACATTCCAGCCAGCCAAAAGCACCCAAAGAACATGCCTGGTAAGAGGCCTTGTGGCCGAAGGAGGGGGCTTGTGGCCTAGAGACAAGGGGTGTGGCCTTGGGAGATTCCCTAGGGCAAAATAGAGAAGCCACCGGGTCTAAGATTCCCCAGTCCTGCCAAGGTTCCTTCACTCCAACATGCACACACAGAGAGATGGGGAAAAAACAAGAACCAGACCCAGTGCAGAGGCAAAACTAGGCTTTATTTCACCCAGGTCAAAGACACAGTTTGGCACCACCCCACATGCACACACACAGGCTGGGAGCCTTAATGGCACCCCTCTGGAGGCTTCACCCGGGGCAAAAAACCCAGCTAGCCCCCTTAGCTAAGGCACCGTCCAGTGATCTCGACCATGCCAAGCAGACACTAACATGGAAACTGAACTGCTCCATTCCAAGTCTCTCAAAGCCTCAGGTGAATTTGGACAGTTTTTGGGTTGTAGAAGGCAAGTCCTTTGGGCAGTAAGTAAGTAAGTAAGTAAGTAATTTAACAACTGTTGTTTTTGGGCTTTGACATGCATTGTGTCTGTTATCATTATTTTTTAAAAATGCCTGGATGGGTAGCTGTTTTAGTCAGCAGCAGCAAAAATAAGAAAGAAAGAAAGAAAGAAATATTTTGGTGCCTTAAAGAATAACAAATTTATTATGGTACAAGCTGGGGTGGGGAAAAACAGGATTTGGGGCCAAATGCGTCACTCCAGGCTCTCAGCACTCTCCCCAGATCATGCTCCTCATCACAGCCCCTGTTTTTTAGCCTGATTGGAATGCGTCCTTGAGTTCTGATACAGCTTTTTGAGGGACTTGATAAAGGATAGAGAGGACTGGATAAGTATGCTGTACAAAGGTATATTACATTTGTTGCTTTGCCCGCTTTTGCCTCTGGCCTCTCATCACCACTGACATGTGGCCCCCAAAAGGCTGCCCAGAAGGCAATGCGGCCCCCAGGCCGAAAAAGGTTCCCCTCCCCTTATACAAGCTTTCATAGATTACATTTTACTCCATCCAATGCAGGCAGCTCAGGAAAACACTTCAAACTATTGCCACAATAATCAGTGGTAGTCTTTAAAATTCCGAAGAAGAAGAAGAAGAAGGAGAGAAGAGTTTGGATTTGATATCCCGCTTTATCACTACCTGAAGGGGTCTCAAAGCGGCTAACATTCTCCTTTTCCTTCCTCCCCAACAACAAACACTCTGTGAGGTGAGTGGGGCTGAGAGACTTCAGAGAAGTGTGACTAGCCCAAGGTCACCCAGCAGCTGCATGTGGAGGAGCGGAGATGCGAATCCAGTTCACCAGATTACGAGTCTACCGCTCTTAAGCACTACACCACACTGGCTCTCGAAGGATTCTTTGCCATCCTAAGTGAGGCATGTACAGAGCTGGACATCTCTTTTGTGAAAGGACCTACCATTTGTGATGTTTGTAAGCTTTTTTTAAAAAAAAAGTTGTAAAAATACCTATTATTCATTTAGGGCACCCCTTCAATCGCTCAAAAGGTCTTTCATCAATTAATAATCTAACCAAATCATCACCTGCACACTTGCGTCCCTACTGAGAAGCTATATATTTTCTTCTAACGAGCACCTATTCATGTGACACAGCAGTTATATAAAGTGGTACAGTAAGTTAGGGGGTGGATGGAAGAATATGGAGCCTTAGCTATCTCAGGCAATGTCACTATCATTATCGCGTAGTTGTTCTCCCAAAAGTAGAACACGGAAACAGGGAGTGATTGCATTTCCCTGGGGCTCTGGCTGCTTTGCTCCAGTGATACATTCTCCTAGCTACCAAATTAACCCGTTAGCTGAAGCTCTGCTGTTGTTTCACTTCAACAACTTTGCAATTCATGCTTTGCTCTCTGACCTGCACAAAGTCTTAGGTCTCACAGTTAGTGTCTTCTGCAAGCAAATATTCATGAGATAATGAGTGGAATTTGCTCATGTATGTGTTGCAAATCACAACTAGAGGTTAAATGGAGTGGAGGGAAGATTTGCAGGATGCAAGTCAAAGGGGACAATTTATCAGCCACGCCAAATTTTGCTATGAAGATATAAAAGATTTCACTTTAGGACCAGGAGTGGGCAGAGGTGCAGTAGTCTGGGGTCAAAGGAGGTCGAGGCCCTGTTACTATTTCTGCAACAGGGCCCTAGTAGGGTCCCTGTCTCCAGCAACCTAGAGATGCCCAATCAAAATGAAAGAGGAAATTTGTAGCCACCAAAAAGAAATATTTTCACTCTTTGCACTAACTGAAGCCAGAGTGAAAAGAACTACTGTAGTGGTTTTTCTGTATGCTCCAAAGTTAAGCTCTTGGCAATATTGAAAACACAAGATGCTTCAGTTTCAAGAAAACGGTGTGCAATGGAACTTCAAGAAAAGCACGTCACTCCAAAAGAAGATATTGGAACATTCCAAATCATTTGCCCACACCCCATGTACATATGCACAAAAAAGTAGATCTAGCTGAAAGGCAACATATGGAGATCTGCATTGGTCATTACAATGTATCTCTAATGATTATTCATGTATAATCTTAGAAGGTTGCATAATCTTAAAAGAGTGTGTGGCTGAGACTATAATGAAGTTACTCTGCACTTCTGAATTTGCCACTAAATTCTGTGAGTAGGGAACTTCAACCCCAGGCCAAGGACTGAATGCAGGCCTCTAGACCCCTCTGTCTGGTACTTGGTATTTTCCACAGGTTGCACCCATTCCCTGGCCACATTCCTTTCCCCTTGGCCCGATGTGCACCCTCTTTGAGTGTTTTTGTCTGGCTAGAATGTGCCATTGAGCTTCAATAATGATTCTTGCTTGCTTAGAGGGAGGGTAGAGAGGCAACTAGCCTACTTTAATTGCTCCACCCACTTTTGCTTTTTGTCCTGCCCACCGCTGGTATGTCTCCCCTGGAAGGTTGTCTGGAAGAGAGTGTAACTGAAAAAGGTTCCCCACTCCTGCTTTAAAATGCACGCTGTGTGTGTGTGTAAGTGTAAGAGAGAGCTAACTGGGTGCAAGGGTCACTTGGATCTACTGGAATTATCAAAAACAAATGGCGACACCATGCTATTTTTGTGCTAATTATGGTTTCCACCATCCTCTTGTTAATTCTGATGCACTGAAAGAATCAGATTCATTATGCAACTTTAAGACAATACATTACATTCTCCTAAACCCAATAGCAATGTATTCAGTTTTTAGTCATGCAATGTCCTGTCAAAACAACAACAACTTTGTACTCCAAGGAGCCAAAAGTGACATACATAGTTATCCCCATTTTATCCTCACAATAACCCTGTGGGGTAGGTTAGGCTAAGGGATACAGTCACTAGCCCAAGGTCAGCCAGGGAGCTTCATGGGTAAGTGGTGATTTGAACCCTGGTCTCCCAGATCCTAATCTAACCACTACACCACAGGAGCCTGCTAGATCAAGCCATTTAGTCCAGCATCCTGTTCTCACAGTGGCCAACTTGGTGTCTAGAGCAGGCATAGGCAACCTTCGGCTCTCCAGATGTTTTGGCCTACAACTCCCATGATCCCTAGCTAACAGGACCAGTGGTCAGGGATGATGGGAATTGTAGTCCGAAACATCTGGAGAGCCGAAGGTTGCCTATGCCTGGTCTAGAGGAAGCCCACAAACAGAACCTGACTGCAATGGCAGTCTCATCACTTGCAACTCCTAGCAACAGACATACAGAGGTGTACTGCATTGGGCAGCAGAGGTAGAAGATCACCTCAGACATTTTGAAATAAAAGGGATTTATTTAAAAAATTGAATCAAGGGTTACACTAAGAATGCTAAAACATTCACAATATCTATCCCACCGGGATAAAAGCATTCCAGAATGTGGATAAAATTGCACAAAACCCACTGACTGCCATTTATAGCACCACCCTTGTAAGTGTTGCATTGTTGCAAAAGGGCTAGTGTTGCTAACTAGAAATAAGTAAGTAAAAAAGAAAAAAAGAAAAAAGTAAAGGGCCCCTGGCAGTTAAGTCCAGTCGCAGACGACTCTGGGGTTGTGGTGCTCATCTCGCTTTTGTCCGCAGACAGTTTTTCCGGGTCATGTGGCCAGCATGACTAAGTGGAATCATTTGGTTGCCCAATAACTTGCAGCTGAGAAGCTGCAGGAGCTCAGGAGCTATTTGGAGCATAAAGTATGTTCTACTGTGAAAATGTCAAAAACACAGATGAGAACACCATATCATGAGAACTCAAGGTGCATTTTTTTTTAAAGAATGGGAATGTTTAACCTGTAAAGTTTGAGTACTGCCAACCACCAAACCATTAGGATGGCTAGGGAAACAGTCAGCAGTATAAAACAGGTTGCTGGCTGGATGCTGGCCCAGTCCTGAAGCAGATGAAATTCATTAACATCTGTTCACATAAAATGAATTGTTGGTGTGGTTCCACTTTCAAATAATAAGTGTTCCCCATTTCATTAAAAACAACACCACAACATCAGTGACTAATACTTTGTGGCTTTGCTAATGAGGTCAAAGTCTGGACTAACCTAGGCACCTCTCACCTGCACATGGCTAAGTGCCAGAGATTCTGGAACATGAACCAAGAACTTCATGTTCAAAGACCTTGCTGAGTGATATATCTGTGCTCAGGCACCAGAATACTACTCTGAGCACAGAAAGAAAGAGGAAGAGGACAGCCAATAAGCAGAAAGGAGCAATCCAAACAACCAAAGAACTGGAGCATGTGTCATATGAAGAAAGGCTGAAGTGTTCGTTGCTTTTTAGCTTGGAACAAAGGTGGTGTATAACAGGGTGCAAGTTGAGAACAAGGGGTTAAGGCAAAAGAGTCCCCTCATTTCATGACTTTAGAACCTGGATGTGGGTGATCCAGTGAAACACAAGGAAGTACACCTCCACAGAATATGTAATTAATCTGTGGAGTGCAATGCCACAAGATGTGGTGATGGCCATCCACCTACTGGTAAATGGCATTAAAAGAGGATTAGACAAATTCACGGATAAAAATGAGAAATCTGTTAACAGCTATCAGCCATAGTGACTGTAGAGAAGCTCCAGGTTCAAAGGCAGTATCTGACTCAGTATCATTTGCTGGAAAGCAAGACTATGTGAAGAAGAAGAAGAAGAAGAAGAAGAAGAAGAAGAAGAAGAGGAGGAGGAGGAGGAGGAGTTTGGATTTGATATCCCGCTTTTCACTACCTGAAGGAGTGTCAAAGTGGCTAACATTCTCCTTTCCCTTCCTCCCCCACAACAAACACTCTGTGAGGTGAGTGGGGCTGAGAGACTTCAGAGAAGTGTGACTAGCCCAAGGTCACCCAGCAGCTCCATGTCGAAGAGCGGGGAAGCAAACCCGGTTCACCAGATTACGAGTCTACCGCTCTTAACCACTACACCACACTGGCTCACAATTGCCTTCATGTTCTGGTCACAGGCCTCCAGGAGGCATCTACAGCAGGGGTCCCAAAACTAAGTCCTGGGGGCCAGATGCGGCCCAATCGCCTTCTAAATCCGGCCCGCGGATGGTCCGGGAATCAGAGTGTTTTTACATGAGTAGAATGTGTCCTTTTATTTAAAATGCATCTCTGGGTTATTTGTGGGGCATAGGAATTCGTTCATATTTTTTTCAAAATATAGTCCGGCCCCCCACAAGGTCTGACCAGCCCCCCACAAGGTCTGCTGAAAAGTGGACCAGCCCCCTGCTGAAAAAGTTTGCTGACCCCTGACCTGATCTACAGGATGCTGGGCACTATGGACCTTTGCTGAATCATACCAGGGATCATAATATTTCAACAAATCTCCAGGTAGTGCCAGTTGTGCCTTATCATCATCATCATCATCATCATCACCACCATCACCCTGTCTTTTTCCCTGATAAGGATTCAAGGGTAAAGAAGCAGTAATCAATGAACTAGTAATAAAAAACAGAGTGTCACATTCTCCCATACCTCCTGTCCAATGCATTTAAGCACCAGCCTTTTTCCTCAGCTCATGCTCAGGGATTAAGAACCAATGGCCCTTTAGAGGTTGTTGGACTTCAGCACCCTTCAGCCTTACCCAGCATGGCCAATGGCTAGGGGCAATGGAAGTTGCAGTTCCACAGCATCTCCACCCTTGCTCTAGCTCCTGCTTAAGCCCTAACTCTGGGCCCAGACCCAACCCAAGTCTTCAGCCCTCAGTGGACTCTTTATCTGAAAGTGTTCCATTTGGAATCCAAACACCCAAGGTCTTAGCCTGACTATGACCCCAAGTTGTAAGGTACATAAGTCCTTATTTTAGCTGTCAGTGAAGTTTCAAGTTATGCTGCCACAGTCAATTTCATCTCTCCCACCAACCCCCTCTCTTGACTGCACTAGATTTCCCTTTACATATTATTTAGAATTCCAGATGCATTTTCCTCCAAGAGACATAGCAATAAAGCAACCAGTTCTTTTAATTGTACATTGCAGCATTCAGATATTTAATGATTTCCTTTTTTTTACACCTTGTAACAACACTTGCCTTTCATTACTTCAAAGAAAGGATTTCTTTTTCGATAACAGAAGAGGGTTCTTTTCCTCTCTGCCAGCAATTGATCTTTTTAAAACACACACACACACACACACACACACACAACCCTATCCCTATCACAGTTTGAAGACAACAGAAGGGCCATAGCATCCAACTCTCTGGAGATGGAGATAGCAGATGAAAATAGACAGTTGCCAAAAGCATTAAGGAAATATCCTTGAGTGTTTGCGGTGAGACATTTTTGCACAGACTCCTAGATTTAGGGTGCAGGAAGAACTGGAGATATGGTGGGGGGAGGTTTTCAGCTAGTCACTCACTGCAGCTGTAGTCCAATAACACATGTATTACACCCCTGCATTAAACCATAGTTTATTGTAGTGTTCACAATAACTGGTCACCACAATAAACTATGGTTTAATGCAGGGATATCCTCCAGATGTTGTTGGACTTCAACTCTCATCATACCTAAGCATTAGTTATGCTGGCTGGGACTGATGGGAGTTGGAGTCTAACAACATATAGAGAATATCATTTTGCGTATCCCTGGTATAATGCAATATTAATGAGAAATGAGCTCATATACCCATCTTCTCTTCTCGTGCAACTGTGCAGAGACTGCAAGCATTTCCCCTTAGCTTTGATTAACCACAGTTTAGTGTTGTTCCAAACCCTAAATTGTGGTTAATCTGAACTATGGTTTGCCAAAACAATCCAGCTGCCATGTCTCTTAAGTGGCTTGTTTCAAACAAGCCATAAACGCGGCTCTCCACAGCTTGTTATGTTTGGACAGCATGACAAGCTGCAGTTAATGGGGGGTGGGGTGGGTTTAGCTCTGTGAGGAGAATAGCCTCCCAACAATTCTGAGCACTCTTTACAAATTACAGTTCCTGGGATTCTTTGCGGAAAGCCAAAGGTAGTTTGATATTGCCTTAAATGTATAGTGCAGATGGGGCCTAAGAGGGCTGATTCACTCCTTCCTGCTCGTACTGCCAACTAATGAACCACAGTCTCTGGTTTTGTGCTATGTTCAAATAAGGGTTCTTGTTTTGCTTTGCTCCAGCAAACCACAGCCAAGAACAAACCATGCATATTGTTGAGAGCAAAATAAACCATGGTCTCTGGTTCAGACCTAATGCTATGCCAGGGAACATAGTTTTTTTCCTCTCCACATGAACAGGAAGGAGTGAAACAAGCCAGAAAGGCAATCCATTAACTATGGTTTGCCATGGCATGTTAATTATGAAAAGGCCCTCTCTAAAACAAAATTACAGTGTACCATACCAGGCCTGCTACTGGAATGTTAAGCATGCTTACATATACAAAGATTCTTTTGAGACTTATCAGCATATAGTGATCACATCAAAAGGGGAGGAGAAATGTACCTGCTGGATCTTCCCTCCACCCTGAACAGGGCTTACACATCTACAGGAACATAGGAAGCTGCCTTGTACCAAGTGGTATGGTCCATCTACAATTCTGCTCATCCTTCACAACTGGCCATGCAAGATGGCACTGATCTGAGCCCAGCATTGTCCGGAGGTCAGCACCATTTCTACCTATGCTGTCTGTGCTGACTGGCAGCTGCTTTCCAGCGTTTCAGTTAGGAGTCTTTTCGTTTTTACCTGGGGATGCCAAATTTGAGCCTGGGACTTTCTTCAAGGAAGGTATGTAGAATCATAGACTCATGGAATCAGAGAGTTGGAGAGCCATTTAGCCCAACCCCCTGAAGTTCGGGAACATTTTCGCCCAATGTGGGGTTTGAACCCATTACCCTGAGATTAGGAGTCTCATACTCTTACTGCCGTCCAGAGTGGCCAGGGAAATCCAGCCAGATGGGCAGGGTACAAATAGGCAGTGGTGCCTCGCAAGATGAAATTAATTCATTCCGTGAGTCGTTTCGTATTGCGAAAAATTCGTCTTGCGAAGCACAGTTTCCCATAGGAATGCATTGAAATTTTCGTCTTGCAAAGCACAACCATAGAAAAATTCGTCTTGCGAGTCACCTAAAAAAAATCACAAAACCCTTTCGTCTAGCGAGTTTTTCGTTGGGCAAGGCATTCGTCTTGCGAGGTACCACTGTAATAATAATAATAATAATAATAATAATAATAATAATAATAATAGACTGAGCTGCTCTGCTATTGAGCTAGGACCATCTCCCTTACACCCATAGCCTCTCTTCATGAAACTTTTGCAGAGCTTTTAATTGAACACACAGTGCCTACATGCATGTAGGTTTTGTGCACATAGATTACATTCATATGTTAGGCTGAAGATGGAGCAGCTCCAGAAGCTGCAATCTTTCTCCACAAACATGCTGAGTGAATAAAGGGTGATTGTGCTTCTTCCTTTTAAATAATAATAATAATAATAATAATAATAATAATAATAATAATAATAATAATGAAATAGTTTAGCCTTTGTAACAAAAACCAGGAAACTTACTCTAAAAAATTCTTTGGTTGAACCTGAATCCAGAGTTCCATAGGCTATTTCGGTCTGCTTAGCCAAGTCTTCAGCACTTTCTATGGGAGACACCATCCTTTCCACCGTAAGGAAGGCAGCAAGGTTGGCAGTGTAGGAAGAGATAATGATGAGGGTGAAGAACCACCAGACGCCGCCAACAATTCGCCCTGAGAGAGATCTAAGAAAGAGTAGATGAGGTTATATCGGTTA